>NW_028240779.1:0-482867 GCF_964263255.1 Lissotriton vulgaris | reverse complement strand
GAAAAGTTTCGTAAAAGTGATCAGTGCAAGGATAGAAGCCAGCCAGTAAGAGAGATCGTAAGCAGACAATGCTCCAAGGCAGGGACAGATACAAGATGGACAAGCTGAGTTCGAAGAACCGAGCAGATAATATTATGTGTGACTATAAAATCAGGTAAGGCTCAGCAAGACACATACTTGCATGCAAGACAACATTAAAAAAATGTCCAGATAACTCTGGTGATGAATGATCCTGCTGGAGAGCAATCATTTATCTGTTGGTAGTTTTGACTGATAGTAAAGGGATTGATTGAGAAGAAGGTCTTGAGAGGGAGGGGCTACGGAGAGATGAGGGGCACTGTTGGAGAGTAATAGTAAAGGGATCGATTGAGAAGAAGGTCTTGAGAGGGAGGGGCTAGGGAGAGATGAGGGGCACTGTTGGAGAGTGATAGCAAAGGGATCGATTGAGAAGAAGTCTTGAGTGGGAGGGGCTACAGAGAGATGAGGGGCACTGTTGTGTTTTGTTTTTATCTAGGAACCTGAATCAATATTGCTGTTTTATGCCCTTGTACGGCTATAATTAATAATATCCCTATAATGGCATAAGAGTCAGATCCATATTTAAGTAAATAGCCCTTGCAGTCCGAAGCACGGCAAAAGCTACTTCCTTGGATTCCTAGAAATCACAAGGAGTTCTTTCGACACACCAAACCTCCAGCAACCTGGGAAATCCCCATTTGCTTTGTTTTGATTTGTAATAGAACTCCTGCGAGCACTGTAAGAACGGCCAGTTCTTAGTGAAATCTTTATTGACGTCTTATGTCCAAACCTTATGTCAAACTCGGCACCTTTCAGTTATAAATATACCAACGTTGCATTAAGCAAACACACGGTGTTGGTTTTGGAGCAGAGCAGCTATCTACTTGCCGGGAGCCCTGCTGATGCGAGAAGCCCACGGACGCTGCCCCTCCTCTTTGACGCGCTGAGAAAGACGCTGTCTTTTCTCCTGCCGAGAAAATCCAGGTCTGGCATTTCCAGCCTACCCTTGCGGGTGACTGGGATATCGAGTCCTGAAAGAGAGATACCAGACCTCCTACATTCTATTACCAAGGTACAGTGCTGACTAAACCCTTGGAGAGAATTCTTGAATCAGATTCTTGGCAAAACCAACTTAACTTAAACTGCTACTTACTTACTCCTTCCCACGTATTAGGCTTAGGTCAGGTACACCCGGGTAGGCGTATTTTAGAGGCAACAGTTGAGCATGTTAGTCAATGTATATATGTATGTATATATTTTATCCATTTTAAAGTATCTTATGGCTAGGAAACCATATCAATGCTTTTACAGTATTATTTCATAATACTCCTTTTACTGTACGTATTTTACTTTATATTAAGTATTGCAATTGTGGCAATTCATTTCTCTTACATGAGAAGGAAGACTGCTCAATAAATAATACCTTTTATTGAAAACGCCCGTCTCTCTCTTCTCTGCACTCTGGTAAAACTAAGAACGCACAATTGACTGAGTGAAATAGCTGTCTATTGTTTTCACACGACTCTAGAGATTTACTCTTATTCTGGGGGAGCAAAGTTGTCATGTTATATGGTTGTCGGAAGCTGAATCCCTTCTTGTCTGAGCCAGGTAAGCTTATCCCTCCCTATTCATTCAAGAAAGTTTCCAGTGACCTCTGAGCTAGCTGGCGCAAACCTAAATTAAGTTTAACATAGTCAGTAGAGACCTAGATGACCTCAGTCCTACGTCTACACTGCTGTTTATGTTATTCCAATGCGCAGAGCCTATTGGGAAAATAGGAACTACACTACATGGCGCCCAACGTTTGGTAAGGCGATAAAACTAACGCAAGACGTTGGAGTAACTCAGTCGTGCTTTTTCACGCAGACCCTTTTTCCCAAAAATACTCCAATAGACGTCTGGAGTAGGTGAAAGGTTAAAATCCGCTGGAACTTAGTAGGAAGAGATTCCTATGTAGAGTGTTTGGTTTAGTCAACGTTGAAGGATACAGTGTTCCAAAATATTGTGCCTCTAATCTTTTGTCTCCTTGAAAGTAATTCTGCAACAGAAAAAAAACTATCAGTCAGTAAAATGACAGAAAGTGATGACGACAGGGAGCGAGTAAAACTAGCAGCTCAACTCCTAGAGGAAGACACAAGTCTCCTAAAAGCAGAACCGAATGCAATACTCATTCCGGTCAATCTAAGAAGAACTATAACTCTTAAACTTATAGAAAATGGACTGACACCGCGAGTTGGTACAGTCATATTCGTGGTAAAGGCCCATGAATATCGGCAGACAGAGGTATTCTATTCATGGATAAACTTTCCAGCAGCAAATGCTGTAACACACAAATTCCACTATTACAAAATAGAGGAACATCCGGATGAATACCCTCCTTTCGAGGATGTGGAAATCCAATTAAATTACCAAGAGCACCTGCTCTGGTTTTAAGGCGCCCTAAAACATACTGATCACATCACCAGGCTCGGTCCACTAGGTAGACCAGGAGCAACGTGGCCGGTTCTAGCCAGCTACACACCACATCCAGACATTGATAAAATGTCAAGCGAAGAACTCTTAGTTAAAATAAAAGAATTAACAAAGGCATATAGAGAGTTAGTTCAATTGGCAATGGAGGATATAACTTACCTTTAAAAATTGAAAGAAATAGATATAGCAGACCAACCAATTGAACTTGCCGGAATCATAGAAAAATCCTATGAAGAACTAGGTAGAGATAGTTTGGGTGGGAAACCGGTAAAACCTCAACTACTTGAAAATCCTAAAAAGATATTTATTAAAAATAATCTAAACACTCCAAAAAAGAACTGGGATGGAAATAAACAATTCACTCCCAAAGAAAAAAGATTCCAGTCCAGAGGAAGGTCTCCTCGGCGGAGGGAGTGAACCGAGAACACAAGTCTCCCCAAAGGGAGACCTCTGAAAAAAGATACAACCTTAGAAATATGGATAATTTGAAAAAACCTGATAGATATCAAGATATTGAAACACGTCCCTCTCGATCTTTTCAGACTTCTTCGCAGAAATCAAAAAGAAGAGGACGGTCAGAACACAGGGAATAGCACGTCAAGTCCAAAGACAAGGAACCTGCTCAAAGTAAAAAATTACAATTTCCAAGAAAGAAGGTAGCCAGTATTAAAATAATCAAACATGCCGAGGATAGGGGGGCGTGGCTTGGCGGGCGAAGATGGCAGTCGCAGCCTTGTAGAGCTCCCAACAGGCCCGGACACAATTTGCTCATTTATCCTGGCCCCCGAGCCCACTGTCGATACCACGTGAGTGGCGTCTGTTCCTGGGGGTGCTCTGATCCCTCCGGAGTGCTGATCCCACGGTTCCATCTCTCCCGGGGACCGAAGACGCCGGCGGCAGAGTGCGGTCTAGTGACTAGCGGTGGACCCGGGACCTCGATTTTCAGGACGCCGGGAGGCGGTCGGTGGCAGACTGCCGGAGGTCGCATCAGCTGGGCGGGTCCCGGCCCGACTTTGCAGTTCCAAGTGCCAACGAGTCGCAGAGGTGCCCTGAGTTCTGGCGCCGTGCCTTGGAGAACCTTTTCAGGCGAAACGGCGTGGTGGAGGCCTACCCCGCCCTTGTGAGACCGGGGCCTAGAGTTTTGCGACATTGAGACTGGCCTAGACCGGACGCGGTGGTTGTCGCTCTTCATTCCAAAGACACATGCCGCTGCGCCCTGATCCAGGGCCCGAGGCCTCCGGCGCCCACCGCTGTGGGTCTGCTCTTGGGGATTTATTGAGACGTGCCGCGGAAGGTGTCTGCCCTGATCTTGAGGTTTGCGGCCCGGCTGGGTGGAAGTCTCCGGTGACGGGGCCAAAGGCGGCCGCCCAAGGAGTGGCAACGTTGAGACTACAAGCGGCCATGACCAGAGGTGGTGGAGGAGGCCCGCCTAAGCAGGGCCCTATCGACAAATTTACAGGGCCCAGTGGTGGATCTGGGGCGCCCGGCGGCGGCGGCGGGACAGGGCCGGACAACGCGACGATCTTGGCGGCCATCACCCAGTCCCGGGACATGCACGATGCCAAGATTGGGGCTGTGGGTGCAGACGTTACACTGCTGCGCCAAGATCTCCGCAATGCAGTGGAGCGGATTACAGAGACCGAATCCCGAATTTCGGTGGCGGAGACGGACATTGGCACACTGAAGCAGAAAATGGCGGAGATGGAGCGTGCCCAAAAGACTCTCGCTTCCCGAGTGGAAGATGCCGAAGGGCGCGCACGAAGGAACAACCTTCGCTTTATAGGTTTTCCGGAGAGGTGTGAGAAGGATGATATGGAGCAGTTTTTGACCCGATGGCTGGAGGGCTGGCTCCCGGCGGGGGCCCTGTCCTCTTGTTTTGTGATCGAGCGTGCACACAGGGACTTGACACAGCGGCCGCCGGAGGATGAGCGTCCTCGGCCTGTCATTGCAAGACTTTTGAACTACCATGACCGCGATGTCATATTGCGGGAAGCAAGAAGCAAAGGTCCGCTCTCCTATGAAAATCACACTATCATGATATTCCCTGATTATACGAAACTTGTGCAGCAGCAGAGACAGTCGTTTGTGGCCGCCAAAGCCAAGTTGCGGGGCCTGAAGCTCCAGTACTCTCTACTGTACCCGGCCCGCCTGCGGATGGTGTACCAGTCCCAGACGCATTTCTTTGATTCACCTGAGGAGGTCTTTCGGTGGACGGACAAAGCAGTAAGGATTAGGCCGCACGCCCAGCCGGGGCTGGACCCGGGCGGGTCGAGGGGATCATCGCAGGAGCGGACAAACCGCCAAAACCGAAAAGGACGACATTGGAGGTCCAGATCACGCAAGCGGTCAGCCTCCGCTAGTGCGACACACACCAGTGGAACAATGGACTCTGAACACTCAGATGCTGGCAGTTGAACCCTGTTGGGGCCTGGGCCCTAGTCCTCTCCGGTAATGTGTTGCCCTACTTTGTAATGGATCAGCTAGTGGGGCTGTTGTATGGGGTTTCCATTGATGCCAGACTGCCTACTTTCGGGACTCTTTGAGGCTACCTGTGGTGACGCTGTTGGGGCTCGGGAGGTGACTTCCAAGGGCCTTAGACCCTCACGAGTTGTGGGAGTTGTCGGGGTGGTGTGTGTGTGGTGACCGGGATGTTGGGATCCTTTGGTATGGCTGGCCCTGGGTCCTCTGTTTTGGACCCGGGTCTATCCATGCCGCGACAGATACTTCAGTGTTCTATGAGGTATAGGGGTGGGGGGAGCTGGGATGGGGATGTTGGGAGCGTTGGTTTGTTGTTGCTGGGGGGGGGTTCAGGACTGGGGTGGGGTAGGGAGGCCTGGGGTTGGGTGGGTGAAACCGCACGTGTATATTGCTGCCGGATTGAGTGAGTGGTGGGGTGCGCTGGGGTGGCGCGGGGGGCCTCGTGGGGGGGACCGCCTAGATAATGGCTGATCAGACTGCTGTGCTTCCTAACAAGTCCATTTGTGTTGTAACATGGAATGTGAGGGGGATGCTCGATAAAATCAAACGTGGAGCAGTATTGCGCTGGGGGAAGAGGGAGGCGGTGGATGTGCTGTTGCTCCAAGAAACTCATATGCTGGGCTCCAAGGTCCTTAGCCTTCAGAGGTTCGGCTTTCAACAGGTCTACCATGCCGGCTTTGCGAGGGGATCAAGGGGGTGGCCATCTTGGTTCATCGCAGGGTGGCATACGTTCATGAAAAGCAGTGGATAGACCCTCAGGGCCGCTTTGTCTTTATCAAGGGAAAGATGGGTGCCGAACCAGTGGTTTTTGGTAGTGTTTATGCCCCTCCTCCTATGCAGTGGGCCCTGTCAGAGAGACTGTTTGCGGTGTGGGATGAAATCCCGGATGTGTTGACGGTGGTTGGGGGCGATTGGAATGAGGTTATGGATGTGGGCTCAGACCGCCAGAGACGATTGCCTGTGGCTGTGGATCCTTCCCCCTCTACCCCGCATACTAGGCTGCGTGCGACAGCGGACAGCTTGGGCTGGGTGGATGTGTGGCGCCATTTTCATCCTGCTGCGCGTGAGTTCACGTATGTGTCGGCGGTGCATGGTTCCTTTTCGAGACTCAACTACATCTTTATGCCTGGTGCCTGTTTGAGCCGTGTGAGTGACGCTGCTATCCTGCCCAGGGGTCTGTCTGATCACTCCCCCGTTGTGGCTACCATAGACCTTCCCACGAAACGGCAGCCGTCCTCGTGGCACCTACAGCAACCTGACTATGTGCATCACTTGCGCAAGGCGGTTGATAATTATTGGCGTGATAATCTTGGGGGAGACGTTGACGCAGTGGTGGTGTGGGAGGGGCTGAAGCCCACGATACGGGGAGTGGACATCGCTTGGTGTGCAGCCGCCCGACTGAAACATCGGGAGGCCATTACGGCCGCTGCCGCTCGGGTAGGGATCTTGGAACAGCGTGGCCGGGAGGGGGGGATGAGGCTGTGATACGGCAGCTCCTGCAGGCGCAGCAATCCTATGCCTCGGTCCTACACGATGAGGCCAGACAGGCGTGGCTCGTCACGCGTAGTAGGATTTATCAATGGGGCGACAAGTCCTGCACGATGCTCCACAGACTATGTTAGGCTACCTTCCAGCCACTCACGTTGCCGGGCCTCACGGCAGAGGATGGCTCGGTGGTGACAGACCCGGCCCGCCTCGCGGCTAGCTTTGCCCATTACTTTGAAGCACAGTATGCCCCCCGGGATTCCCTGGAGGCGGAGGAGGTATCCGCATATCTGGATGACCTGTTGCCACAGGCCGTCTCCGATGACACCAGAACTGCGCTGGACGTCCTGCTCTCTGCTGAGGAACTCGGGGAGGCGCTGGGACAGCTCAATACAGGGAAGGCACCGGGCCCAAGCGGCTACCCGTGCGAATTTTACAAAAAGTTTCACCTCCAGCTGGGGCCTCAGTATAGACGCGCGCTTGAGGCAGCACGGGTCCAGGGGGAGTTACCGCCAGATTGGCGCCATGCCAAGATCGTGGTGTTTCTGAAGCCGGGCAGGGCCCCGGACAGGCACGACTCATACCGGCCCATTTCGCTATTAAACATAGGGGCCAAAATCTTGGCGAACCGCCTACTGCCTTATATTGCGGACCTGGTCCACCCTGACCAGGCCGGGTTCATGCCCCGTAGGGCAACTCGCCATAATATCCGGCGGGCACAGGCTGCGGTGGATGCCATGGGGGCTCGGGACGAACAGGCGGCACTCCTGCTAGCAGATATGGACAAGGCCTTTGACTCTGTGAGTTGGGCATACTTGTTTGCACTCTTGCCCCGCCTTAACCTGGGTCCGGTGTTCCTATCGTACCTGAAATTACTGTACACCAATGTCACGGCCTCGGTTCGGGTGGCCGGTGCAACGTCCGGGCGCTTTCGGATTGGTCGGGGTACCCGACAGGGTTGCCCACTGTCCCCGTACCTGTTTGCCCTGGCGATGGAGCCCGTAGCATCTCGGGTGCGTGCTGATGCACAGATACGCGGGTTTGTGTGGAGTGGCGAACTAGTGGATAGAATTGCATTATATGCGGACGATATCCTCTTTTTCCTCACTGACCTGCAGCACTCAGGACCCCGGGTTTTGGAGGTCATGCGCATATTTGGCGAAATCTCCGGCCTTCGGCTCAACCTTCACAAGTCAACTGTATGGGTGCTGGGCGGTGGGGCCGACGCGGACCCCTGGGCAGCAGGACTGTGCGTCGCAACGGATGGGCTGAAATACCTTGGCATCTTTCTCTCGGAGTCGCACGCCGTTGCTTGGGACCGTGGTGTCCTGCCGGTGTGGGTACGGGTCCAGGCCGATATCAAGACTTGGTCCAGAATGCCCCTCACCATCTTTGGAAGATCTGCCATCTTCAAAATGCCTATTGTACCAGCTGCAGAACTTCCCTTACCCTATTGGCCCGCAGTGGTTTCGCCAGGTTAACTCGGCACTGGGCCGTTTCCTGTGGGCTGGCGGAGCGGCCAGAGTGGCGTTGAAGACATGCTTCCTATCTACCTATTGCGGGGGCCTGGCCACCTCTGATCTCCTATCTTACTACCAGGCTTCTCAATTACTTGTTCTTAACGAGTGGTGGTAGAGCGACAGGGGAGACCCGGCGTATGCTTTGGAGCGGTCGCTTATGGGCGATAATACACTACACACCATTCTATACTCAGCCCGTCTGCGTCGTGCACTACCGTCGGTCACTAGAGTGGTCTTTGCAATGTGGAGACAGGCCCTACGCCGCATGGGCTGGTGGGGCAAATTGACGGCGGAGACGCCGCTCTGGCATAATGGCCTGCTCCCAGAGCTTTCGGCCCTGGCCGGATTTGAGGGCTGGGAGGCGATAGGTATCTCGCTACTAGGCCAGGTTATGTCCGGCACTACCCTCAAATCCTTCGAGGAACTATGCACGGAGTTCCAAATGCCTCAGTCCCAGTTCTTCCGCTATTTACAGCTGCGCCATGTCCTCACCCCGAGCATTGCCCATCTAGACTCCCTACCAGAGTTTAGCCCGGTCGAGGCAAAGGTCTTTATGGGAGACCTGGGGGATAGGAAGGTATCCCGTATCTACCAAACGCTGGTTATCCATTGCTCCTATACCCTACACTCTCTTCGGGCGGCTTGGGAGGTAGACGTAGGCCCCCTAGATGAGGACGATTGGAGGGAGGCCCTAGAATCCCCGCGTGGGACCGCCATCGCTGTACGACTCCGGCTCATCCAATTTAAGTACCTGCACCGGGCCTATTACACCCGTGAACGATTGTGGAAGGCTGGGTTGGTTGAATCCCCAGAGTGCCTGCGCTGTGGGGCTGTGCCTGGATCCCTGTTGCATACTGTGTGGTCGTGTGGTCGGTTGTCTGGCTTTCGGAGAGGCGTGTGGAGCTGTCTATCTGAGGTCCTGGGCTGGGATCTTCCCCGCACTCATCGGCTGGGGTTGCTGCATGTTATGAATGGGATGGTGCAGTGAGCTAAAAAACGGTGATGGATCAAGCCCTGATCTACTGACTGGGTATGAGTGTTCTGTTTAACTCAGATACTCTGTCCATCACCACCCCCTTTTCTGAATCGCATGTTATGGAGGGCATTGGTGGGAACATTTATAAACGTCACCTGCTGCTTTTGGGGCTTTTTGTTGCCAAGCGGGACCTAGCCCGGGCGTGGAAGGGAGTGAGGGCCCCCCCCCTGTCTGCGTGGAAAGCTGGATTGGACTATTACATGGGCCTTGAAAAACCGATCTTTGAGGCAAGGGGCTGCCCACGCAAACACTACAAAATTTGGAAGCGGTGGGCCGACTACCGAGGTCTGACGCTGGATCCCCCAGCGGAGCGTGAAGAGGACATTTGATTGTGCGGACATTGTTGGCCCGATTCTGCGACACACCTGTCGCACTACACCTACACCCTTTATTTGCTGCTACATGTACACGTGCGTGGGGGGGGATGGATGGGGGGGGGAGTTTCTGGGAGTTGGGGGGACGGGAGTTTGCGGGGTAGGGTGGGTTGGGGGTTTATTCATATTGAGCCTATTTTCGGTGCCTGATTGAACATTTGCTACTCATCTGATATACTGTGTCTATACTGTTGGTGGTGATCTCCGATCTGTGGGGTGCCACGATTTTATTGCCTACTTTGCTCAATAAAATTGGTTGTGAAAAAAAAAACATGCAGAGGATACTGAGGACAGAGCTGAAAAACGGAGAGTGGGCACAGACAATGCTAGAAAGCGCAGCAGAAGTGACCATAGCTCACAAGATCCTGATGAATCATCTGGAGACAGTGAACAAGAATGAATACATTCAGGTGGAAACTGCAGATACCAGAGTTAGCGAACCTCATAAATAATACGAAATAACATTGCGTATAGAGGGAGATAAGACTAGGAAGGTAAGGGGTCTGTTTTGGGATAACCTCTCAAAAGGCTATGACATCCTATTAGCTGAGAAAGACTGGCCACAAGAGTTTGTCAGGGAGTGCCCTCATGGCCAAGAAATGATTATGCCTGCCTTCTCAAATCATATTCCAATACATAGAAAATTAATATATGCGAGAAAATGGGCAGTAGCCCAAGCACCTGCATTATATAAGAATCATGTAGGATGGGATGAGGACTCTCCTCCTCACAAAATACAGTTAAAATGTCAACCAACTGCACAAAGACAGTACCCAATTAAGCAAGAAGCTAAAAAACAGGTCAGGGAGATCTTAGATCAACTTGAATATCAAGGGGTGATTGAAACATGCACCTCTCAAATGAACAATCCTTTATTTCCTGTCTCCAAACCAGACGATTCATATCGTCTAGTCTTGCACTACAGACACCTTAACTCATGTTGCAAAACATTTGCGGTACAAAATTCGCACAGTGCGGCACTAATGAATAACATAGTTCGCAAAAAATACAAAACAACATTAGACATTTCTAATGGATTCTTTTGTCAAAACATTGCACCCGAAAGCAGGTATTTAACCGCTTTCTCAATAATGAGGTCACCGAAAAATTTCTGTCGACTCCCACAGGGATTCAAGAATAGCCCAGGATTATTCTCAGCGAGAGTAACAGAGTTACTACAAATGTATAATGACGAGGCATTATCTTATGTCAATGACATCTATCTCACAGATGATGACCTGGATACTCACTTGAAAAGAGTGAACACCATAATACTAGGGTTCGCAGCAGAGGGTTACAAATTCAACTTTAAAAAGTCACGAATTGCCCATCTAACTGTCCTGTTTCTAGGATATGAAATATCAAGTGAAGGCAAAAGCCTGGCAGACAACTTCTTAGAGAAGTGCGCTGCACTCCAAGCACCAAAAACGCTGAAGAACTTACAATTAATACTAGGCTTCCTGAATTTTGGAAGAACTTACATTCTAAATTATGCAGAGAGGGTTAAACCTCTCTACGAATTAATAAAGCCTGATTTTAAACCAATCAATGGGACTCAGAAACACACAGAAATTTTGAGATCATTGCAAACAGACATGTTAGCTAAAACAAAATTACAAACTCACGACAACACACGCAACCTTGTAATCCGAGTCATCCCAGGAAGATGCGGATTCACGTACCTGACCTCTAATGAGGGAGAAACGGTACCAATAGCTAACAAATCACATTTGTACACAGAAGCTGAAAAAACATTCAGTCTTACAGAAAATATGGTAAATGCGGTTCAGACTGCTGCAGCAAAAGAAAGAGCCCAAGCCCAAGGCAAAGGAATAACTGTTTTTACAGCAGAATCAGCCTTTGAGGCATTATTCACCCCAGGTAATCTAAAAACGGTGGCACTAGATCCAAAATGGATACAGTGGGAAAATTCTCTTGCTGCAGAAGACGTGACATACTATTTTGACCCGAACATTAAAAAACTGAATGATTTGAAATATGAAGAAGATTATCCTCTGCCAATCGAAATTTTGCCTCTCCAACAATACTCTTGTATAATCTACACGGACAGATTTGTACAACATTACGATGTGGATAATAAATCCTACAATGCAGCATGCGCGATTGTTAAAGGTCGCTGGCGCTGTGGTAAATTCAGACCAAAAATAACAAAAACTGAATCACTGAGAAACTGTTCGGCTCAGCAAGCTGAAATCAGATCTTTAAAGATGGCGCTTGAAAATGCTGATCGTGAATTCCCGACACTAATAGTGTGCGATTCGCATTTCTTACAATAATGATTTGCAGAACTGGGTTCAAAAAGGTTACAAAGATGACACAGGTGCCACAATAAAGCATAAGAAGCTTTGGGAACAGGTAGTTCTTTTACAGAAAGAACTACAGAAGACTCACATGATACATACACTGAGTCATCAACGTGATGGCGTTCACGTTGCAGGGAATTCATTAGCTAATACAGCCACAGCGGAAGCAACTCAACCGGCTTCCGTAGCCACAAAAAAACGTTCAGAAAAATACATAGACGGGGAAACCATGCTGGCTGTAAAAAAAAACTTAAAAAGGCGACTGTGCAGCACTACCCGTGAACTATCCACTCAATTATACATACGTAATTGACGCAAACTCTGTTCCTTTTGCTTGAATCCCTGGAGTGGGGGATAGAGTAATTCCAAACACGAACAGGAGAGTTTTATTAATAGCAGACGCACACATGGGTAAAGGTCCTAGACACAAACAGATCAAGGAATCTCTGAAAGAATTAAAATCAGAATACTGGTGGCCGGGGATGAGCCTGCAACATTAGAAATTTGCAAAGAGCTGTCCAAACTGCAACAGAGATCGCAGTAACGAACCGACCGGAGTATTGCCATGGCCATTTCTGTAGTTAGCATAAGGCTATCTATCCGTAAATTCCAGCGTCACATTAATTTCCTTTTAAGACTAGATTCACTTAAAAATGTAGACACCAGTGCTCGGCTGACGCCAGAACTGTTATAAAAGATTTGCAAGTCTTTATCGGCACATACGCAATTGGCATGCTACATTCTGACCAGGGTCCTGCTTTTAGCTCTCGAGCTTAAAAGGAGGCCATGACCAGCATGGGCATTGCATTGCAGTACTCTTGTCCCTTCCATCCTGAGGGAAATGGGATTATGGAAATAAAAAACCGAGACATAGAGCAATCTATAACGGCAAAGGTATTAGGTTCGGGTGATGGGTGGGTCCAACATTTAAGCCCTTGTATGCTGATGACGAACCCCAGCCGTCATGCACTACGTTGCTCGTGTGCTGATGACGGCTGGGGTTCGTCATGGCCCGCCCCTGTTCATTTGTTTAACGCACAGCGGCGGAAACGGGCCAGCAGCGAAGGGGTTAACAAGTGTCCAACGTAGCCTTAACAATCTGCCAAGAAATTCTCTAAAAGGTTTCAGCCCGTACGAACTATTGTTCGGAACTAGAATGTATGTTCAGGATTTAGATAGTCAGACTTCAGTGGTAGAAGATAAGAAAAAATGCTTTGACATCAAAGATCGTTTGGCTGTTTTACAAGACTTAAATGAAACAAGAAAAACCCTGAGCAACATTAAGTTAAAACAACAGCCAACAACCACTGAAGATACACCACCTGTCCCAGCAAGACCTGTCTGGATTCCAAAGATTGGGGATCTGGTCAGAGAGAAGATCGCGGTGAAGAAGGAATTTGGGCCTTCTTACAGAAAAGCAGTACCTGTCTTAGCAGTCAGCGGAACAAGATCAGTTGTACTACCGCCCCTTGCTGGTAAAAAGGAGAACCGAGTTGTATCCATCGACTTGGTAAAACCACAATCATGTGGCCAATAATAAGTAGTGGGCCCAGTGGACTCCGAAGAATTAGCAGAACTCCAAAACTCGCTACAACCCATGAGGTTTAAACTGAAAGACTAATCACATTTGATAAACCTGCAGTGAATAAAAAAGGACTATGCAACAATGCCATGGAACTTGTGCCTTTTGAAACCCAAATTGAAACAGTTCGTCAAGAAACACCAGTCTACAACGATGTAGCCTCAGACTATGCTAATGAAAGAAAAATTGAAAAAGCAATTCCAACAATTGACAGAATTGCATCTGACTACTTCATCAATTTCGAAAACTTTTCTGAAGATCAAAGCGAACCTGAAGAAACGCCAGCAACAAAAACCTTTAAAGACAAAGCAACAGAACTCTTTCGTCAACTCAAAGAAACATATCTGAATGCACCATTGATTGAATTGGATTGTATTAGGCGTACTCATACTCCTTCTCTGTCTAATTTTAGTTCTAATTTTAGGAACATTTATTTCAGTACAAGGGACACTGCAAGTCAGAACATCAACTTGGTCCTAAAGCCACACAAGTCATCTCACATCGAGAAAAGAGAACTATCATCAGTGAATGTCACAGCCATTCCAATACCCGGTGGGGTAGTTTGGGACAAAACGGATTACAAAATCTATGGCCCGGTATAACTCTTGAAATATCCACATCAATTCAAGGTTTCATTAAGTGACTTTGTAAAACCAAGTACATTCTCTGATGATAGGGTCTTTGAAAGCATAAATAATATGATGTCAGATTTAGTAATGTCAGCAAAATTTACAGAACATGATTATTTACAGGGTTCATCGAACTATGAACAAATGTACTGCTATAACCACTATGCACATCACTATTTGCATAAATCTGCTCAACCTAGAAATGTTTTTAAGTATAATCAATGGGAACATTGTACAACTCCACCTAAAAGCAGTTTGAAAACATTTTATGAGAAATTCCCATACTTCTCAGTGTTTAACACAAGTGATGCAGAAACATTTTATTATAAACTGTTAGATAAAACAGGGACAAAAACTATGTTGACAAATATTAAATTGATTTATTCAGAAACAATTTATGAAAAAATGATTACATTTGGTTTTGATTTCTGGAAAAACAACATTGAAACAAAAACCATCTGGGGTACAAAAGAATGGCAGGTCCAAGGTTTAGAAGCATTATTTCGAGCCTGCATGATCCCAGAGCGAATAATGTTCTTGAATGACACCATTCAACAGACTACTTGTCTTGGCCTAGCTAAGATTAAAGACCTAAACAAACTGTCTATTCCAAAGCCAATACCTCATAATACGACCACAGATCTTGAAATAGACGTATCCCATATTTTACACCAAAACAGAACACATCCTGATTGGAAAAAGTGGTTAATCTGGCCAACAGACACAAATAACTGTCGAGATAGATTCCTGAACAAAATACAGGGGTTCAAAATGACCAGACCAGACCCTAGATACTCCCAGAGACAACATCTAGGGATAGTAACAACATACAGTATAGGGAAACTATGCCTTGAATGCTACAGACATCCACACTGGCAGAAATTAAGCAACACTTGACTTTACTTAAAGACGGCGCTGACTTGCGCGATTTCATAATGGGACCACGCAAACAGCGTCAAAAACGTTTCATAGCGGCCAGTGTATATGCTGCGTACAACGAAGCTTGGAAAGTGACTCAAATTGAGACAGCAGAGAAAATACGAGAAATTGATCGTATTAATTTGGAAAAATCACTTTCTGTTGTGGACAATGGGTTAATGACTCTGTCCTCCAGAATATATTCACTGGACAGTATTGTATCATCTGCTATCGATATAATAGATGAGGACTTACTAATGTTACAACACGGTCAGTCCCAATTACGTTCCATTGTATAGCTAGGCTGGACATTGCAAAATCTGCGTTCAGGCTATGTGCCATGGCGTTTAATCAACACAACGTCATTGTTCTCTATCTTTAACCTTACTGATAAACAAATCAGTTTGGCACAAAAAGGAGCAGACTATACGATTCTGAGCATTGAAAAACTTGAGAGATTACCATTGACAATGTCAGAAAGACCTGTCATTGAATGGATAATACACGGAATAATCACAATTCCGATATCAACTTTCCATTTTAAAAATTGCCAAGAGTATATACCAGCAGCACAGTATGAAAGGTTGGGTAAAGGGTACATTAAGTCATCATGGAAATTACCTTATACACACACAAGTTATAGTGACAAGAACCAGAATGTATTTCTTAGTGGTAATAATTGTAAAAGATCACTAAGTAGTATACTTTTGTGCCAAGGTATTTATTTGTATGGGGCCTGTGAGGGGACTTCAAATAACCTTTCATGCCAAAAGCATGGCACACCTGCAACACAGATAGAGCCATTCTTTAGACAACTTTCTAATGGGAGTTACGTTCTAATAACGGATCACAGCTGTTGTGGCATGGTGCCAGGGAAAGCATATCTCGTAAGCGTTAGTTCCATGGTCAGTTGCTGTATGCAAGTATTGTATCCAAACGGCCCTCCTCATACAGATGCAACGATTTGGCCTTCTTTGAATAACTCTTCTATACGAATTGATACTTTAAGCAGAATGAAGTCTGTTCTTTTACAGAAAACCTTGCCTTTAACGTCATCAAAAGAAACGTATGATCTTCAAGTTGCAAGGACAACAGCAGAGACATATATACTTTTATCAACTAATTGCCCTGTGCATTTCGTAGAAATGCTAAGCCAAATTCTAAATATGTCAGATACCAGTGGCATCGCACATGTATTTAAAACAATTTTTTCGGGACTGTTAACATCCTTCGAAGCAGTCCTTTCCCAATTTTGTCTATTCTGTCTTTGGCGGCCTACCACTACTTTTGGGACTCGTAGCAGGAATTTTATTTTTGACTCTTCTGCTCCGATATGGCAAGCCAAAACGCAGACAAGACTCCAGCAACTATGGAAGAAACGATCCTAGCTATACGCTTTCGGAACCGCATAACTAAAGTCCTTGGATTAGACCGGCTAAGAGATCTGAATATGACCTGGTTTCTTTCATTCAGACCTATATGGCAGAACTGCATCTTACCTGTGCTTCGATGTATGCTATGCGGAGAAGAATGCTTGTTGGACACCTGTCTTACACTACAATCAGCAGTACCAATGGATATCGATACTTTGCTAAGTCCTGTAACGGCTCATGCATTGTGTTGTCCCCAGCGGTTACCAATCCTGATGACGGCATTCGTTGAAACTTCACCACTACGATTAGGTGGCAGTGAAGCAAGAAATGAGAGCAACATCACCCAGGTACGACCTTCTGTGAGCATTGCTGATCCTGACATTGATGATAGCAATCATTCTCACGACTGCCCCGTTATAGCATTTTCAGCCATGGTCAAACTTTCACCTGAAGCTGTAGACTGTTTTTCTGCACATCTGTCTGAAGTGATGTTCTCCCCTGAACAGAAAGAATAACTTTTTAAGCAAACCGGCACACAGCGTTCCCCTGAACTCTGAATTCGGCCTTCAGCTTTGATAAACAAAAGCTACTGAAAACATTTGGAACTATTTTCTCCCCTGAAAACGAATTTTTATTTTTTCAAAATTCCAAAATATTTACCCTTTTTCTGGCACATGTACTCTGCTTAAAGTAGAACTATTCTTAAAAAACAGAGCTTCTATTTTTAGTAATTCTAGAGACAAAATATTACCTCAGCCTCTAGCACACTTACAAGCAATTGCATTTATATCTGATGAAATAGTCTCGACCTTCTATTCTGTATTAAGAGACATTTCATGTGTAATTTTCGCAAATCGTTCAGCTAAATATATATGCATCCTTTTTTACTGAATGATTACACTGCTTGATAAACGTACAGTACCAATAATCTTTCGTGTATTTCGCATACACCATTTCAAATGCAAAAATGTATTTTGGGGTGGGTTGGAATACACATGCACCTTTACATGTTTACTATTGCTTAGTTTTAGTAATGATGGACATTAGATCGTGGAGTGGGTATTGTGTTTTTATCTAGGAACCTTAATCAATATTGCTATTTTATGCCCTTGTACGGCTATAATCAATAATATCCCTATAATGGCATAAGAATCAGATCCATATTTAAGTAAATAGCCCTTGCAGTCCAAGGCACGGCAAAAGCTACTTTCTTGGATTCCTAGAAAGCACAACGAGTTCTTTCGACACACCAAACCTCCAGCAACCTGGGAAATCCCCATTTGCTTTGTTTTGATTTGTAATAGAACTCCTGCGAGCACTGTAAGAACGGCCAGTTCTTAGTGACATCTTTATTGACGTCTTATGTCCAAACCTTACGTCAAACTCGGCACCTTTCAGGTATAAATATACCAACGTTGCCTTAAGCAAACACACGGTGGTGGTTGTGGAGCAGCGCAGCTATCTACTTGCCGAGAGCCCAGCTGATGCGAGAAGCCCACGGACGCTGCCCCTCCTCTTTGATGCGCTGAGAAAGACCCTGTCTTTTCTCCTGGTGAGAAAATCCAGCTCCGGCGTTTCCAGCCTACCCTTGTGGGTAACTGGAATATCGAGACCTGAGAGGAGATACCAGACCTCCAACATTCTATTCCAGAGGTACGGTTCTGACTAGACCCTTAGAGAGAATTATTGAAGCAAACCCTTGGCAAAACCAACTTAACTTAAACTGCTACTTACTTACTCCCTCCCAAGTATTAGGCTTAGGTCAGGTACACTGGGGTAGGCATAGTTCGAAGCACCAGTTAAGGACGTTAGCTAAATGTATATATGAATGTATATATTTTACTCACTGTAGTGTAGTTCCTATTTTCCCAATAGGCTATGCGCATTGGAATAACATAAACAGCAGTGTAGACGTAGGACTGAGGTCATCTAGGTCTCTACTGACAATGTTAAACTTAATTTAGGTTTGTGCCAGCTAGCTCAGAGGTCACTGGAAACTTTCTTGAATGAATAAGGAGGGATAAGCTTCCCTGGCTCAGACAAGAAGGGATTCAGCTTCCAACAACCATATAACATGACAACTTTGCTCCCCCAGAATAAGAGTAAATCTCTAGAGTCGTGTGAAAACAATAGACAGCTATTTCACTCAGTCAATTGTGCGTTCTTAGTTTAATCAGAGTGCAGAGAAGAGAGAGACAGGCGTTTTCAATAAAAGGTATTATTTATTGAGCAGTCTTCCTTCTCATGCAAGAGAAATGAATTGACACAATTGCAATACTTAATATAAAGTAAAATATGTACAGTAAAAGGAGTATTATGAAATAATACTGTAAAAGCATTGATATGGTTTCTTAGCCATAAGATACTTTAAAATGGATAAAATATATACATACATATATACATTGACTAAAGTGCTCAACTGGTGCTTCTAAAATATGCCTACCCCGGTGTACCTGACCTAAGCCACAACACCCACTCCACTAATTTATGTCCATCAAATTACTAAAAACTAAAGCAATAGGATGCGCGTGTATTCCTACCCACCCCAAAATACATATTGCATTTGAAATGGCGTATTTGAAATACATGAAAATATAGGTACTGTACGTCTTTAAGCATAGTAATCATTCAAAAAATTATTGCATATGTAATCAGTTGAACGATATTGCGAAAAATTACACATGAAAAGTCTCTAAATACAGAAAAGAAGGGCGAGACTATTTCATCACATATAAATACAATTGCTGTAAGATGTGCTAGAGGCCGTGGTAATATATTGTCTCTAGATTTACTAAAAATAGAAGTTCTGTTCTTTATAAATAGTTCTACTTTAAGCAAAAGTTTTTGTGCCATAAAAAAGGTAAACATTTTGAAAAATTGTTTGATTCAAAAAATAATTTCCATGGTGAACCGGGGAATAGAGTTCCAAACGCTTTTCAGTAGTTTTTGTTGATGAAAACTGAAGGCCAAATTCAGAATTCATGGGAACGCTATGCGCCGGATGTTTTTTTCCCAAAAATCATTGTTGTTGTTCAGGGGAGAACATAATATCAGACAGGCCCTTAAAGAATAGGTCTACATATTCAGGTGACAGTTCGACCAGGTTCGATAGTGCAGTAACCTGGCAGTTGTGAGAATGATTGCTATCATCGATGTTTGTATCAGCTATGCTCACAGAAGGCCTTACCTGGGTGATGTTGCTTTCATTTACCGCTTCACTGCCGCCACCTAGTTGTAGCGCAGGAGTCTCAACAAATGCCGTCATCAGGATTGGTAGCCGCTGGGGACAACACGATGCATGAGCCATTACAGGACTTAGCAAAGTATCGATATCCATTGGTACTGCTGATGGTAGTGTAAGATAGGTGTCTAACACGCATTCTTCTCCGCATATCACACATCGAAGCACAGGTAAGATGCAGGTCTGCCATATAGGTCTGAATGAAAGAAACCAGGTCATGTTCAGATCTCTTAGCCGGGCCAATCCAAGGACTCTAGTTATGCGGTCCTGGTAGCGTACTGCTAGGATCGTTTCTTCCATCCTTGCCGGAGTCATGTCTATGTTTTGGCTTGCCATATCGGAGCAGGAGGGTCAAAAATAAAATGCCTGCTTCAATTCCCAAAATTAGTGGTATGCCGTTAAAGACTGAATGGACAAAATTGGGAATAATGCCCAGAATTGCTTTGAATGGTGTTAACAGTCCCGAAAAAATCGTCTTAAATACGTTTGAGATACCAATGGCATCCGACATATTTAGGATTTGGCTTAGCATTTCTGTGAAATGCACAGGGCAATTTGTTGATAAAAGTTCATGTATCTCCGATGCTGTCCTTGCAACTTGGAGATCATACGTCTCTTTTGATGACGTGATGGGCACTGTTGTGTGTAAAAGCACAGACTTCATTCTGCTTAAAGTATCAATTCGTATAGAAGAGACATTCAAAGGAGGCCAAATCGGCGTCTCGGAATCTCCAGGGCCGTTTGGAATTAATGCTTGCATACAGCAAGTGACCATGGAAGTCACGCTTACGAGATTTGCTTTCCCTGGCACCAAGCCACAACAGCTGTGATCCGTTATTAGAAAGTAACTCCCATTAGAAAGTTGCTTAAAGAAAAGCTCTATCTGCGTTGCAGGTGTGACGTGCTGGTGGCATGAAAGGTTGTTTGAAGTCCCTTCACAGGCCCCATGTAAATTAATACCCTGGCACAAAAGTATACCGCTTAGTGAATGTTTGCAATTTTCACCACTAAGAAATACATTTTTGTTGTTGTCACTGCAGCATATGTGTGTATATGGTAATTTCCATGATGACTTAATGACCCTTTATCCAATCATTCATACTGGCCAGTCGGTATATACTCAAGGCAATTTTTAAATCGGAAAGTTGTTATCGGAATTGTGATAATCCTGTGTATTATCCATTCAATGACAGGTCTTTCTGACATTGTCAATGGTAATCTCTCAAGTTTTTCGATGCTCAGGATTGTATAGTCTGCTCCTTTCTGTGCCAAACTGATTTGTTTATCAGTAAAGTTAAAGATGGAAAACAATGACGTTATGTTGATTAAACAACATGGCACATAGCCTGAATGAAGATTTTGCAGCGTCCAGCCTAACTGTACAATAGAACGTAATTGCGACTGGCCATGTTGTAACATTAGCAAGTCTTTATCTATTATATCGATGGCAGATGATACAATACTGTACAGAGAATATATTCTGGAGGACAGAGTCATTAACCCATTGTCCACAACAGAAAGTGATTTTTCCAAATTAATACGATCAATTTCTTGTATTTTTCCTGCTGTTTCAATTTGTGTTACTTTCCATGCCTCGTTGTATGTCGCATATACACTTGCCGCTATGAAACATTTTTGACGCTGTTTGCGTGGTCCCATAATGAAATCGCGCAATTCAGCACAATCTTTAAGTAAAGGCAAGTGTTGCTTCATTTCTGCCAGTGTGGATGATTCTAGCCATTCAAGGCACAGTTTCCCTACACTGTATGTTGTTACTATCCCTGGATGTTGTCTCTGGGAGTATCTAGGGTCTGGTCTGGTCATTTTTAACCCCTGTGTTTTGTTCAGGAATCTATCTTGACAGTTAATTGTGTCAGTAGGCCAGATTAACCACTTTTTCCAGTCAGGATGTGTTCTGTTTAGATGTAAAAGTTTTTCATACGTCTATTTCAATATCTGTGGTTGCATCATCAGGTATTGGCTTTGGAATAGACGGTTTGTTTAAATCCTTAATCTCTAGCTAAGCCAAGACAGGTTGTTTGGTGAATTGTGTCATTTAAGAACATTATTTGTTCTGGGATCATGCAGGCTCGAAATAATGCTTCTAGGCCTTGTACCTGCCAATCTTTTGTACCCCAGATGGTTTTTGTTTCAATGTTGTTTTTCCAGTAATCAAAACCAAATGTCATCATTTTTTCGTAAAATGCTTCTGAATATATCAATTTAGTATTTGTCAGCATTGTTTTCGTCCATGTTTTATCCAACAGTTTAAAATAAAATGTTTCTGCAATTCTTGTGTTAAACCCTGAGAAGTATAGGAGTTTCTCAAAAAAACGTTATTTAACTACTTTTAGGTGGAGTAGCACAATGTTCCCATTGGTTATATTTAAAAACATTTCTAGGTTGAGCAGATTTATGTAAGTAATGGTCTGCGTAATGTGAGAAACAGTACATTTGTTCATAATTGGATGAACCTTGCAAGGGATCGATTGAGAAGAAGGTCTTGAGTGGGAGGGGCTACGGAGAGATGAGGGGCACTGTTGGAGACTGATAGTAAAGGGATCGATTGTGAAGAAGGTCTAGAGTGCGAGGGGCTACGGAGAGATGAGGGGCACCGTTGGAGACTGATAGTAAAGGGATCGATTGAAAGAAGGTCTTGAGAGGGAGGGGCTACGGAGAGATGAGGGGCACTGTTCGAGACTGATAGCAAAGGGATCGATTGAGAAGAAGGTCTTGAGAGGGAGGGGCTACGGAGAGATGAGGGGCACTGTTGGGGAGTGATAGTAAAGGGATCGATTGAAAGAAGGTCTTGAGAGGGAGGGGCTACGGAGAGATGAGAGGCACTGTTCGAGACTGATAGCAAAGGGATCGATTGAGAAGAAGGTCTTGAGAGGGAGGGGCTACGGAGAGATGAGGGGCACTGTTGGGGAGTGATAGTAAAGGGATCGATTGAGAAGAAGGTCTTGAGTGGGAGGGGCTACGGAGAGATGTGGGGCACTGTTGGAGACTGATAGTAAAGGGATCGATTGAGAAGAAGGTCTTGAGAGAGAGGGGCTACGGAGAGATGAGGGGCACTGTTGGGGAGAGATAGTAAAAGGGATTGATTGAGAAGAATGTCTTGAGTGGAAGGGGCTACAGAGAGATGAGGGGCACTGCTGGAGACTGATAGTAGAGGGATCGATTGAGAAGAAGTACTTGAGTGGGAGGGGCTACGGAGAGATCAGGGGCACTGTTGGAGACTGATAGTAAAGGGATCGATTGTGAAGAAGGTCTAGAGTGAGAGGGGCTACAGAGAGATGAGGGGCACCGTTGGAGACTGATAGTTTAGGGATCGATTGAGAAGAAGGTCTTGAGTGGGAGGGGCTATGGAGAGATGAGGGGCACTGTTGGAGACTGATAGTAAAGGGATCAATTGAGAAGAAGGTCTTGAGTGGGAGGGGCTACGGAGAGATGAGGGGCACTGTTGGAGACTGATAATAAAGGGTTCGATTGAGAAGAAGGTCTTGAGAGGGAGGGGCTACGGAGAGATGAGGGGCACTTTTGGGGAGTGATAGTAAAGGGATCGATTGAGAAAAAGGTCTTGAGTGGGAGGGGCTATGGAGAGATGAGGGGCCCTGTTGGAGTCTGATAGTAAAGGGATCTATTGAGAAGAAGGTCTAGAGTGCAAGGGGCTACGGATAGATGAGGGGCACTATTGGAGACTGATAGTAAAGGGATCGATTGAGAAGAAGGTCTAGAGTGCGAGGGGCTATGGAGAGATGAGGGGCACTGTTGGAGACTGATAGTAAAGGGATCGATTGAGAAGAAGGTCTTGAGTGGGAGGGGCTACGGAGAGATGAGGGGCACTGTTGGAGACTGATAGTAAAGGGATCGATTGAGAAGAAGGTCTTGAGTGGGAGGGGCTACGGAGACATGAGAGGCACTGTTGGGGAGCGATAGTAAAGGGATCGATTGAGAAGAATGTCTTGAGTGGGAGGGGCTACAGAGAGATGATGGTCACTGTTGGAGACTGATAGTAAAGGGATCGATTGAGAAGAAGGTCTTTAGTGGGAGGGGTTATGGAGACATGAGAGGCACTGTTGGGGAGTGATAGTAAAGGGATCGATTGAGAAGAATGTCTTGAGTGGGAGGGGCTACAGAGAGATGAGGGGCACTGTTGGAGACTGATAGTAAAGGGATCGATTGAGAAGAATGTCTTGAGTGTGAGGGGCTACGGAGAGATGAGGGGCACTGTTGGAGACTGATAGTAAAGGGATCGATTGAGAAGAATGTCTTGAGTGGGAGGGGCTACAGAGAGATGAGGGGCACTGTTGGAGACTGATAGTAAAGGGATCGATTGAGAAGAAGGTCTTGAGTGGGAGGGGCTACAGAGAGATGAGGGGCACTGTTGGAGACTGATAGTAAAGGGATCGATTGAGAAGAAGGTCTTGAGTGGGAGGGGCTACGGAGAGATGAGGGGCACTGTTGGAGACTGATAGTAAAGGGATAGATTGTGAAGAAGGTTTTGAGAGGGAGGGGCTACGGAGAGATGAGGGGCACTGTTGGGGAGTGATAGTAAAGGGATCAATTGAGAAGAAGGTCTTGAGTGGGAGGAGCTATGGAGAGATGAGGGGCACTGTCGGAGACTGATAGTAAAGGGATCGATTGAGAAGAAGGTCTTGAGTGGGAGGGGCTATGGAGAGATGAGGGGCACTGTTGGAGACTGATAGTAAAGGGATCGATTGAGAAGAAGGTCTTGAGTGGGAGGGGCTACGGAGAGATGAGGGGCACTGTTGGAGAGTGATAGTAAAGGGATCTATGGAGAAAGAGGTCATTGGTGTGGCGCCAAAAAAGACTTTCACACCAGTACTAAAGCTCCAGAGCTGTGATGGCCTTTCTGTTTTTATTTAACTAGCAGTCAGGGTATTAGGGCAAATGTGGAACAAGTGCTGCTAATTATATTTACTGCTACATTTAATATTTTAAGTTTGAAGGTGATTTTACTAATCTTTGTTCCAGGAATAATGAAAGTGGAGCCCAATGGTGGCTGATATGGGTCTGGGGCAGAAAGGTCAGCTGTGAGATAAGGTGCACAGAGGGATGGAAGAAAAGTGGATAATCAGGCCTGGAAGGGAGTGCGCTGCAGAGTCCGGGGCAGAGGTGGAGTTAGGTATGAAGAGGGATTCTCCCTGAGACGGCAACGTAGTGTTACTTGCCTGATATTCCTACCTCAGACACCTCCTCTTCCTATCAAAGGGACATTACTTGGAAAAAAACACTTTTTGAGAGTGATAACGTGTAGAAAGAGATTTGGAATAGAGTGTGTTTTACCAGGCCTCGAAAGACTATGGAGAGATACAGGAGGTCCTGAAACCGGCCTGGGCAGTCCTATAAGAGACAAATCGGGCCCGCAGTGGCCGACCCAAATGTATCCTTGGCCCACCCAATAAAAGTTCCTTGAGCCGGCCTGGAGTGTATATATTTGCCCGTTTTTCAAAACATCCAACTATGTGTGAATGTTTGCTCACTACTCCAATGAGTAACACAACTAAATAACGTCAACTTATTTTGCCTTGTACACTCTGTCGAATGTCTATTTTATAATCGCGCAACCCTCTCAGATGTGTCCGTAAAAATGACTTTGTGTTCAGAATTTTTTGTCTTGAACGTTGACTCTCTATCATGAACGTTGACCCTTTATCATGAATATTGACCCTTTGCTCTGAATGTTGACCCTTTATCATGAATATTGACCCTTTGTCCTGAATGTTGACCCTTTATCATGAATATTAACCCTTTGACCTGAATGTTGACCCTTTATCATGAATATTGACCCTTTGCTCTGAATGTTGACCCTTTATCATGAATATTGACCCTTTGTCCTGAATGTTGACCCTTTATCATGAATATTGACCCTTTGTCCTGAACGTTCACTGTCTCTGGCCAGGATTCGCCTTCTTGGCGGATGGACGCCGCCCCCCGGCCCCTTCCAGAGCCCGTGTTCCTGTTTGCTCTTAGGGGCAGTGAGGTACGAGTCGGGTGATGACAAGGGAGGACCTTCCTCGCACCTGGGGGTGGGGCAGACCTCCCGCCCCCCCCCCCCCCACACACACAGCTCGTGTTGTTTATTGTTCCCGCCCGGCGTGAGAGGATCAAGTCAGGTAATGAGAGGTGCGCTCCTTCCTCGTACCTGAGGGCTGCCGGGGGGCGGGGCAGAAGTGGTTGTTCTGCACACACCTGCTGTGCCCAGGAAAGAGGTGATGCCAGTTCCGGCCCTTCCTCACACCTGAGGGTTGGAGAGGGCAGAGGCTGGTCTCTAACAGGTGCAGGGTGCGGTCCTTCCTCTGGTACCCGGGAGCCCCGGGAGGGCAAAGGTGGTTGTTCCGCACACACTTGCGGTGCCCGGGGAGGGTGGTCCTTACAGACCACGTCTCCCACAGACAGGCGCGGGCACAGGGCTGGGGGGATGGCGGCGCTGCCGCGCGGGAGCCCGAGGGGTTCTGGGGCAGGTGGGCACGAGCCGACGCGCCTCGGGGACCCCTTCATCCCTGCACCGGGCCTTGAAGAGAAGGGCGGCAGCACTTCTCACAGCAGAGACTCCGGGTACACACCGCACAGCAGCACTTCAAGTGTCTCTGACACCTCCCAGGACCCGCCTGAGACCCCCAGGCCGGGCCGTGCAGCACCTCCGGCTGAGGGGGGGCCCGGGCCGGAACCCCAGGGAGGGCGGGGGGAACCGCCGACCATACTAAGAGCGAGAGCGAGGGTCAGTAAGGAGTCTGGACTGGGGCTTCAGGACCACGAGCAGAGGGAGGGGGGCAAGCTGTACCCTGTGGAGGAGGTTCATGTTCAACTGCTGGGAACGGACCGGAAAGGAAAGAGCAGCGAGGGACAGGAGCGGGGGCCCCTGCTGAGGACGGGGGGCACGGCGTCCCTGGTGAGCTCATCTGGAAAGAAGGAAAGAAGAAAGAGCCTGCTCCATAGAGGTAAGAAGCTAAACTACAACAGGCGATGCTGTGAGATTCTCTACTGATTTATGTTCACAGAGGGCTGCTGTGAGATTCAATACTGATTTATGAAGGGATATAAGCAGGGCGCTGCTGTGAGATTGCCTACTGATTCATGTAGACAGGGCACTGCTGTGAGATTGCCTACTGATTTATGTAGTCAAACACAATGGGGTAACCTAGTATCCCTCAGAACCTGGGCGGCAGTAGAAAGTATACAATTGGTTCTGTCGGGTATTTACTATTTCTTTAAATTGTTCTACCCATGTCATTTTAGCGAGCGCGGACGTAGCTAGAAGAGTTTGAAGCATCTCTGCGAGCTTTGTATTCACTACTATGAACTGAAAGACTACACCTGGCCCTTGAATTGCCTGAATCTTTCCTGTGAGAGTGGATTGCATCCTTTGTGAGCAACGTTAAGAATAACTTGAGCAACTTCCATGATCCAAGACACACCCAAGGGAGGCAATACCCCGTGCCAGCCACAGAATCACCTGTAGCTAAACCCCACTTGGGTGTACCAATCTGGCCACCCATCGAGGCTGTCCACGCCCCCTCCATCTCAGTCCTGATGAAGACCCATATTGACCCCTCAAGTGGGCTTATCTAGGGTTGAAACGTCAACACTAAATCCTTTCGACCAGCTCTATGGACTCTGCGAAAAGACCAACGACTGTGGTCCACAGAGTTCCTAAAACATTGTATTACTGACCAATTAACCTTCGCCTCCCTGTTCTTCTTTTTAAACACCACTGTATATTAGACACCCTCACAAATATCACGAGCACTGAATGTCAGCTTATTTCACATTTGATGCACCATTTTTGTACATTGTACAGCCTTTCCATAATTGTAATCAGTGTAATTATAAATGAAAATCGTTTATAAAAATGTTTTGATTTACCCTAGTCGGTTTGGATTGATATTCTTTCTTCCTTGATTAACTCTCCTTAAAAAGTATATTTTCTTCTTTGATGAATCTGCTTTGAAATATATATATATATATATTGTTTAGGATTTAGAACAATTTAAAGAAATAGTACATACCCGACAGAACCAATTGTATACTTACTACTGATTTATGTAGACCAGGCACTGCTGTGAGATTGTGTACAGATTTTTTTTAAACACCACTGTATATTAGACACCCTCACAAATATCACGAGCACTGAATGTCAGCTTATTTCACATTTGATGCACCATTTTTGTACATTGTACAGCCTTTCCATAATTGTAATCAGTGTAATTATAAATGAAAATCGTTTATAAAAATGTTTTGATTTACCCTAGTCGGTTTGGATTGATATTCTTTCTTCCTTGATTAACTCTCCTTAAAAAGTATATTTTCTTCTTTGATGAATCTGCTTTGAAATATATATATATATATATATTGTTTAGGATTTAGAACAATTTAAAGAAATAGTACATACCCGACAGAACCAATTGTATACTTACTACTGATTTATGTAGACCAGGCACTGCTGTGAGATTGTGTACAGATTTATGTAGACAGGGCACTGCTGTGAGATTCACTACTTATTTATGTAGGCAGTGCACTGCTGTGAGGTTGTCTACTGATTTATGTATGCAGGGCGCTGCTGTGAGATTGTTCAATAATTTATATAGGCAGGGCGCTGCTGTGAGATTCTTTACGGATGTATGTAGGCAGAGCGCTGCTGTGAGATTGTTCAACGATTTTTGTAGGCATGGCGCAGCCGTGAGATTCTCTATGGATTTATGTAGACAGGGCACTGCTGTGAGCTTGTCTATACATTTTTGTACGCAGGGCGTTTCTGTGTGATTGTCTACTCATTTATGTTCGCAGGGCGCTGCTGCGTGATTCTCTACTGATTTATGTAGACAGGGCGCTGCTGTGATATTCACTACTGATTGATGTAGGCAGGGTGCTGCTGTGAGATTGTCTATTGATTTATGTAGACAGGGTACTGTGGTGGGATTGTGTACTGATTCATGTAGGCAGGGCTCTTCTGTGAGATGCACTAATGATTTCTGTAGGCAGGGTGCTGCTGTGATATTGTCTACTGATTAATGTAGACAGGGTGCTGCTATGAGTTTGTCTACTGATTTATGTAGGCAGAGCGCTGCAGTGAGATTCTCTACGGATTGATGTAGGCTGGGCGCTGCCGTGAGATTGTCTACTGATTTATGTAGGCAGAGTGATGCTGTGAGATTTTCTATTAATTTATGTTGGCCTCGTGTTGCTGGGAGATTCTCTACAGATTTGTGTAAACAGGGCACTGCTGTGAGATTGTCTACTGATTTATATAGGCAGGCTTCTGCTGTGTCCTTCTCCACAGATTTATTGCTGTGAAATAGTCTTTACATTCATATAAACAGGGAGCTGCTGTGATGGTGTCTACTGATTTATATAGGCAGGGTGCTGCTGTGAGATTCTCTACTGATTTATGTAGGCAGGGCGCTGCTGTGGGATTGTCTGCTGATTTATGTTCAGAGAGCGCTGCTGTGAGACTCTTTACTGAATAATGTTCATGGGGCGAATCTGTGAGATTGTCTACTGATTTATATTCACAGAGCGCCACTGTGAGATTGTCTACTGATTTGTGTAGATATGCCGCTGCTGTGAGATTGCCTACTGATTTATGTAGACAGGGCACTGCTGTGAGAATGTCTACTAATTAGTGTAGACAGGGCACTGCTGTGAGATTGCTGATTTATGTAGACAGGGCGCTGCTGTGTGTTTGTCTTCTGATTTACGTTCACAGAGCACTGCTGTGTGATTGTCTACTGATTTGTGTAGACAGGGTGCTGCTGTGAGATTTTCATACTGATTTATAGGCAGTGCCCTGCTGTGTGATTGTCTACTGATTTGTGTAGACAGGGTGCTGCTGTGAGATTGTCTGCTGATTCATGTTCACAGAGCGCTGCTGTGAGATTGTCTACTGATTTGTGTAGACAGGTCACTGCTGTGAGATTGCCTACTGGTTTTTGTAGACAGGGCACTGCTGTGAGATTGTCTACTAATTAGTGTAAACAGGGCACTGCTGTGAGATGGCTGATTTATGTAGACAGGGCGCTGCTGTGTGTTTATCTTCTGATTTATGCTCACAGGGCACTGCTGTGTGATTGTGTACTGATTTGTGTAGACAGGGCGCTGCTGTGTGATTGTCTGCTGATTCATGTTCACAGAGGGCTGCTGTGAGATTGTCTACTGATTTGTGTAGACAGGCCACTACTGTGAAATTGCCTACTGATTTATGTAGACAGGGCACTGTTGTGAGATTGTCTACTGATTTGTGTAAACAGGGTGCTGCTGTGAGATTGCCTACTGATTTCAGTAGACAGGGTGCTGCTGTGCGATTGTCTGCTGATTCATGTTCACAGAGGGCTGCTGTGAGCTTGTCTACTGATTTATGTAGACAGGGTAGTGCTGTGAGATTGTCTACTAATTAGTGTAGACAGGGCACTGCTGTGGGATTGTCTGCTGATTTATGTTCACAGAGCGCTGCTGTGAGATTGTCTACTGATTTCCGTAGAGAGGGCGCTGATGTGAGATTACCTGCTGATTTAAGCTCAGATGCTTTTCGTTGTGACTGATGCAGAAAAAAGGGTGCAGTGTCCTTGTTTTCCATTGCAATGTGTGGCCGAAAAGGGATTTCAATGTTATTTCGCACAAGGAGGAGGTGCTATTGCAGGACACAACAAGAACTCTTCATAGAAGCAGGTTGTGCTGAGTGTGTTCGGCTGTCTCACCACCCCAGGATTGGTCTTACTTTACTCTTACATGCAGTGAGGGCAAGGGACAGATAAAGGCAGGAGGCAGCCGCGGTCCCTCGCATCTGAGGGCTCTTGGATGGCAGGTAGGGGATGCAGACAGGTGGAGCTGTGGTCTTTCCTCAGGTACCTGAGGGCTTTGGGAGGGCAGGAGGTGGTTGTTGACAGGAGGAGCTGCGGTCCCTCATACCTGAGGCCCGAGATGGGAAGGCGGTGCTTGTTGACAGGTGGAGCTGCGGTCCCTCATACCTGAGGCCCGAGAAGGGAAGGAGGTGGTTGTTGACAGGTGGAGCTGCGGTCCCTCATACCTGAGGCCCGAGAAGGGAAGGAGGTGGTTGTTGACAGGTGGAGCTGCGGTCCCTCATACCTCAGGCCCGAGGATGGAAGGAGGTGGTTGTTGACAGGTGGAGCTGCGGTCCCTCATACCTGAGGCCCGAGAAGGGAAGGAGGTGGTTGTTGACAGGTGGAGCTGCGGTCCCTCATACCTGAGGCCCGAGAAGGGAAGGAGGTGGTTGTTGACAGGTTGAGCTGCGGTCCCTCATACCTGAGGCCCGTGAAGGGAAGGAGGTGGTTGTTGACAGGTTGAGCTGCGGTCTCTCATACCTGAGACACAAGTAGGGAAGGAGGTGGTTGTTCACAGGTGGAGCTGCGGTCCCTCATACCTGAGGCCCGAGAAGGGAAGGAGGTGGTTGTTGACAGGTGGAGCTGCTGTCCCTCATACCTGAGGCACGAGGAGGGAAGGAGGTGGTTGTTGACAGGTGGAGCTGCGGTCCCTCATACCTGAGGCCCGAGGAGGGAAGGAGGTGGTTGTTGACAAGTAGCTGCGGTCCCTCATACCTGAGGCCCGAGGAGGTAAGGAGGTGGTTGTTGACAGATGGAGCTTCGGTCTTTCCTCAGGTACCTGAGGGCTTTGGGAGGTCAGGAGGTGGTTGTTGACAGGTGGAGCTGCGGTCCCTCATACCTCAGGCCCGAGGATGGAAGGAGGTGGCTGTTGACAGGTGAAGCTGCAGTCCCTCATATCTGAGGTCCGAGGAGGGTAGGAGGTGGTTGTTGATAAGTGGAGCAGTGATCCCTCATACCTAAGGGCTCTGGGAGGGCAAGGGTGTTTGTTCTGCACACATTTGCCATGCCCAGTGAGAGGTGTGATAGAAAACAACAATACCTCAACAGGTAACAAAAGGGGAGTCAGTTATACCAGTATGTAAAATACGTTACGAGGAAGGAAAAAAGGGAGACTCACATAAAGTTTTTCAAATGTGCACATTAAGTGTGGGTGTAAAATCTGTTTTGTTCGTGAAATTTGCAGTTTTTGGCTTGGTCTCGCTTGAAAAATACAATATCGCGCGCGTTGCGTTGACTTACCGTGACTCTGTGTTCGCCGAGTTGTTTTTCTCCCGATTTGCGTGTGCTGCGCCATTTTGGATCTTGATGCGTGATAGCGTGAGAGTTTTTCGACCACGATTATGTCATCGCGGCCCGCCATCTTGCACAGCGAGAGTTTGACAACGTGAGTACGTCATAAGGGCCAGTGATCACGCATCGCGGGAGTAAACAACGCCGATCACGTAGATGTGGCGCGCAGCTGACTTCAGGCGGGAGATTTTAACAGTTCGCTTTCCCGAAATTGCAAAAATTGCATATCTGCACAAGAAATTCACCGCAGGCAGCATAAACCTTCTGAAAATGATGATTTTGATCAGAATAACTCCTCAGATTGACATTTGGCTGCACTTTTTGGTGCAAGGAGTCCATTTTTTGGGGGGGGGAGGAAGGAAGTGCCCCAGAGTCTCCAACTTCCTGTTCCTGTCCAGCAGGCTCCTTCCAGTGCTTTGTCCATGTCCTGGTCACTTTTCATTTGGATCTGGAGCTGGAAGGATTACTTTTTCTGGCTACTGCTGGATATTTGTATTTGAGGACTTTTTGTTTGGATCACTTTTGGATTCCTTTTAGATTTGAGATTTTACAAGTAAGTTGGTGTTGTTTGCTTGGGGCATTGCAGGTACTGCAACTACAATTGTTAAACTTTTTCACAACTTTAAAAAAAATATATTGTGGGTTGCCACAGTATACAGTAGGCCCAGGGTTAGTCATGGGTGCATGATACAACTGTTTCTGTGAGTTTTGTTGAACTTAAATATCATTTATGTCATGGAATTGAATAGCTCACAGTTATATGTGGATTTTGTTTTTAATTTTGGGGTGCGTGTAATGCCACACTAGCCAGTAGGCCCGGGGTAGTGAGTTGTGCATGGACCAAGTCTTTCTGTGGGGTGTTACATTTAAACATCATTAAAGGCATGGATGGCATTGGATTGTTGTGATTTTTCTGTGTTTTTAGACTTTTTGGGGATATTGTTGGGGCCTGGCCATGTGGGTGGGGGTCATTTTGAGGCCTGGTCCAGGCAGGGCCTGGCCATGTTGCTGGGGGTCAAGGGCCCATTTTGAAGCCAGGCAATGTGCTCAGGCCTGCACACAGTTTGCCTTGCTTTCTTCCATTAGGCCCAGGGGTTGTGAGTGGTGCATGGACCAAGTCTTTCTGTGGGATGTCTTGAATTTAAACATCATTGAGGGCATGGATGGCTTCGGATTGTGGTGATTTTTGTGTGTTTTTCGACTTTTTGGGGTGTTGTTGGGGCCTGGCCATGTGGGTGGGTTCCATTTTAAGGCCTGGTCCAGGCAGGGCCTGGCCATGTAGCTGGGGGTCAAGGGCCCATTTTGAAGCCAGGCAGTGTGCTCAGGCCTGCACCCAGTTTGCCTTGCTTTCTTCCATTAGGCCCAGGGGTAGTGAGTGGTGCATGGACCAAGTCTTTCTGTGGGGTGTCTTGAATTTAAACATCATTGAGGGCATGGATGGCATTGGATTGTGGTGATTTTTGTGTGTTTTATGACTTTTGGGGTGTTGTTGGGGCCTGGCCATGTCGGTGGGGGCCATTTTGAGGCCTGATCCCTAAAAATACCCCTGTACCCCATAACCCAAACCCAGCCCTGAAACCTAAAAATACCTGTGTACCCCATTACCCAAACCCAGCCCTGAACCCTAAAAATACCCCTGTACCCCATAACCCACACCCAGCCCTGAACCCTAAAAATACCCTGTACCCCATAACCCAAACCCAGCCCTGAACCCTAAAAATACCCCTGTACCCCATAACCAAAAACCCAGCCCTGAGCCCTAAAAATACCCCTGTATCCCATCACCCAAACCCAGCCCTGAACCCTAAAAATACCCCTGTACCCCATAACCCAAAACTATATATATAAAATTACTTAAATTAATTTATTTAATTTATTTTGTTAAAATAAAATAATACACTTACCTATACTTACGTTGTAATGGCATGTGTTGTAATAGCATCTGCTATGTAATGTCTTGTGTTGTAAAGGCATTCGTTGTAAAGGATCCTGCATTGTAATGGTGTGCGTTGAAAACGTATGCGTTGTAAAAGTTGCGTTGAAACGGTTGCATACCATGCCATACCCTCTTTAAACACGGTACTTCCATTGATCACCAAAGCCCTATCTTTATTTAAACCTTGAGATTTATGAATAGTTACTGCATATGCCGGAGAAACTGGAAATTGTTTTCTACGGACATGTAAATCTTTAACAAGCAAAAAACGAACTGAACAATGAGCAATTTGTTTTATTTCTTCAATCTGATAAAATTTAATATTTAACAACTCAATTCCATCTTTATTGGGATAATAAACAAAATCCACAACTTTGCCTATTGCTCAATTAACTAAACCTCTTTCTACATCCAAATTACGCCTTAAAAGTACCCGACAGTTTCTACATGTAAGTAGATTCTTTACTAAACCAGCAGATTTAGGTATAGATTTTTCTAAAGAATACAATTTTGTTTTCAGTGTTTCTGTCAAATTAATAGTGATTCCTTCATGCTCTATTTTACCAATGGCTTCCATTTTTATTATTTCTTCATTTTCCAGCTTCAAAAGTTGTTCATTGAATATAGAACACTCACGCTGTGTTGGCATTATGCAGATGATAGATTGGTTTTGTGCAATTTTCATATATATTTTCCTCAGGAACTATATTTTAATTTGGAAGCAAATTGGAAAGTAATCGACTCTGCAAAGCTTGTCTGCCATGTTCTGTCAGTACTCCAATTCTTATATCTTGAAGAATAGTTCCATAAGCAACATAATTTGCCTGTCGCATATTTGTAATGAGTTATTTGTAATCAAAATATGACCAAATGTTAACGTTTCCAACGCTACCCAAAGACTTTCTGGTGTCTTCATGCGCAAGTGTTTTAAATATTGGTTATCCTTTTACGGGAGTAAATTGCAATAGATCTCCAAAAACTATGATATGTTTTCCTCCAAACAACAGATCATACTCTGTTTTAAGAATTTGCTGCATTCTTAAATGCACAAAAGCAAGCATTAATGTTGAGACCATGTTTATTTCATCAATAATCAGAAGTTTCATTTTCTTCAGCACTCTTGAAACTTCACAACAAGCTTCTCAGATAGCTTGTGATATTCCAATTTTTTTTTCATGCTCTACAGGTAGCATAACAATGCAATGCAATTCCTTTAATGTTGTGTGCTGCCAACCCAGTTGGAGCTTTTAAAACACAAGACAGATGTGACTCAGTTGTTTTCTGTCGATAACTGGTGATTACTTTAATTAAGAAACGTTTTCCTGTTCCAGCTAGTCCACTCACATACATTTGGATAGGTTTAAATGATGTGTATGCATTCTTTCTTTTAATGAAGAAATCCATTGTCAATCTGCTGCTTCACTTGCTGATATATTTCTTTTTGTTCAACATTTAGGTGTTCTTCCAAGTTTGCTAAGTCTATTACATCTTCTTCAGCTTGATGCATTGCTGTTTCCAACTCATTCATTGCGATTGCTGCTTCATTTTCAACAATTGGTTGTCCTAGTGGATCTTGACTCAGCGGAGCAGAACTTTGACTGTCTTGAGAAGTATCTCTAGCAATCTCAGCTGCAATAGTAGCTTCTTCATCAATTTCCTTGTTCAACATTTTCACATATTTGCAAAAATAGTGCATTGTCTGGTATCTTTACAAGCATTGAAAGAATCTTCATAGGTCTGAAATTCTCCAAGTAATTCCAATTCTGCCACAGTTTGAACAGTTGCTAAAGGGATAAATAGTAAAATTCCCTTTTATCAGCAGTGTCACAACTCAGCTTCCTGTGATTTATCAAATTTCCTTTTGTTTGTTTCACCAAACATCCTTCGGAACCAATAACTCCATATTTTCCATCATTTATGTTCTCTGTAGTATTCAGTTTAAAAGTGTACCTTTGCAGCACTTCATAGAGACACATGTTCTTAAGATGATGACTTCTGTTTGGGTAATAGGTGTTCAACATATTCGTTTTCTAAATATCTGTACTTTCTGGATCTTTTTCCGCTAAATATTCAGGGCCTCATTTATGAAAAGTGACGCATCGCTGCGTGAAAACAGCGATGCGTCACTTTTCACTGCACCCTCCTTGCGAGACCAATAATGCGTCATATTTACAGTATGACGCATCATGGCACAAGGAGTTACAGATACATCAGTATTTTTGACGTATCTGTATGGCGCAAAAGTAACGCATTGTTGGAGTGTGTCACAAAAGTGATGCAACTCCAGCAATGTGTCCTTTCACATGAGGCAAGCCCCATGTGAAAGGGCCTGTATCAGTCTTACGCCTGCTGCGAGGCAGGCGTAAGAAATTGACGCATTTGTGTCCTAGAAGATTTCAATGAATCACTTCTATGACCCTGTCTTGCGTCAGAACCCCCCCCTGCATACATTATACCTGGAGTAGGTATAATGTAGCTCAGGGGTTTACAAAGTAACGCATCTACCTAGATGCGTCACTTTGTGAATATGGTGCAACAAGGCACATTTTTTACGCTGCTGGTGCGTCACAAAAAGTGACGCACCGGCGGCATAAAATTGACGCATGGCCGTATAAATGAGGCCCTCAAGTTCTTGTACAGATTTAAGTACTAGATTTTGCATTGCACCAAGACCTAGACTCACCCAATTGATTCTTCTAGATTTGGAGTATAGACTTGCAGATGATAACCGATCTGATTATTCATATGCTCCTATTTCTCGATGGGATATCATCTTCAAACTGAAACTGTATAATTTCTTACTTAGACTCTTCTCTTGAGAAATCTCTTCCCATATTTCTTTCAATTCCGTCTTTTCTGATGTTGTAATGTAGGATGTGACATATCAAGCAACAGCAATGGAATTGTCCACAACGTACTGAATATCCATGTTAGTATTCCACATGGACAGAATAACCGGATTGTAATCATTTATGTATTTTGATTCTTCACTTCTCAAATTGTAAATATTTTTTTGAGACTTTCTTGTGATGGTATGTCGCATAGCTGACATAAAACTGTTCACTCTTCCTTTGGATATTACAGGACATGGAAATACGAAACAACATTTGGTATAGAACTTTTCCTTAGACTTGTACTTTCGTCGACAGTATTTTCCACAATGATGGCTTTGGAATCGTAAGACATGTTGACTTAAATTTTTTTCTTCTGTACATTTGGGTACAGCACATGTGGCATATTCTACAATAAAATACAAAACAGTATCTTCTGATAACTAAGAGAACCAAGGACAGGGATATAGTGACAATTAGCTTCAAAATTAATGCCAGACATTAAATTTTTATCTTGGAACGTAAATGGTCTGCACGTTAGGGCTAGAAGAAATAGAATTTTACAATATTTACGAGATTCACCCGCGCAGATAATTGCGATCCAAGAAACACATCTGAATAAACAGGAAATAACCGATATATTTAAGAAGCTCAAATGGGTCGATAAATTTATAACTACGGACCACAACGCTAGTATTCGCGGCAACGCCATTATTTTTAAAAAAACAGCGAAAGCCCAGATTATGAGCTGGAAAACAGATGCTATCGGTAGATGGCTGATAGCCAATGCTCAACTAAATTCAAGGCCTGTTACTATCATTAGTTATTATGGGCCTAACCAGGATGATCCTTCTTATTTAAATATCTTACAAAACCAACTGATCTCTTGCCCTGACCCTATAATATGGGTAGGAGACTTCAATCTCGTTTTAGATCCAAAATTAGATAAATCGGCAACTTCTAGGGCCATAGTACATAGTAATATGAGGGAGACATTGCTTAGATCTATGTCAAATCTTGGGTTGATAGATCTTTGGAGACAAAGAGCTGGGAGCGCTATGGGCGTCTCATATCACAACTACAAATATAGACACAAATCGCGTATTGACTATGCCCTATTCAGTCTTTCAATTAAGGATCTGGTTAAAAACATAACATATCTGCCTTTACATATGTCAGATCATTCTGCCATTTTTTTTCGCTAAAATTAGAGCAGAAAGTTGCTCATCGAACCTGGTCTTTTGATAGAACAATTCTACTGGATGATGAGGAAAAAGAATATTTGATGCAGGAAACGGCTTTCTTTTTAGAGCAAAACTTAGGTTCTGCCTCTCTAGTCAACGTATGGGAGGCTTGGAAGGCCTTTATTAGGGGGTGTATTACAAGTAGGGCTTCTTTCAGGAGAAAGAAATATGAAGAGGGGATTAGTCAAATAGAGCATGAATTGTCACATTTAGAATCATCAGACCAGATTTCATTTGATAACCAGGAGAAGAAAATAGAATTAAAGGCCAAGTTGGATACAATATTGCAGGAAAGGATAAATAAAAGATGGCAGGCAAGCAAAATTGCCCATTTTGAATATGGCGAATCGGCTGTCAAGGTGTTGGCCTGGAAAATCAAAGCTGATCAGTCCAGGAATCACATTAAGGAAGTGAGGGTTGCTGGGGAAGCCGAGAGTAGATCTACAGACACAGCTATCGGCGAAGCTTTTAATGAGTTCTTTCAAAATATCTACACAGAGGAGCTCAATGTCAACCTGAATGAAAGGAATGAATGGTTGAGTAATACAACTCTCCCAGAATTGAAAAATCACCAAAGGGAAAAAATAGATAAAGCCATAACTGAGTTGGAAGTTTCTAATACCATTAAGCTACTGGCCCAGGGCAAGGCTGCGGGCCCAGATGGCCTCCCAGGAGAATTATATAGGGTACTCAATTCTACCCTTACCCCTGTCCTTACGAATCTTTTCAACAACATAATGATTAAGGGAGAGACACCACCAAGCTCCTGGGGAGAAGCCAATATAGCTTTAATATTGAAAACAGGTAAAGACCCAGCTGAGTGTGGATCATACCGTCCAATCTCGCTTCTCAATAACGATTACAAAATCTTTACTTCAATCTTGGCCGAGAGATTGGGAAGCGAGATAGGCACAATTATCCACCCTGATCAAAAGGGATTTATTAGAGGCCGGCAACTGGCCGACTTAACTTATGACTTGGTGGGAGCGGTGGATATTGCCTCAACCTTTGGTCTACCCCTGGCTATCATGACTCTAGATGCTACTAAAGCATTTGATAGGGTAAACTGGGAATATTTAAACTTAATTATGGAAAGATACCATCTGGGCCCTAAGTTTTGCAGAGCTATAAGTTTATTATATAATAATCCCCGAGCTTCCCTATTAATTAATGGTACACGGACCACTCCTTTCAAAATTAGTCGAGGAACAAGGCAGGGTTGTCCCTTATCCCCACTTCTTTTTAATTTGTATGTAGAACCCTTTGCTCAGTCTATTAGGGAGGATACTAACATTCCACATTTTAATTTTTCGGGCTGGGAAAAAAAGATTGGTTTGTACGCCGATGATATAATCATCTACACATCTGATCCTGCGTTGGCATATCCAATTATTATAAAGAAAGCGGAGGACTTCGGTAGATTTTCAGGATATGAAATTAACTCAGGGAAAACCGAAATTATGGTCTGGAACATTCAAAATCTTCATTGAGGTATCTGGGAATTACAATCACTAAAGAGTTACAACATTTGGCCCAAAACAATCTAGCTCGTATCTCTCGAGAATCTCAAACCTTGATGAAAGCTTGGTCCTTTCTCCCGCTTACCATCTATGGGAGAACCAGCCTGATAAAAATGAATATCCTTCCGAAATTTACTTTTATTTTTAATTCTATCCCGTTATCTTTTGATACTAAACAGCTTGTAAAATGTCAGCAAAACATAAATTCCTTAGTCTGGGGGTATAAATCCAGCAGAATATCCTGGAAAAAACTAAGAAGGAGAAGAGAAAAAGGGGGGTTCGCATTGCCAGACCTAGAATACTACTCTTGGGCATTTCATCTGACCCACTCTAGGATGCTGCTTAAGATCCCTTGGGAAAATGCAAATGGGCATATGTATAAGGCTATGCTAATAGGTTCGGACCTTCCTGTGAACGGTTTCCTTTTCAAGTTCGGGCACCAGAAGTTCTTCAAAAAAATTAGATTAAAAACATTATCAGGCACTGTAAAAGAATGGTCTCGAATTAAATCTAAAGTTGGGATAGGCTACTTATCTAAACATGCCCCGATTTGGGATTTACCGGGATTAACATCACAAGAAGTCAACACAGTTAAAAGGGTATTGTTAGATGCGAATATCACACAGTGGGGCGATATACTGGTGGAAAGATCAATCATAAGCTGGGATATTTTTAAGCATAAGGTAACATCAACACTCTCTTGGTTAGTATTTTGGCAACTAAGTAGCTGGCTTCGGGCTCAAACTAAGAAGAAAGCAATGATGGGCGAGGAGAGTTTGCTAGAAAACACCCTAGTTGATAGACCTCCTGGGAAAAAGGAAGTAGCACTTTTTTATTGGCATATCATAGAGGATGAAGAGAGGGATCTCAACTTACTGGAAAAGCTCTGGGGCGCGGAGGGGGAAGCAGATATGGAGGACACATGGGAGGAATCTTTTCTCCTCCTTTATAAAATTATCAAGCCCGCATGGTTGCGGCGTAACCATCTTTATACACTTCATAGAGCATATTATTCTCCTAAACGCCTGTCAAAGTTTCAACCAGGGAAGTGCTGTCCCAAATGCTCTCTTCCAGCTGCCTCAGACCTCCACATGTTTTGGGATTGCCCGAACATCGCTACTTTCTGGAACGAAGTCAGAGCAACACTTGAATCTATCCTGGGTTTATCCATCCGGTGCTCATGGCTGCTGATCATTTTTGGAACCAACGATAACATCAAGGGACTAGAAAGAGAATTTCTGTTTTATGCCATTTTATTGGCAAGAAGGGAGATCTGCAAAAACTGGATAAGCATAAACCCCCAACACATGCAGAGTGGCTGTCTTCATTATATGTAATATCAAAGCAGGACGTATCCAGAACATGTAGCCCCCGATCGGTGAGATTTTGGGATTATTTGGTCAATTGGAAAAGGGACAGTTAGTCAACCCGGGGTTTTTTTTTTTTTTTTTTTTTTTTCTTTTCCCCGGGTCCGATGATTAGGCCCAAAATCTCCTTGTCCAAAGGGAGGCACAGTATAGATTTTGGACAACTGGTCAAACCGACCTGAAGGGAGAAGGTACGTCCAAGCTCTGCGGGTGACACCGGGACGGTTTCTCTGCACACTGGGAGTTCACTGATGGGCTTCGTGGTGTTGAGTAGCGAGCCGCCCCGATGGCTATATGGTCAGGAGCACAATTGGACCGAGCCAAGGGCTAATGAGGACAAAAAAAACAACAAAAAAAAAAAAAAACAGTATCTTCTGAATCTGTTCAGAAATTTGGGGAATCGTTGATCCATAACAGCATATGTATATGAGGAGCACCTCTTGCTTGATTCTCCTTTCTCCAAAAGAAATCCACAACTACTCCAAGAGGAGGATTTTTTTTATTGCAGATAAAAGACATCATAGCTTCAAATCTATGATTAAAATACCTGCATACATTAGCAGGATCCAAAGAGCACAATTCTCCGGGTGTCTTGTATTTAATATTTTTTATATTGGAATTTGCATCTCGAAGAAATTCAAGTAAATCATCCCAAGCATACTCAGCACAGCTTACGGTAAGAAACCATGTAAGAGTTCCTAAGTTCCGTAGCATACATTTCAGTTCTCCATGACGACTGTACCAATATTCATTAGTGCCACGCTGACATGCCATCAGATTAATCAGCTGAGATTCTAAGTGATCATCCCTCTGGTGCACTTTATCCATAAAATCCTTTGCCAAAACATTTTGTAGTTTACTCCTGTTTTCAATATGTGATTGACTGCATATGAAAGTCCAGACAAGTCACTTTCAAACAAAAGATGAAATATATACGGGATACATTGTTGAAATCTTGGATCTTCTGCATATTATCTTGTTGTCTGATATTCAGATGCAGGAATCTGCCCAGGTCGTTCATCATATCGTCCTCCTTTTCCTGTTGAAAACAACTGCGGAAAACAATGAGCTCCACGCTCTCTTCCCATACACTCATGGGACTTCCCTTTGCTTTTTTCATTTGGAACTACTCAATAGTGTTCCCCATCACTTCTTTTGAATGAAGTGGATGTACAGTGTAATGTTCATAGATTTCTTCACTTCTTGACATGTCCACTTTTTCAATTTGTCGACTTGATGTTTCAGTATCTTCTGCTAAACTATTTCTTCTTCTCCCATACTGTTTGCACTTTCCTAATATCCACTAACTCCTGCCAGATTTTCTTACTCTTAGTAGGCACACCAATAACTATAATAACTAATGGTTCATTTTCTACACTCTCTACACCAATAGTTTCAACATATTCTTTAAATATAATGGTAAATAAAGAACTCTTCCTTTGAATTTTTTTTTTTAATCTGAAGGAAGCAATTTACATGTTTTAGGCTCCATACAAGCAATAGCCAGAAACAGGTGCACACACCGAGTGAGAATAGACTCATAGGTATTTAAATCTATCAGTTCTGGAGGAATAGCAACCAACTCTTGATTATTATGGAAAGCTCTAGCGGGCATTTTATTCTCATCTAATGTGTAATAACAATATTTACAAATACGCTGATCAGAACCTAAATCAAAACAATTTTCTATCAAAAAATAAGTTGCAAATTCCTTCCACATATCATTATTTTGTCTTTCACTTTTTAAATACAGATTAACAATCCTAGTGTGATTTTTATAGTGAGTTCGCTGACAACAAATACAAGAAAAATGTGGCCTTTCGCCTGAAATCACCTCAAACTTTGTAATTTCATCACCATAATTGTTTGTAGTAGTATGTTCCACATTCTCTTCGACATTTTCTTCTATTAATGTATCAGTTTCTGCAGACTGTTGTTAAGGACCAAAGTACCAAAACTCAATTTCATCACAAACCTTTTTCACATCTGATACTGATCCACGCAAAAGAGCATTCTTCAACTCATTTAACATTGGTCCTGGACTTTTTGCATAATACAATTTTCTAACTAACTTCTGCATTTGAGTATACACTTTGACAACCTTTTCTAGAAAGACAAGCTAGAGAATGACCTTGGAAACCAGTATTTATTATACCTCTGCAAGGGTCTAGCCCTTGCAACATCTTAATCTTTTGTTTAACACTTTTTTTTACTATATTTTTGTAAGAAATTACGAAAAAGATCAATAGATTCTTGTCGTACACTACAAATACTACTACAATCCAAAGTGTACACTGGGGCTTTAGAACGTCTGCTTAGAACTTCATTAGCTATCACTTCTTCTGCATTTCTGGGAACAATTTTTTCTTTGTCAATTGGACAACCATTTCTAACCTCATAAGCTCGACCACTGGTGTCAACTGCATGCAACAAATCATTGGTCTGAAAATAACTCTCTTCATTAAAGAAAGGCTCTGAACTTGAACTGTATTTCCATTCCCCCCCCCCCCAAAAAAGCACAAAAACTTGTTCTGTAAATTAATCTTTTGCTCTTACTTTTGGCCTTCATTAAATGCATTGGTTTATCTAGTGATCAAATTCTGTTTAAAACTAAAATAAATAGTTTCCTTCTTACTTCAAAAGCCTTTTCAACAATGGATTCAATATGCTTCTTTTTATAAAATAGTGTTCTCTTTTTATATGTCTTCATATCTTTTAGCAAATTAAGTACTACTCTATTATAAAATAATTGTTTTTTAATCTCTTTATACTGATTTTCTCTTCTTTTACCATATGTCAAATTTTTTATTTGTACATTTGATTTTTTTCCTTTCCTATTATTTTGTTTTCTTTTGGTGGTTGAAGCATTGTCAGTGATTGCAACATTCTGAACATTCTTTTTCAATCTGGAAAGATGTTTAATACATTTCTTACTAGTCTTACCAGAAGATTTTCTACTTTTAGCCACATTATGTTGCTCATCCAATACTTGTTGTTGACTTTTCTTCAAGTAACTGTCCTTTAGCTCTCTTTTTCTCGTTCAACATTTTTCAGGCATGAAAGCTTCATTTTAATAACGATTAAGAATATCTGTAAAAATAAATGTATATTATTAACTTTATAAAATATACTTTTCTATTACTATAGAAACACATTCTATATAGATACTGACAGAGGAATTGTACACCTTAATTACAAGTGTGAAGGTGGTTAGACCACTACATGCATAGTGCATGAGAGTTTGAAACACTCCATGTCCTAACACCTGGTTCACTGTATGAGTACATGCATCCTAACTGAATAATTGGAGTAGTACAAGAAAAGACACTGGGTGAATTTATAACTGGTTGACTTTTACTTGACTGAAAGGATTAAAACATAATACTGAAAGATTCATTTTAGCATTGCAAGAGCAAGGCCGGGTGTTTGCTGTAGTGTAGGTATACTGATTGCGGAATTGTAGGCCTCAAACACAACTCTAAATGTGATTAGACCAGTACATGCATAGTGTATAGATGTTTAAAACAATCCATGTCCTAAAGCATTTTTTTTTTTAAACAGAGAAATGTGCGCAGGGTACATGGATCCACTGTAAAAATAAATAAAAAGTAAGTATGGGCTCCTATCCTTGTTTAAAAATTAGCTACCTGGAGAGGTCCAAATCCCGTGGTCTAAAATATTAAGTGGCAGATCTACAAAAAAGTGCCACAATGTGGCACAGCAAGCCCTTTGGCTGCACCATGCTGCAGCACTTTCAGAGCACAGGAATGCCACATATCTACAATGATATGTCACATTCCTATGTTCTTCCCTGTGCTAGCGCAGAAACAGCTGACAAGAGCAGGTGCAGGCACCCTTGCACCAGTGTGAAAGGATGCCTGCGCCATGGGGAAATTGTTTTTGTGCAGGAAGGAGTACTTTCCTGCAAAAAACAATCACTAAAGGCTTTTTCCTCTTTCAATGCGTGCTGTAGAATGCAGCAGGCATTGAAAGAGGAAAAAACAAGGAGAAATGAAAATATTTCTCCTCGTTGCACCTCGCTACACCACCTCTAGGGTGGAGTAGCATTCAAACGCACCTCCAGATTGTCGATTTCTTGTTGATCTGGAGATGTGTCTTGTTCCATAGGTGTTGCGTGGGATCACCCACAGCAAAACCCAAGAAACGCCCCTTCACCACAAAGTGCAGTGTGTGAAGGGGCCGTATTTACAAGGAAATGAAAAGTCACTTAGGGTGACTTTTCCTCTCCTTGTACATATGGAGGAGCCCATGGCGCCGCCAGTATGTCACAAAAAGTGACCTACTGGTGGCGCAGGGAGCTTGTAAATCTACCCCAAAATTTGACTGGGGTCCAGGGGGGCCCTGTAACCCAGGGACCGACATCCCTCAGTGCTACAAAATAAACAGGTGGGGAGACTCAAAGGTACTCCCCAGTGAAATAATTAGGTGGGGGGCTTAAAGGCTCTGTCCGGTACCGGGAACCGCTATTCTTTGAGGCTTTGAAAATCAATGGGTCGGAGGGCTCAAAGGTACCTCTAAGCCCCGATGATCACCACCCTCTGGGGATTTTTATATTGTAGCGGTGAGGCCACGTGGCCCCATTCTAGAGCAGTCAAGAGCCTTGGGAAACACCACTCCCCAAGGCCGGCTCCTACTGTGTCTCGGGGTACCTACCCCCGGGACACTGTTGTTTGCTATAGCAGGGTGGGAGTCGAGGTTCCAGGTCTGCCATAGTTAACTACGAACAAGGGAACCCAAAGGTGGTCAAGGACCCTGGGTGTCAATTCTATTTTGCAACAAGGGTCCTTAACATATGAGTAAGAAAATTCAAATAAATATAGTCCATAATAAGTACTATATTCAATGATGTCCAGCCAGACATATAGTTTAATTAGTCAATTACTAAAAATATTCTCAAAAACAACATTAGAGTGGGCTATATTTGTTTATAGTTGCACACATAAAAGATGGTGGACATGACGCATTTCTGCGATTATGAATGTTTATTGTGCATTCAGTGGAGTGTTGTAGCTGTAGTAATACAGGGCTGTGAAATGTTTAGGTTGCAGTTTTTGGCACATGAAGGGCAGCTAATATATATACGTATGTGGTTATTCAGGTACACTGAAGAACTTGGTGCTGTAAATCAGTGTTCGAGGCTCGGAGTTGCATCCACATCCTGTAATTGTAGAGTAATGTACGCGTGCCTGAAAATGTATTGTAAATACGGTGCTCATGTAAATTGCTGATATAGTTTTGGGTTGATTTTGTGCTATATAAAAATATGCTAAACAAAAAAGGAGAAATAGCCCACACTTACTGTCACAGGTCAGATGGTTGCATACGCTATTTATAGCACAATATAATGTGGTAGGGAGGAGGAGCAGGATTTTACAAACACAATAAATACACAGACACAGATAGATAGTTGAAGTGGGTACGGGCACGTGTGCTCGACTCGATTTTATTACATTTTTGTTGGTAACAAGTAGAATAGTAATCATGATATCATATACAGATATTTAATCATAAACGGTTTATGACTTCTGCTGTACAAAGGTAGGCGCATATGTGAAAAAATACACAGAAGATTCTATCATAAAGAGTCCATGAGTTGTGGTGCACTGAGGTAGGGGACGTTTGTGTGGAGCCTGCGATGATGCGTCGTCCAGGCAGACCGTACTGGTAAAAATGTGTTTTGATTATTGAATTTTGCCTTAACAAGGGCACGCAGCGATTATTTACGGTGTACTGAGTTAGTGGTCCGTCTGGTGTTTATCATGTGCTCACCCTGCGATGATGCGTGTTCTGAGCGGGCTGTACTGAAATCATTCACTGTTGCATACTGGACTATCTGAACTTTGAGCAGGGAAAAACTATCATCGATAGTATCAATTGCTATGCAAACTAGGTGTACTGATTGCTCCCCATAAGAACTAAAATGATTCCACTTCACGCAGTGCATTCTAACTTTCACAAATTGTGGATGTATGTCTGGTGGCAATGTTGAACTTGATACCCCAGAGGTACTTGGTATTGCTGGTGGTGGAGGTATATTTTGGCGCAATCTTCATTCGTTTTTTTATTATCATAGTTCACACGCTGCAGTAATTGAAGGTGTTTGCGCATACTTGCAGTGCAACACCACTATTTTTTTCTCTGCTTTAAATAAATCGAGGCTCAATTTAATGCTGTCTGTAGAGAAGATGAAAATGTAAATTCAAGTTGTGAACCCTACTGTACACAGTGTACATCGAAGCTAGTAGTCACTACAGTAATATAACAATGATTTATTTCACTTATTTTAACAAAATCTGAATACATACAGTATAATTGTGTCTGCATTAAGTAAATCAAGGTTGATTACCTACTGTTTATAGTGTACTTGCAAAGGTGAATTCAAGTTGTAAACCCTGCTGTCCGCAGTGTCGATCTTCGGGTGGAGTGCATCATCTGCAATTATAATTGAAGTGAAAGATAGAACATGTATGCAGGGTGCATTTTATTATTCAACTATGTCTATAAGTGATATAATTTATTTTTTTGAAGGAAGCATACTAAAGGGATATTGTGCAGGGTGTAATAGGTGTTATACATAGTTTGGTTTCCACTGAGCTAGTGGTACCTGAAACAACAAGATTCTGTGGAGCCTGCGATGATGTGTGGTCTGGTTAGGCCCTACTAATAGTAATGTTTTTTGTCTTGTGAATTCTGGCTTAATAAGGCCAAGTGGCAATTTTGTGTAGGTTTGAGGGACGTTACTTTATTTAGTATTGCACTTCATACATAATGTCTGGTCTGGTGTTTAGTGTGTGCTCACCCTGCGATGATGCGTGGTCTGAACGGGCTGCACTCAAAGCATTGACTGTTGCACACTAGACTCTATGTACTTTGAGGGGAAAAAAAAATACGATCGAGGGTTATGAATTCTTCAGCAAAAGAATGATCAGAATCAGATGATTCTTCCAGTGGTGTAGCCATTTGTGTCTCATTTTGTATTGGTGTGTCTATAGTTTCGAAAATGGTAGTCTTTATTTTGAGTGGGTGTACAAAAGGGTATATTAGGGGATTAGGAGGTGCATCAGATTATCATGTGGATGATGTTCTCAGTGATGTCATTTGAGATGTGATCGGGGATGTCACTGACCATGTCATTAATGATGTATGTGATGTCATCAGCAATGCATTGCGGGGGCATGAGTTATAGTTAGCTGAACTAACTATAACGGCCACATTTCTCTGGTTTTGTACGAGTGAAATGTCCAACTAACTAGAACGTTCCTGAAACCTGTGTTTTTTTTCAGTGAATTTTTAAGGTTTTTTAAATGCTAATTTCTAACTATAACGTACCTGAAACCTATATTTTTTTCAGTGAATTTCAAAGGTTTTTTTAAATCTAAATTCTAACTATAACATTACTGAAACCTGTATTTTTTCCAGTGAACTATGCCTACAAAGGTAGGACATGTGCAGAAAGAGGAAGAAAGGCACAAAAAGAAGCAAGAGAAATCTATAAAGAGGCAACAGAAGTACAGAAAGCTATAGAAAGGTGCAGAAAGAAGCAAGAGATGTGCACAAAGAACCCACAGAGGAGCAGAAAGAGGCTTTGTTGCAAAGTCAGCCTGTGCCCCCAGGTTTTTGCTGACTGGTACTGGTGGTAACTGACTCTGACTAACCAGGCCAAGAACCAGTGCTATGCTGAAAGACACTTAGAATACAGTGAAAACACTTACATAAACAAGGGACACTATAGGTTGGGGCACCCCTTTGATTGGCATGACCTCCTCCGTATGGCCCTAGTACATAATAAGGTGGGGGATTAAACCTACCTCTAACTAAGAGGTGCAGAATGAGGCAAGAGAAGTCCAATAAGAGGCAAGAGAGGTGCTGAAACAGGAACGAGAACTGCACAAAGAGGCGAGAGATATGCTGAAAGAAGCAACAGAGGTGTAGAAAGAAGCAAGAAAAGTAAAGAAAGAGGCAAAAGAGGTACATGAAAAGACCACAGGGGGCAGAAAGAATCATGACAGGTGCACAAAAAACATGGAAAGTGCAGAATGAAGCAACAGGGGTGGATAAAGAAGCAAGGGAAGTGCAGATAGGAGCAAGAGAGGTGCAGAAAGAGCCAACAGAGGTGCAAAAAGAGGCAAGAGAGGTGCTGAAATAGGAACGAGATCTGCACAAAGAGGCGAGAGATTTGCTGAAAGAAGCAACAGAGGTGTAGAAAGAAGCAAGAAAAGTGCAGAAAGAGGCACGTAAGATGCAAAAACTTGCAGGAAAGGTACAGAAAGAGGGAAGATGATTTCAGAAGGAGACAAAAGGAGTGCAGAAAAATCAAATGAGGTACAGAAAGAGGCAACAGACATGCAGAAGGGCAAAGAGAGTTCTAGAAAAGGCAAGAAAAATGCAAAAAGAGGCAAAAGAGGAACATAAAGAGACAACTGGGGTGCAGAAAGAAGCCAGACAGGTGCATAAAGAAGCATGGAAAATGCAGAATGGTGAAACAGGGGCGCAGAAAGAGAGAAGAGAAGTGCAGAAACCGGAAAGAGAAGTTCACAAAGAGTCAAGAGAATTGCTGAAAGAAGTAACAGAGGTGTATAAGGTGCCGAAAGAGTCAAGTGAGAAGCAAAAACAGGCAGGAAGGGTACAGAAAGAGAAAAGGCAAGTACAGAAAGAAACAACAGGGGTGCAAAAAGGAGCAAATAAGGTGCAGAAAGAGGCAAAAGACGTGTAAAAAGAGTGAAGAGAGGTGAAAAAAGGCAAGAAAAGTGGAGAAATAGTCGAAAGAGTTATATAAAGAGACAACAGGGGTTCAGAAAGAAGCAAGACAGGTGCAGAAAGAAGCATGGAAAGTGCATATTGAAGGAATAGGGGTGCAGAAAGAGGTAAGAGAAGTGTAGAAAGGAGCAAGTGCGGTGCAAAAAGTGGAAAGAGGGGTACTGATATAGGCAAGAGAAGTGCATAAATAGGCAAGAGAATTGCTGAAAGAAGCAACAGAGGTGTAGTGTAGAAAGAAGCAAATAAGGTGCAGAAAGAGGCAAAAGACGTGTAGAAAGAGGGAAGAGAGGTAAAGAAAAAGGCAGGAAAAGTGAAGAAATAGCAAAAAGAGGTAATTAATGAGACAACAGGGGTGTGGAAAGAATCAAGCCAGGTGTAGAAAGAAGCATGGAAAGTGCAGAATGAAGCAACAGGGGCAGAAAGAGGCAAAGGAAGTGTAGAATATAATAAGTGAGGTGCAGAAAGAGCCAACAGAGGGGCAAAAAGAGGCAAGAAAGGGGCTGAAACAGGCAAGAGACGTGCACAAAGGGGCAAGAGAATTGCTGAAAGAAGCAACAGATGCGTAGAAAGAAGCAAGAAAAGTGTGGAAAGAGGCAAGAGAAGTATGGAAAGGAGCAAGTGAGGTGCAGAAATACCCAACAGTGGTGCAAAAAGAGGCAAGGGAGGTGCTGAAACAGGCAAGAGAAGTGCACAAAGAGGCAAGAGAAATGTGTAGAAAGAAGCAAGAAAGTGCAGAAAGAAGCAAGTGAGATGCAATAACAGGCTAGAAATGTGCAGAAAGAGACAACAGGGGTGCAGAAAGAGGCAACAGACGTGCAGAAATATGGAATAGAGGTGCAGAAAATGCAAGAAAAGTGCAGGAAGATGCATAAGATGTACATAAAGAGAAAACAGGGGTGCAGAAATAAGCAAGTGAGATGCAAAAACAGGAAGGAAAGGTACAGAAAGGGGCTGGAGAAGTATGCAAAGAGGCAAGATAATTGCTGAAAGAAGCAACAGAGGTGCATAAAGAAGGAGTAAAAGTGCAGAAATGGTCAAATGAGATGCAAAAACAGGCAAGAAATGTACACAAAGAGGGAAGACGAGTGCAGAAAGAGAAACAGGGGTGCAAAGCGAAGCAAATGAGCTACAAAAAGAGGGAACAGACATGCAGAAAAAGTAAAGAGAGGTGCAGAAATAGGCATGAAATGTGCGGAAAAAGGCAAAAAAGGTACATAAAGTGACCACAGGGGTGCAGGAAAGAGGCAATAGAAGTGTAGAAAGGAGCAAGTGAAGTGCAGAAAGAGCCAAAGGAGGTAAAAAAAGAGGCAAGAGACGTGCAGAAACAGGCAAGAGAAGTGCACAAAGAGGCAAAGAATTGCTGAAAGAGGCAACAGAGTGTAGAAAGAAGCTAGGAAAGTGCAGAAAGAGGCAAATGAGATGCAAAAACATGAAGGAAAGGTAAAGAAATTGGGAAGACAAGAGCAAAAAAAGACAACAGGTCTGCGGAAAGCAGCAAATGAGGTGCAAAAAGAGGTAACAGACGTGGTGAAAGGTGTAGAAAAAGGCAAGAAAAGTGTAGAAAGAGGCAAAAGAGGTTCATAAAGAGACAACAGGGTTGAAGAAAAAAGATAGTGAGGTGCAGAAAAAAGCATTGAAAGTGCAGAATGAAGCAAGAGAAGTGTAGAAAGGAACAAGTAAGGTGCAGAAAGAGCCAGCAGAGGTGCGAAATAGGCAAGAGAGGTGCTGAGCAGGCAAGAGAGGCGCACAAAGAGGCAAAATATTTGCTGAAAGAAGCAACAGAGTTGTAAGTGTGATGCAAAAACAGGCAGGAAAGTACAGAAAGAGGGAAGCCAAGAGCAGAAAGAGACAACAGGGGTACAGGAAGAAGCAAATGAGGTGCAAAAAGAGTCAATATACGTACAGAAAGAGCAAAGAAAGGTGCAGAAAAAAGCAAGAAAGTGCACAAAGAGACAAAAGAGGTATATAAAGAGACAACAGGGGTGCAGAAAGAAGCAAGACAGGTGCAGAAAGAAGCATGAAAAGTGCAGAATTAAGCAACTGGGGTGTGGAAAGAAGCAAGAGAAGTTCAGAAATAGGCAAGTTAGATGCAAAAACAAGCAAGAAAGGTACATAAAGAGGGAAGAGGAGTTCAGCAAGAATCAAACGAGGTGCAGAAAGAGTCAACAGACTTGCAGAAATAGGAAAGAGAGGTGCAGAAAAAGACAAGAAAAGTGCAGAAAGAGGTAAAAGAGGTACATAAAGAGACAACAGGGGTGCAGAAAGAAGCAAGACAGGTGCAGGAAAAAGGGTGTAAAGTGCAGAATGAAGTGACAGGGGTGCAGAAAGAGTTAAGATAAGTGTAGAAAGGATTAATGAGGTACAGAAAGAGCCAACAGGGGTGCAAGAAGATGCAAGAGAGGTGCAGAAACAGACAAGAGAATTGCACAAAGAGGCAAAGGAATTGCTGAAAGAAACAACAGGGTGTAGAATGAAGGAAGAAAAGGTAGAAAGAGACAAGTGAGATGCAATAACAGGCAGGAAATATACAGAAAGAGGGCAGATGAGTGCAGAAAGTGACAGCAGGGGTGCAGAAAGAAGTAAATGAGGTACAGAAAGAAGAAACAGACATGCAGAAAGGGCAAAGAGAGGTGCAGAAATAGGCAAGAAAAGTGCAGTAAGAGGCAAAATAGGTAGATAAAGAGACAACAGGGATGCAGAACGAACCCAGACAGGTGCAGACAAATGAGATGCAAAAACAGGCCGGAACGTACAGTAAGAGGGAAGACGAGTGTAGAAAGAGACAACAGGGGTGCAGAAAAGGGCAAGAAAAGTATAGAAAGAGGCAAAAGAGGTTCATAAAGAGACAACAGGGTTGCAGAAAAAAATCAAGTGAGGTGCAGAAAGAAGCATTGAACGTGCAGAATGAAGCAACAGGGGTGCAGAAAGAAGCAAGAGAAGTGTAGAAAGAAGCAAGTAAAGTGCAGAAATAGCCAACAGAGGTGAAAAAAAGGCAAGAGACGTACAGAAACAGGCAAGAGAAGTGCACAAAGAGGCAAGAGAATTGCTGAAAGAAGCAACAGAGATGTAAAAAGAAGCAAGGAAATTGCAGAAAGAGGCAAATGAAATGCAAAAACATGCAGGAAACGTACAGAAAGAGGGAAGCCAAGTGCAGAAAGAGACAACAGGGGTGCAGAAAGAAGCAAATGTGGTACAAAAAGAGGCAACGAATGCTGAGAAAGAGGGAAGAGAGGTGCAGAAAAAGGCAAGAAAGTTCAGAAAGAGGCAAAAGCGGTACATAAAGAGACAACAGGGGTGCAAAAAGAAGCAAGACAGGTGCAGAAAGATGCATGGAAAGGGCACATTGTAGCAACAGTGGTTCAGAAAGAAGCAAGAGAAATGTAGAAAGGAACAAGTGAGGTGCAGAAAGAGCAAACAGAGTTGCCAAATAGGGTAGAGAGGTGCTGAAACAGGCAAGAAAGGTGCACAAATAGGCAAAAGATTTGCTGAATAAGCAACAGAGGTGTAGAAAAAAGCAAGAAAAGTATGGAAAGAGGTAAGTGAGATGCAAAAACAGGCAGGAAAGGTACAGAAAGAGAGATGCCGAGAGCAGAAAGAGACTACAAGGGGCAGGAAGAAGCAAATGAGGTGCAAAATGAGGCAACAGACGTGCAGAAAGAGCGAAGAGAGGTGCAGAAAAAGGCAAGATAAGTGCAGAAAGAGGCAAAAGAGGTACATAAAGAGACAACAGGGGTGCAGAAAGAAGCAAGACAGGTGCCTAAAGAATCATGGAAAGTGCAGAATGAAGCAATAGGGGTGCAGAAAGAAGCAAGAAAAGTTCAGAAATAGGCAAGTTAGATGCAAAAACAGTCAGGAAATATACAGATAGAGTGAAGATGAGTGCAGAAAGTGACAACAGGGGTGACGAAAGAAGCAAATGATGTACAGAAAGAGGCAACAGTCATGCAGAAAGTGCAAATAGAGGTGCAGAAATAGGCAAGAAAAGTGAAGAAAGAGGCAAAAGAGGTACATAAAAAAACAACAGGGGTGCCGAAAGAAGCAAGACGGGTGCAGAAAGAAGCATTGAAGGTGCAGAATGAAGTAACAGGGGTGCAGAAAGAGGCAAGAGAAATGTAGAAAGGAGCAAGTAAAGTGCATAAATAGCCAACAGAGGTGCAAAACGAGGTAAGAGAAGTGCAGAAACAGACAAGAGGAGTGCATAAAGAGGCAAGAGAATTGCTGGAAAAAGCACAGAGGTGTAGAAAGAAGCAAGGAAATTGCAGAAAGAGGCAAATGAAATGCAAAAAACGTGCAGGAAACGTACACAAAGAGAGAAGACAAGTGCAGAAAGAGACAACAGGGGTGCAGAACGAAGCAAATGAGGTGCAGTAAGAGGCAACAAATGCGGAGAAAGAGGGAAGAGAGGTACAGAAAAAGGTAAGAAAAGTGCACAAAAAGACAAAAGAGGTACATAAAGAGACAACAGGCCTGTACAAAGAAGCAAGACAGGTGCAACAGAGGTGCAAAAATAGGCAAGAGAGGTGCAGAAACAGGCAAGAAAAGTGCACAAAGAGGCAAGAGTCTTGCTGCAAGAAGCAACATAGGTGTAGAAAGAAGCAATAAAAGTGCAGTAAGAGGCAGTGAGATGCAAAAACAGAAAGAGGGACGGCAAGTACAGAAAGAGACAACAGTGGTGCAGAAAGAAGCAAAGGAGATGCAGAAAGAGGCAACAGACATGCATAAAGAGGGAAGAGAGGTGCAGAAAGTACAAGCGATTTGCAGAATGAGGTCAAGAGAAATGCAGAAAAAGAAAGAAATGTGCAGAAAGAAGCAACAGAAAACCAGAAAGAGGCAAGAGAGGCGCAGAGGGAAGCAAGAGTGGCTTGCACACCATTAGTACCAATTTAACACCCACATTTAGCAATAAGCAACAGGTGACCATTTTAGTTTTGCAAAGGTCCTTCACATGTCGGTGTATTTTTGGTAACATTTGATCATTTCAGCTAGAAACAAGGCTTTTTTTGTTCAAATCTGCAGATTAGGGTGCACATGATTAATTATGTGGCTAATGCAGAAAATTTATAACTGTGCGAAAGTCACTGCAGCCATACAGTCGCATAATTCCATAGGCCCTGCTCATACCTCTAATTAGATCCACAAGTGCTCCTCAGTGATTACATCTTTTTTTGTTTCGCTGAGTTCATAGTTGATCTTCTATGGGAATGAGGCAGACTAAACCTGAGGTTTCCACTCCACAACACAGACTACTACCACATAATTACTCTCCATAACACACAATCCCACTCTACTTAATTCCTATACACTAAATACCACATACTTTCTATCCACATAATTTCAATGCACAACATATCACAAAATTTCACACATAACGTACATTCACTCCACTAAAAAAAGTTACTAAAAAAAGTTTGCATTTACAACGCCAATAGCTCTAATTCTCACAAATGTGAAACCTATTACAATAAAACACTTTTTTAACTAGTAGTCGCGTTCTCCTGAATTTTAGGTGCATAGGGCTTACAGGAGGTACCAGTAGGGCTTTTTGGGCCCCAACGTCCCTCAGGAGTAAATTGGACTTCATCCCCAATCCAGAAGTCTGCAAGGAGGTGCGTTTGTAGAATGGTAGAGAAAGGGGGGCATGGCCTCCGAAGACGACTTAGTAATCCCACTCTGTGAGACTTACTGGAGGTAACAGGAGGGGTAGGTGGCCCCGAAGGACATCCTTGGGGGCCAACTATCCCTCCTATTACCATCAGTAACCCCCACACAGCAGCATTGCTAAGTTTGAACACCAGGCCATGTCCCCTCTTCCCACCACTCTACAAGCACGCTCCCAGGTGCGCTCTTGGATGGGGATTGAAGTCCCATTTGCTGCTGGGGGTCCTTTTGGGGCCAACTAGCCTACCTCTTACCTCCAGTAAGCCCCACACAGTGGGATTGCTGAGAGGTGGACAAAGGCCATGCCCCCTTTCTCCACAACTCTGCAAACGCACCCCCTGGTGCGTTCTAAGTTGGGGGATTAAGTCCCCTTGAAAACTGAGGGTTCCTGGGGGCTAACTAGCCCACAAGGTACCTCCAGTAAGACCACACAGCTAGATTGCAGAGAGGTGGTCCAAAGCTATGCTCCCTTTTTACACCACACTGCAAACGCAGCTTCTGGCACACTGCTGCTCGGAGGATGAAGTCCACTTGTGTCCTGACGTTCTCAGAATACAAGAGGACCTCATCACCCCACCAGCAGTGCACCAGAAACTGTGTTTGTGACCACTTCTCTGCATCGCAGCTCTGTTGTGCTTACCGTAAATACCTGATGGGCTTGTTGGCCCCCAGGGACCCTCAAAATTGAAGGGGACTTAATCCCCCAATTTACAATGTGCCAGGGTGCGGTTTGCATACTTGTTATATCAGGCCAGGCCCCTCCCTACACCACTGTGCAAGCACCCCCTTTGGTGCGTTGTGACTTGGGGGATTAAGTCCAATTGAATCTTGAGGGTCCCTGAGGGCCAACTAGCCTACCAGGTACCTCCCATAAGCCCCACAGAGCTGCATGGCAGAGAGGTATAAAAAGGTACTTGGTCTTGAACCACGTCTCTGCAATGCAGCTCAATGGCGCTTACTGGAGGTACCTGGTGGGCTAGTTGGCCCCCAAGGACTCTCAGGATTCAAGGGGACTCAATCCCCCAACTTACAACGCACCAGAGAGCCCTTTTGCACAGTTGTGCAGGGAGGGGGCAGGCCTGATGTGACTAGTGTGCAAACACGCCCAATGGCTTTTGTGGGTAACTTGAGATCAACCAGGAAGAGGTCTAATAATAGTCCTATCAGGTAGTTTAACTAGCATTGCCCAAGCGCAAATAGGAACCTAATGAAGGCCCTCTAGACGCTCCCCAGAAATAGAGAGGAGATTTAAATAGTAAGACTCTCTCATAAGCAAGCTTTAAGGAAAAGACCGGCAGGTCTGCAGGAGGAAGCCTGGACTAAATTACAACAGGCAGCTGAAGCACTGGATGTTAGTTTCTCTTGGAAAACTATTAATCAGCCATTTTAAAAATATATTTATCAGCCCCAGGGTAGAGATGCTAGCCCAACAGGCCGATTGGATAAGCCACTATGGAGGAATCTTTAAAGCAAAAAGTCATGCTCTGGATTTTACCCCTGGTGCAATATGTTATGTTGGACCATCACACCTAAAACCCATTAGTTTAGATAATGTCACTTTCTACCTGGAAAAGTTTGTTGCTGATGGGTTCCCAATTGACATTTAAATCATGTATTAACTTATGGGCCCTCATACTGAGACAGATGTGTGACACAGCAGCCAGAGGATAGCTGCCCTTATCTTGGACAGAGAGCATCATACTCCCAATTTTGAAAAAAAGGGGGATGGGGATGCAAGGTTCTATTAACTAATATCCCTCCTGGACTCCTCAGCTAAATCAATTGGCACAGTCCTACTAGAGAGATTGAAATCCCAGGTGATTGTTTATCAGATTTTAGTAGATGCCCAATATTGTTTTAGAAGGGATGTCTGCTACTCTCTGCTGCCTGTATACCTGCTGCCTTCTGTTTGTGACACCTCTACTTTTTTCTTGCTCTGTTTTCCCTTTTCTGCCCTCTGTTTTGCCTTTTCTGCTCATTTTTGTGCTCTCTGCGTTGCCTCTTACTGCTTGTCTTTCTACCCTCCCATTTGCCTTTTCTGCTTGTTTTTCTTTTTTAAGTTTGTTTTTATTAAACAATGAAGAAGAAAAATAAGAATCAAAATACAATCATTATCAGAAAACATGCTGTGTAATAATTTTAAAAATCGAAGGAAGGAAAAAGAGGAGGAGAGTGAAGGGGGGAAGAAAAACAGGGACTGAAGCTTATACCATACTTTATAACAACAAAAGGAAAATAGCCTATGAAATTCTTAACTGTAAGCATAAAAACAATAAAAGAAAATCTATCTTACAACGGTACAGAAAACGAAGTAAGGGATAAAATTGATATGTTATTTCAAAAGAAAAAGACAACATAGTAAATAATGGTGGTTTCCGGACTTCATCCGAAGTTGTGATAGGTGGAACAATAGATGAAGCAACACAGGTTAAATAGGTAGTTAGGGGAAGCCATAGAAGATCTCTTTTAATAGATAAGGAAATGGAAGTAATGTAATTTGTGTCAAGCCTGTGATGAAAACACACAGCGTTCCACCAGGCTCTAAAGGTGACTTTGTCTGCTTGTTTCCAATTTGAAGTTATTAAATGTAAGGCTACTGCCAATAATACATCTATTCATTTAAAATTAGAAGGGTATTGGGGCCATTGAGGTGATAAGGAACCTAAGAAAATGTTAGACAGGGAAAAAGGTACATCAGTTTTAAATACTTTTATTGATTTGATTCCAAAATGAATGCCAAAAGTGAGAAATTGTGGGACAGTCAATTCAAGTCAAGATATATTTAATTGATTTAAAATATAAAATCATAAAAGCACAATATATATCAAAATAACATGAATACAACATTTTAAACTTTAAAATACAATAGCAGCTGTTCAAAGAATTACAAATTTATCTTAAAAATGTAAAACATTAAGAGGTTGCAATCAGTGCCACAATCTCACTTTAGTACACTGCCCTTGCATAGATGGAAGCTGTTATTAATTACACAAACGCAAGCCTTGCATAGTTTTCCTGGTTCTTACCACCCCCTTCAAGTATTTCGCAATGTGGGCAGTGACAATTTCATCTTCTAAGAGTAGTAAGTTAATAAAAGCAGGTTGGCGAAATCTCAGGTCAAGCACTTTCAGATAAGGCAATATCCACATTTTCTTAAGTAAGATATAAAACGTACAAAAGAATACAATGTGGATTTTTGACTGTACTGTAATGTCATCACAAGGACATAGACTGAGATGGCGTGACCAGTCATTTAGCTGAGGGAAGGTAACCAAATTATGAAAGTTGCCTAGACGTAAGCTTGTAAGTAATAGCCTATCATAGTTACTAAGAGTAAATAATAGATAAGGTTGATTCCCCACCCGAGTTAAAAGCAATTGATTGGCCCTGACCGTTACTTTCATAATGTTGGAGGATAGCCTGATCAACACTAAATGATTTAGACATAATATCTTCAGTTCCTTCCTTGTAATGCAAGACAGACTATCAGGATTGTCAAAAAACGTGGGTTGATCTATATCATTCATAAAGGGTTTTATATACAAGCCAGGGAATAGGATTTACATGTAGGGGGTTCATACAGTCCTTTATAACATCCCAGTTAAGTCCAGTGGACGCTCCTGTCCACACCTTATGCCACAATAAAATTGGCAGAATTTTAATAAGGTCGGACAGGTAAAACAACCCCAGTTCGGCGTGGCCGATGTACGTGGACTTGCTATTTGGCACAGTTAGGAGATACCTCAGGAACCCATTCTCGACCTGCTGAAGAGACTCCACATTTACATGGACCCAGATACCAGCTCAATAGAGGGCGACTGAGATGCATTTAGATTTATAAATCACCAGCAGATCGTCTATGGGGCGCTTGCCCAGTTTCCTGGCAAAATTCATCAAAACGTCAATGGCCTTGACAAACACCACTTTCTGCACTTAGCAGCTATTGCCCAAGAACCCTTGTTATTAAAAACAATTCCCAACTATGAAAAGTGATTAGTAAAATTAGGTTTTTCATTATTATTGTAAATGTCACAACACTAAAGAATGGGCTTACTGCATTTCATGACAAAAGTTTTAGAAATATTAACTTTGAGATCAAGATCAAGCATGAAAGATACAAAGTTCGTCACAATTATTTGTAAGCCAATCAGGGTAGGAGCTAACAAGACTGCATCATCAGCATATAGCAATGTTCCAATTGACCGTTTGCCCATCCTTGGTAGGTCTGAACTTTCCCTGGATAAGGTATCTCCCAGGCTATTAATATAGAGGGTTAAGAGAAGGGGGGCCAAAACGCATCCCTGTCTTACGCCCTTACTAACAGGGAAGCTACCAGTAAGCTCACCGGTTCTACCATAGCGAACCCTGGCCAGAGCTTCATAGTAGGGTTGTTTTAAAAATTAATTAATTGAATTTCCACCCCCATGTCCTCTAAGATGCACCAAAGTTTCCTGTGGTTGACACAATCAAACGCCGTGCTCAGGTCGGCAAAACAAATGAAAAGGCTCCCTTTATTTGCCTGAGGATATTTCTCCATTATGAGACTCAAATTCAAGCTCTGTTCCATGGTGCCAAGGCTTTGCGGAATCCATACTGGACCTCTGCTATAATGACTACAGCCTCGACCCATGACTGGAGTCTACTTAAAATGACACGCCTGGCCACTTTCACTATGGAATCCAGCAGTGAAATTGGTCTATAACAGGCCGGGTCGTTGCGGTCACCTTTCTTAAAAAATAGTGTGGACTCTGTCCAGATCGGATTGAAGCCTTGAATGCAGCAGACCCTTAGTACCAGTGTTAGAAATGAGCCCCCAAGCAAGGGACAGGATTTATAGAGGTCCACTGGTATTGTGTCTGGTCCCGGGGCTTTCCCTCCCACACCAGCCTTAATGGCCAGGAACATGTTAAAATCAATGCACATTGGGAGGTAACTTCCAGAACCTGGACTAAAATCCTCAGAAATAGTGGCAGTAGCGTTTTCAAAGCCTGGTAAATTTTTAGGGGCCAAGAATAGGGAATTACGACCTTCCAAAAGCTTTTCATATCCTTTAGGGCAGATGCTTTCTTCGAGGCCTGCCACAGTTTTAAGGGACAGCTTATACGCCGCCCTAGCCTTCTAATTGCTATCTTGATGCCTCCATGCAACAAGGATTTAAGAGCTGCATGTGACTTACTACACTGGGAGTCAAATGAGCCAAACCTACCCTTGGGGGTGCCTTTTGATTTAGTTCTCAGTTTACTTTGAATAGCCAGTGAGATATTACGCTAAGAATTGCAAATATTAATATCTGTTGCCTTCTCATCAAGGCAAGTCAAAAAATCTGATTTACATTGCGTTAAAAGGCACTTGGTTAATTGAAAAGTGTCCAACCCTGCCCATCTAATGGTATAACCATTTTGTCTATTAGTGGTACAGTCAAAAAGCAAATGTCTTAAGTCAGTAGGTGTATAGGGGCAGGACCAACAAGTAGAGGAAGTGTCCTGAGAGGATGCTAATTTTGCTGGAGTAAATAAAAGATGTTGGTAAACAAAATAAAGGGTTTGAGAAGCGTAAGCAGCTGTAGATGTTTTGTGAATTTGGAACCACGTTTTACTGGGGTCACCACAAGTGAAAGGAAAAACGGCAGCCAGGCCCAGAGGGCATTATGGGTCACTCCTCCATGAGGGCGTGCATATCAGAGCAGCGGCTCTCCTGCTGCGCTGGGGTGAGCCAGGTATTTGCTTTCTTTTTTCACTTTTTGTAAGTGGCTTATTGCTGTGTTTATCATCCTCGTGGGTGCCCGGTCCCACCCAGACACCCGCATTCAGCTGACATGGCAGGACAGCCTCAGGAGCCCACCCTGAGCTGCCCTAGCTCGCTACCCCCGCACCAGCACTCTGGCTGCTGCTGTGGGAGCTGGGAGCATCAGACTGGTCTGTCTACTTCTGCGGGCAGATGGGTGCCTCGTAGCTGGTCTCAGCGTTCCCCCCACACACGGGCATAGGTATGTGAATGGCACCGGCACCCAGGGTTGGGATCCTGGGCACCCTCCTGCCTTTGCAGGAAGCGTATTGGTGCTCCCTCGATAAATCCGCTTCTCTGGGTCGAATGATGGGGCACTGGGCCCCTTTCTCCACTCACAGGGAAGCACAGCAGTGCTTCCCTATAGGCAATCTTCTCTGTGGGCCTGCCCCTCCCTTGGAGGATAATGATCATCTGGCAGCAGCGCCCAACTCGGCCGTGCTGGGCAGTTGGGGTTCAAAGTTTGCCAATATCACAAGGGCCTATTTTGGTCCTCATTGGGCCGATGTCAACACTTTTTGTGTTGTGCTCCTGGTGGCGGGTCCTAGCCACCTGGAGCTCTTTCTTCAGGTCTCCTGGCTTCAAAGTCAACATACTTTGCAGGGAGCTGGTTTCACTGGCTCCCTGTGCCAGACTTTCATTTTGATCTTCCTCTGGGCTACTAACCTTCCTGCTCAGGAGCCCAGTCTTTCCCCCAACTGGTCCTCACGAGGGGTCAATCAAAGGCAGAGTCTTTATTCCAGGGGACAGTCAGGGGGTTCCTCCTTCCAATTGTCCATGGCAACAGTCTACCTTCCCAGTGTTCAGACGATTAAGCCCATCCAAGAAGCTCCCCCTTGAGCAAGAACTTTTAAGTGGGGGCAGGAGGTTCCAGCAGGGATGCACCTCTGGCCGATCCAGAAGTGCCACAACAACTCCCCTCCCCTGGCCCAACCTCTGCCTCCATCCTCCTTGCGCAGCCTTCTGGGATACTTCAGGATAGCAAGGGTCACCCATTAGTCACTTGCCACATGTTCTCTGGGAGTCTGAGCTCCACCCTTCTCTGACATCACTGCCAGGGCATGCCAAAGCAAACCTTCAAAGAAGCCATCACCTGGTTTGGCTTCAGTGTCAGGGCTCCCTTACTTTGTTTCGTGGGCTTGTGCCGGCCCTCTTCCTGGCACAGAGTGACAGCGGGATGACTGATGCAGCGCAGTCCATACTTCTGCGGAGCTGACATAATCAAGGGTAGTTGCTCCCTTTGTGGGGAGGCCTTTGTTCCTGCTGATGGAGAGAAAAGCAATGAACCCAACCCAGCAGGGTGACAACAGGCTTGGGCTCTGAGCTGAGCCAGAGAAACATGGCATTCCAGGATGACCAATAAGCTGCCCAGACATAACTTTGGACTTTACAGAATTGCTCATTTCAAACAAATTACACTCTACTTTGGTATTACCCTGATGTCTTTAGACCAAGGAGACGTGGAACTGAACTCTAAGGCAGTTTTCCCCAAAGTGTATAATGGAGGGTCACTGCAGATCAGACAGTAAAGCCACTGACAATCCCTGTCTGTGTCGACCAACGTTATAAAGCCAATCCCAGGTCAATACCCAACCCTAGAGAGTCCCTCCTGTGCCAGGATAAACATGTGCAGTTTGTGGGCTGCACATGACAGGGGTCTCTCACATGCAGCCCTCACACGTGTGCACCTGCATGTGCACACATGTTTATGTGAAACCAGCCAGTTGCCTCTTACCCTTGCTGCGTCGCAGCGGCCTTATCATAAAAGTGGGATACGATCAGAAAAACACACACAATCAATTTTACCATGAGTTTACCGTGGGTGAGTCACTGGTTGTGAGACTCCCCCACAGGAAAAGTTCAAAACTCCAGGTGATCAAAAAGTGAAAAATCCAGGTGAATGAGACTGTCAGAATCACCTTCTCGCAGCCATCTATGAGAAACTGACCATTTTTCAAGATAGAGCAAAATTAAACAACTCTTGTTGCTTCTTCTTTGTGCCTTCAAATGTCAATGCGTTGTGCTTAATTCTTGGGGAATGAGATTAGAGCTTTGTTGACATACAGAATCCATACTATATTTTGGGCATTTTCTATAATGAAACCCTTCTACAAGGACACATCAGTGCTTCACAACAGATACAGATACAGGAAAACCTGCCTCCCTATGGTATCTTAAGAGACTCTTTTATCACAAGGTGGGCGATCCGGAAACAGTAATGCAAGAAAACATGCGAATCACATTTCACCACAGAAGTGCAACTTCACAAAATGTTCATGGAAAACCGTGAAGTTTCGTGAGAATAAATGACACGATCTTGCCCAGGTATTCAGCCTCAGACAAGCGAGTGTCTCCCCCAGTCTTCCTTCCATAGCATTGCAAGCTCCTCTCTTTGTTTACACATCTGTCTGAGGCCCCTGCAGCTGCACGTCTCTTGCTTCATCTCTTTCTGGTTTCTTTCCTTCTGCACGTACTTCCTGTACCCTGCTCCTCTTCCTCAGCTCCTCTCACACAAACGATTCACTTTCATTTCCTTCCACACCGTCTCTTTTGACCTAAGTCAACCGTCTACACACAGTTCACATAGACTGGGGGCTGGTTGGGGAGTGTGGGTTGCAGTGCTATGACCTTGGGAAACAGAGACATTAACCACAGGTTTCGCAACGAGAACCTTTAGATCACTCACCACAACCACGACTGCTTCCTTGTTATGCTTGTTTGAAACGTGTTGTCGCCGCATCCTCGGAGGCTGTATGAAAAACACGGGCCTGTACTGCCCTCGAGTGGCCAAATGAAGTATTCCATGAGTTGAGCCGAGAGCGTCGCTGTGGCTCAGGGGCAGCTTTCTTTCCGGGCATTAGTGCCAGGCGGAGCAAAGACAGTGAGGCTGAGCCAAGGACCCACTTTACGGAGTTTTCATTCGCTGCACAATCACGGTGTGATTGCCAATGCAAATAGCGCCTCCTTGTGTTCACTTAGTGCAAACCTTGGCCAAGATTCACAAAGATTGTGCGTCCGAGATGGACTGCGAGCAGACTGCTCTGCACGATGTGCGCACAGGGGGCCTCATTCATGAAAAGTGACGCATCGCTGAGTGAAAACAGTGATGCATCACTTTTTATTGCGCCCTCCTTGCGACACCAATGATGCGTCATATTAACAGTATGATGCATCATGTTGCAAGGAGTTACAGATACATCAGTATTTCTGACGTATCTGTAGGCGCAAAAGCGATGCATTGCTGGAGTGTGTCACAAAAGTGACGCAACTCCAGCAATGCGTCATTTCACATGGGGCAAGCCCCATGTGAAAGGGCTTGCGTCAGTCTTACGCCTGCTGTTAGGCAGGCGTAAGATTTTGACGCATTTGAGTCCTAGAAGTGGCGCAGTGAAATCTCATAGATTACACGGCGTCACTTCCATGACCCTTTCTTGCGTCAGAACGCCCCCCCTTGCATACAATATACCTGGCGCAGGTATAATGTGGCGCAGGGGTTTCCAAAGTGACGCATCTACCAAGATGCGTCACTTTGTAAATATGGCACAACAAGGCTAATTTTTCACGCCACTGGTGCATCACAAAAAGTGACGCACCAGCGGCGTAAAAGTGACACACAGCCTCATAAATGAGGCCCAGGGGCTTTAGAGTCACATTCACAGAGGGAGAGCAGCAAAGAGGTAGAGCAGTCTTGGTTTGACTAGCATTTTTAACATAGGCACCTGGCCCATGGCAGAGAGAGGTTGGGAATACCAAAGAGGGTGGGGCATCCTTTTGCCATTAGTGCTCCCCTGAGATTTCCCCCACCATGTCTTGTACCTCATGGTGAATGTTGACTCCAGATATTTAAAGATACCAAAGCACCATTGTATATATTCCTGCATTATGCACAAATCAGGAGTGCAAATCTGAAAGCCTCACCAGAGGAAGAGGAACAACTTGCCATGGATTATACAAATACCCAAATTCCCCCCAAACTCATTCAGACATACAATTAATAACATCAACTTGTTAGAAGATACACAAGTGCACGTATGTGTACTGAGATATGATTTGCCATCAAATACCCACCTGCAAACTGCATTTGGTAGCCCTAGTGCAGAGCAGACATGCCAAGGGCTCCATAGCCAGCACAAAGATGAGTGGTGAGAGACGGAAACCCTGCTGGGCCCTCTATCAATCAACAAACTCTTCAAAATCACTCTTCCTGTGCCCACCCTCACAAACAGTTTTGTATACAACAATTGTATCCATTCCAGAAACACCTGACCCCTACCCATCCCCAGCAGTACCTATAGGAGTTAAGATCAGCCTTGGATGTTGTTTGAAATGGGGTTTCTGGTTGGCAGAGGTATGCACACTGTCCAAGCACCACCCTAGTCAGAGAAAGCTAGATACACAGTAAAACACAATCTGTGCTCACCCTCTGGTATCTTCTAACAGAGCAGTTAGGCACATCTAAAGAGGCAATGTGAAAAGTATTTGTGCAACACACACACACAGTAACACAATTGAAACACCACAAAATACTCCACACAGGTTTAGAAAAATAGCCAATTGATCTAAATAATAAATCAAAACAAAATGACAAAAATCCAATATGTAAAAGTTGAGTTATGAATTTTTAAGAATAAAAAGAGTTATAGCGCTAAGAAGCAATAAGCCTGAATGGGCGTTTTCTGGTCACTCTGAACTGGAGTTAAGTCAGAAGTTCAGGCTGACTGTGATTGAGCACAGGCCGGGGGCAGGAGCCACGCCAGCCTGTTGAACAGAGTCCTTTGATCCTGCTCGCAACAGCGAGATGCGGGGTGCAGACAATCGATGTGTCGTTGCAGAGCACGCAGTCTAGGGGATGTGTTGCTCTCCTACACACAGTGATGGTAACGCATCAGTTCCGTAGATGAAGTGCTGAGCCGAGATAAATTGGTTCTGAAATGTGATGTGCCAGGTTTCTCCACATTGTCGAAGGATGCATTGATTTCTTGCTCATGAACCAGAGGATGTGTTGGTGCCTCTGAAGCAAATATCTAGGCCCCCTTCCAGTGAGCCAGGTAAAAGGGCAGAGATAGAAAATTTGATTTATCTGAGTCTCAACAACAGTAGACAAGCCAACAAGCCATTGGAGATCATTGTAGTGCAAGGCAGAATCCAGCTATCCTCAGCAGGATCAGAGAGCAGCACAAGGGAAAAACAGACCTTCCAAGTCAGTAGTCTAGCAGAGTGTCAGACCTTGAAGCAGCACAGAAGTTCTTTCTGACAGAGCTCAGTTGTAGGTCCAGAAATGCCTGATTTAGCAGGGTGACTTCAAAGAAGGGTTTGGGAAGTGAAGAGAAGCCCTTTCTTCCCATTCCTGGCTCCAGGCTGTCAGTGGGTGGGTAATCATCCCATAGTGTGGGGATAGGACACTATCTATTCAGGTGCAAGTATCAGCTCCTCCCTCTCTTCCTGCCAAGGAAGTACCATCAGAATGCAAATGAGTGTTCAGAGACCTTTAACCTTCCTTTGTGTGTGGATGTCTAGAGAAAATAGTAAATACACAAAGTCAAGCTGTAACCCACCCCAGGCATGTTTTGGATACAGGCATAAAGAGCTTTAAGAAAAGAAAAATGTAAATTTTCTAAAAGTGGCATTTTCAAAATAGTGATGTTAAATCCAGTCTACCCGGTAAAGAGGATTTATCATTACAAGTCCAATGATATGAAATATGATAGAGATACACCTTCTCAATTAGAATTTACAGCTTAAAAGTGTATTAAGGAATTCCCAATGTTAACCTATGAGGGGAGTAGGCCTCACAGTTGTGAAAAACGAATGTCGGTGTTTCTCACTACCAGGACATGCCAAACCTAAACATACATTTCTTACCTTTTACTTATACAACACCCACTCTATGCCTACCTAGGAGTGACATATGTGTAATAAAGAGGGTGCTTAAGGCTTGGCAAAGGGTTTTTAATGCCAAGTCAATGTGGCAGTAAACTGCAGTGGCAGGCCTGAGACAGGCTTGAACAGCTACTTGTGTGGGTGGTACAATCAGTGCTGCAGGCCCATTAGTAGTATTTAATTTACAGGCCCTGGGTATCTGGTGTACCTCTTTACAAGGGGCTTATAAATAAACAAAATGTGCCAATTGTGTATACACCAACTTTACCATGTTTAGAGAGGAGAAGCATATGCACTTTAGCACTGGTCAGCAGTGATAAAGGGCTCAGGGTACTATGTTTAACAAAAAGAATCAGCAAAAAGAGGAGATAAGTAGGCACAATGTTTGGAGGAAGAGCACCCCAAGGATAACAGGCTTAAGAAATGTCAAAGGCCTTTTCAATATAGAAGGACTGCTCCCTCTTTCCACCCTTATTAAAAATCTCTGCAGTGGACACCGCTCAGATCCCTTACATACTCTGCAGTAATGACTGCAGAGTATGTAAAGGGGGTCAGCGGTATGCCGTGCAGAGTGATCTTCAGTGGTTTCTAAAGTATAATCACTACAGAGTATTTAATGACGCAGAGGGCATTTGGCTTAGCTATATACCTAGTGCAGAATGCATCTTCGCCTCCATTTATGGACAGAAGGGAGTATTTTTCTCTCAGACTATGGGCCAAATGCCTATTTATTTATTTATTTATTTATTTATATATTTCTATAGCTCAAGAATCGAGCCCGAAAGGGTTATCTCCGCGCTTTGACAGTAACAGGCGGCAAAGATACTGTAAAGACAGCAGTCCTATAGTTATGTCTCCATAAACAGATTTGTTTTTAGCATTTTTCTAAAGGTGAGGTGATTGGAGATCTGTCTTAAGCTGAGCGGCAAGTTATTCCACTGATGAGAGGGCTCGGCCGCCTTGTCTGGCTTTTTTAATGAATGGTGGTTTGAGCAGGAGTAGGTTACTTGACCGTAAATCTCGTTCCGGTTTGTAGGGCTGGAGTAGTTTGGCTAGATATTTGGGGCCATTTCCGAATAAACACTTATGTACAGTGCAGCAAATTTTGAATTTAACCCGTTGGCGTATTGGGAGCCAGTGTAGTTTTGTCAACAGGGGTCCAGAAGATGTTCTAGGGGGGGCATTCAGAATCAATCTTGCCGCCGTGTTCTGGACCACCTGCAAACGATTGATGGCATCCTCATTGGCTTGTATCAGAAGCCCATTGCAATAGTCGAGGCGACTTATTACAAGGGCTTGAACCAGGGTCTTTCTGTAGGTGTCTGGTAACAGGGGGAAGACTCGCCTGAGTAATCCAATGGTGTGAAAACAAGCACCTGCAATTACATTTGCATGTTCTTTAAGAGTTAAATTTTGGTCTAGTTTCACACCCAGATTTTTGATGGTGGGTCTAGGGGAGGGTACAGGTCCCAAATCTTGGGGCCACCAATCAGGAGACCAAAGCATGCTGGCTTTCCCAAAGAACATCACTTCGGTCTTCCCGACATTGCACTGGAGGTAGTTGGCGGCCATCCAGTTGGAGATGGCCCTCATGCCTTCCGCAAAGTTTTCCCTGACATTAGGGTCAGGGGCATGGAAGGGGTAGAGGAGTTGAGTGTCGTCGGCGTACGACACTGGTGTGAATCCGTACTTCCTCACAATCTCAGCAAGGGGGGCCACATACACATTAAATAATGTGGGGCTTAAACATGAGCCCTGTGGCACCCCCTTAGTGAGCGCCCTAGAGATGGAGTGGTAGGGGCCCAGGCTGACAGATTGTGAGCGACCAGAGAGAAAACTTTCCAACCATGCAAGCGCCTGACCTCTAATGCCCACTCCTTGTAGCCGGTTCAGCAAGATCTTGTGAGAAACAGTATCGAAAGCAGCTGACAGGCCTAACAGCACCAGAATCATCGAGCCTCCTCTATCCTGTGACATCTTGATGTTATCGGTCACGGAGAGGAGTGCAGATTCGGTGCTGTAGTTGGGCCTGAACCCAGATTGGGATTGGTCCAGGCCCCCTGTTGCTTCGATAAAGCTAGAGATCTGAGTGTTGACAAATTTCTCAGCCAGTTTGGTCAGGAGGGGCAAAAGAGAGATAGGGCGAAGGTTGGAGAGTTCAGTCCAGGGAGAGGTGGTATTTTTACGTATCGGGTTCACAGTTGCCTCCTTCCACTGTTGCGGGAGCTTACCTTCTTTAAAAGAGAGGTTAAGGATTTTAGTAATGATAGGGCATAATGATCTGCTCAGGTTATTGGTTAACCTAGCCGGGAGAAGATCACGAGGAGAGCCAGATTTCATATTTTCCAGGAGTGTTTGTACTTCATTTTCTGTAACTTCAGGAATGACTTTAAGGATCTCTGAAGGAGTTTCTTGACATAAGGTAGTGGAGTCTTCCGGGTTATTAGGGTGTTTGGCTAGGATTTTGTTGTAAATGGTGTCAATTTTGTCCTCAAAGAATTGGGAAATATTATTGCATAGTTCTTGAGAGAAGGTGTCCGGACTTTCACATGCCGAGGGGTTAGTGAAAGTATTGAGAATTTTATATAATTCTCTAGTAGAGTTGGCAGCTTCATCAAGCTGGGACCGCAGGCAGGTTTTTCTTGCCTTTTTAATGTTATTATAGTAAATGGATATGGCCTGCTGATAGAGTACCTTACTAGCAAGAGAGTGATCCTTTCTCCATTGCTTTTCCAGTTTCCGACATTTTTGTTTCTCTGTTTTTAGTGAGTCGGAATACCATATTTCTTTTTTGGTGGTCGAGGGTTTTTTCACAGTCTTTTGCGGGGCTAGAGAATTTATGGTCTCTAGAAGGGAGCTATTTAGTTTGGATAAAGCCGAATCGATGTTATCAGAATCGGAAATAATTGGCTCTTTCCAGGTTTGTTCAAAGGAAATAGGTGTATTTTTGTGCCATGCTCTTTTAGTAATGCTCATAGTGGCAGGGGGAGCAGAGGGTTTATCTAGTCTCAGAAAGGAAAATTCCAACATGCTGTGGTCAGACCAGCTGATGGATATAGGAGGGTGACAGTGTATTAAAGGATAGTTGGTAAAAATCAAGTCCAATGTATGGCCTTTCCTGTGGGAAGATCGTATTGACTGCACTTATCGGCATACCCTGGCGTCGACCGGTTACGATTCTGTTACACGGCTACTACCGCCTATATTGGGGCTGCAGAATCAAATTACATGAGTATTTACTCTCACGCAATGACATGCCTTGCAATGCATCGGCAAATTAAGGTTTAATGAAAAAGGCAATATAACTGTCTGTCCTGATGATGGTTCCCATAACCCTTTAAGGGGAACCGAAACGCCGTCGACTTGCTCATGCACCCTATACAGATGTTTGATTGTATAGATTGTTGTAACGGTGCTAATTGATATTTTCTGTGCAATGTATTTGTAAACAGAAAAACGCGTATTTGCCTTCAAACCTTTTCTATCTTCACCAACGGTAATCACCCCACGAGTGTTGGGCACAGGCTTGTGTACCACACAGGGGTTCTGTGGAAGGTATTCCTGTTCTACTTTTGTAATTGTTGTTTATTCAGTAAACTTGAAGGACCCCTGTCCGGCTGGACAAGTCTTTCCTAAATATAGATTTGATTTCGTCTATATTTATTGTTTGGTAATTCTTTCATGCACGGGACCATTGTTGTTTCAAAAAATTTCCTGTGAGTAGGGCCACAGTTTCTTAAGTGCAGACCTAAAAGAGCCAGATCGGCAAGAAGAAGCTTAGTATCAGGGTCTTCTGCAATATCTGCATGGAAATTGAAATCTCCGAGAACAATAAAATTTTCTTTAGTTCTTAAGTGTGGGGCTAGTATTTCAGTTAAGGCGAGTGAGAAGCCAGCATTGGGGCCCGGAGGTCGATATACTAGGGCGCCTTTCCAGTGATCCTTAGTTTTGGTGTGAATTTTAAAAATCATTATTTCCATAGTAGGTAAATTAATTTGTTCCACTACCGTAATATGGAGGTTTTCTTTAAAAATGATGGCAATTCCTCCACCAATTTTTATAGGGCGGTCTTGTCTTAAAATTTTATATCCTTGAGGGATACCCAGAGTTATGGATGAAACAGTGTGAGGCTTCAGCCAGGTTTCCGTGAGGAAACATATTTCTGGCTTGTGACTTTGGATAGTATCCCAGATCTCGACATGATGCCGGTGCAAGGATCGAACATTCAAGAGAAAACTTTTCCAGCCTTTTGTTTTTGAGGTGGTCTTGTTGTCCCTAGCAGAAGCAGTGATAATGCTGTTGGAAGTAGCTTGGAATCTGCATAGGGGACAAGAAAACGGGCCCTCGGGAAAAGGCCAGTTGTCACTGGCACACCTCTGTAATCCCTGAGGTTGGAGTGCTAACAAGGACTGCGGGATGTACGTGATGCGAGTAACATTAGTAGAGGCCATGGTGGAAAAGGCAGGCAGTGTATAGAGAGAGGCCCCTGGTCCCGTCCTGTCGCGGACGGGCGCAGACGGGCTTCTCTCTGGCGCGTCTCAGGCGCTTCGCTGCGCGCGACCGCTGCGCGCTTGCTGTGACGAGGGGGCTAAGTACCCTCAGGTGCAGCAACTAGAGCGCTGACCGCTCAGAGAAAGCGGAAGTTACCTTGCTCTGCCTGACCCGCCCTCCGCTCAACGGCACTGGTTGCCGAGTCGGACCGGGGCGGGCAGGACGAGGAATCGAGCCAAGGTAATTGCTAATACTTTTAATCTCTTCAACAAGGCGAGTGGCGCTTTTCAAGAGGCTAATGATCTAATATTACAGCGCAATTAAAATACGGGTAGAAAACCATGTATTATATCACATGTTACATTTAAAAACAATCGCTGTCTAGATCTGTATCTTGGTACCTGAACGTCAGCGGGTTGAGGAGACGCTCTCACAGTCCCCCTACCGCAATGCGCCGCCTGCTCCTCGCTGCCTAAGTACCCTCAGGTGCAGCAACTAGAGCGCTGACCGCTCAGAGAAAGTGGAAGTTACCTTGCTCTGCCTGACCCGCCCTCCGCTCAACGGCACTGGTTGCCGAGTCGGACCGGGGCGGGCAGGACAAGGAATCGAGCCAAGGTAATTGCTAATACTTTTAATCTCTTCAACAAGGCGAGTGGCGCTTTTCAAGAGGCTAATGATCTAATATTACAGCGCAATTAAAATACGGGTAGAAAACCATGTATTATATCACATGTTACATTTAAAAACAATCGCTGTCTAGATCTGTATCTTGGTACCTGAACGTCAGCGGGTTGAGGAGACGCTCTCACAGTCCCCCTACCGCAATGCGCCGCCTGCTCCTCGCTGCCTAAGTACCCTCAGGTGCAGCAACTAGAGCGCTGACCGCTCAGAGAAAGCGGAAGTTACCTTGCTCTGCCTGACCCGCCCTCCGCTCAACGGCACTGGTTGCCGAGTCGGACCGGGGCGGGCAGGACGAGGAATCGAGCCAAGGAAATTGCTAATACTTTTAATCTCTTCAACAAGGCGAGTGGCGCTTTTTAAGAGGCTAATGATCTAATATTACAGCACAATTAAAATACGGGTAGAAAACCATGTATTATATCACATGTTACATTTAAAAACAATCGCTGTCTAGATCTGTATCTTGGTACCTGAACGTCAGCGGGTTGAGGAGACGCTCTCACAGTCCCCCTACCGACTACTCTGCCCCATCGCAGAATTTCTCAGAATAACACATAATTTAATGTAATTCCGTGGAATTCTGCAGAGTCAAACTCCGCAAATTCTGCTCACGCATACTTGTAAGGCAGCAGCACCGCTTGCATATTACAGGGCTTGCCAATATTCGGATATCCCTTTGAAAATCCAGTATATTTTCCAGATCTGGTTTGGTGGTAAGGTGCACAGGAATTATTGCCTTGGCGAATATGGCTCATTACATTGCGATGTATTACATTGCGTGCTTTTGCAACGCGGTCATTACAACAATCCCGTTGCTAGTAAGTGATGCATTTACATCGCAAGTCATTACAACAACTTGCACTAGGGGGCGCGCTGGACTTAGGAATAGTATTAATTACTATTCCGACTCCAGTTTGAGCAATGGTAGTGGTGGTATTGGAATTAATTTCCAATACCTCAGCACCCCCCTTGTGCAAGTCGTTGTAATGACCTGCAATGTAAATGCATTGTGTACTAACAACGCGGTCGTTGTAACAACTCTGTTGTAATAGTTGCACAATGTAATGACAGCGTTGTAAATGCTTTTTCCCACCTCGACCCCTAAGCAATGAAGTGGTCACATATGCAATCTTGGCTGACTACACACCCTTCCACGTCCTTACACCTTATCTCTTAATGATGTTGTAGGGATTTCAAATTACACAGTCACTTTATACAGGAGGCTTGAACAGCTTGTATTCTGTATCATAAATTCTAGACCTGCTTTCGCAGTGGGACCAACATGATCTGGCACAGGTATAAGTCATCAGTCCATCGACTATTAACGCTCTCATGGGAAAACCTCCTGCAAACTGTGAAAATATTCCTTTCTGGGTTGCTCACAAGACCAGCCAGTTTGAAATGGTTTACTACAAAAAACTACATGGGCTGTCTCCATTCTCCCTCGGTGGAGCTCAGAAGGCAGTCTTATGGTAGGAAGTGACTGAGGCAGCCAATGCAATGGGGAGGAGGTCTGGACTATAGAGAGAAATAAAGAAACATGGCAGAATGAGTAGATCAGGGTGAAGGAGAGGTTCACAGGGAATAAGGTTGCTAGTCTTCTTCCTAGCGCTTGTCTACATCTCACCCCCTTCGGGAAGGGCGCCCTCACTATGGGGAGAAATAAAGACAAAATTGCAGAATGAGAGGAGGAGGGTGATCTTTAATCTTTTTCTGCATATGTAAGACAGCCCATGTTATCTATTTTGCATAATGTGACTTGTAGAATAGATTTCATGGTAAATTAATATTACAATTCCAAGTAAATAACTATGAATGGACTAGGTGTATATTTATGGACCTTGATAATATAACAACTATTGTTCAATATTTCTATCTCTAAAGCTACACACATTGGAATTGAAGTTGTATTTATATAGTACTTACTACCCCTGAAAGGTGTCCAAACGTCAGAGCATGTTTTTGGCATAAACTGCCTGCGTTGTCAGGAGGTAGGGGGAGACTTAGTGCATAAGCTGGCGGAATGTCCACGGTTAGTGAATCTGAGAAGGGATGTGTAGGAGAGTAGGGTCTGCTATCCTATGGTCACCCCAAATTTTTGCTTTTTGCTTCACTGGTTTATGACTTAATGTGGCTGTGGGCCTGCTAATCAGACCCACAGCCGAGATGTTCTCTCTCTAAATTACTGCCAATGCACTTTAGGTGCATTACGAATTGGAACTGGTTCACCTTATTGGTCCCTGTAACACTGTACCCTAGGTACCCAGGGCATAGGTGTTTCCAAGGCCTACCAGGGGCTGCAGCATGTATTGTGCCACCCCTGGCCTGGCCTCCATATTTGACACAACTGGCTGATCACTCAGCTGGGGTAAGTTGGTGTAATCACCTCTTGCTTAGATATAGTATCCCTATATCTAACCCTAAACTGGACACATATGTTCCTATCAGCCACTCCTATGAAAGGCCTCATCAATCCTGGAGGCAGAGTGCTTGGAAATATGTGAGATTGTGCTCTAGCATGAGCTGAGCCTGTCTGCAGCTGTCGGGAACCACTCCCTAAGCTGTTCCGGGACATTGCCATACCATATACTCTTAAGTGCATTATAATCCTCGCGGTTATATGCTATCTTTGGTTTGGCTTTATCAAAACATGTCGAGTAAGGTGTCATACGAATTGGAATACTATCCCCTCGACAGTACTGTCGACGGTGATAGCATTCCACCCTTCTAGAGGGACACGACATGTGTGTAGCCTTAACCCCGGTTAAAGTTAACCAGAGCCTCAGCATCACAAAATGGATGCTGCCACCACAGACACGAGTCTGACCTCCTGCTGCTGGGAGTCCTTCCAGCGAGGGAGGCTTGGACAAAGGGTTTCCTGCCTTGGGAGGTGCGAGCACCACCCCAGACAGGGTTTTGTGTATTGGGTAGGACAGGGCTGAATAGATTGAGACATGCCCGGGGCACACAAGGTGTCCCCGTGCATAAACCAGTCCAAACCTGTCCTGGGACTTTCCAGACCCAGGCCTGGTGAGGAGCTGGACAAAGGAAAGGGGGTGTAACCGCCCCCCTTCCTGGTTCCTCCCAGAGGAGGGACCTAGTAGGTGATCCACCCCTCAGATTGGGAATAAGAGTGGGAGCAGTGCCATTGCACAGCAGATCATCCTGAATCAACTTTAAACAAAGAAGAAGACTGGACTTCGACATTCTGCTGCTCAGAAGACTGAAGAGAATCTCCCTTGTGGCCTAGGAGTGGCCACCCTGTGAACACAGGCACCAACCAGCAACTCGACGTCTGCTTTGCCGCCGCCTCCCGTCGGAGCCCGAGCCCAGAGCCTGACAAGACCCAGACTCCCAGACTTCTCAGAGCCCGATCCACAGTCCCTGCAAAGAGGGACCCGTGGAGGCACCGAGAGACGTGGGACTGAACCCCTTGGAAGACACTCGAAAAGCTGACTGCGCAGCAACCGAGGCATCCTCGACGTTGTGCTTTGGGGACTGAGAACCCCCACCACCGAGCAGCCCTTGCACCGAAGATCAGCCCCCAAGCATCTCCACGATCTGCGTGGGGCCCTTTTGCATTGTGCCACTTGACGCGCCATCCCTGCCACTAGCCACGTGGTCAGCGGCCATCTTGGCGACGAAACCGACAAACTATACTGCGGGTCTGGTTGCTCCGGACTTGCCCTAGCTCCTGCAGAAAGGAGCCCCCGCTCTGACCTTGCTGGTTTGAGTGGTAAGCATTTTTTGATTCCTGCGTGGCTTGCATTAGCCAAGGCCTGTTTGCTCTGATCAAGTTGCCGACACCGCCAACAGCGAGAAGCCTGCGTGGGACAGCTCATGACCGACTCCTGGACGTCCTCGACCCCCGGTGTCCACGTGGCTGCAGAGAGAAGCTACACCTCAACGCCTGTTTGCACCCGACATCGCCTGGTTCCAATCTGGTTCCACAGTAGTCACTGGCTAGTGACTTTGAACATTGTCCCCTCTGCTTTCAGGTCTTCACATCTTCAGATCCACCCTTGGATCCACCGGAACTCTTCACATCGAGCCGCCTGCAGCATCTTCAGCTCCAAGCACCATCGACCAGCGTGACGAAACCCGACACTACTTCGAACCTGTGCACCCGCTTCCTGTGGGTGAGGTAACTCAGCTCCGCCGGTGTTGCTACACTGGTACACATCTCAAGGGCCTGTGTCTTAAGTTTCAGCGTTCTAGGTCACTCGGAAGGTTCCGAACTAACTAACTTTGTACTTTTTACGCACCATAGACTTTACATTGGTGAGTGCGTGCACTTTAAACACTGCACCCGAGTCCCGCGGGCCTTTCCCGACTTAGTCACTGCTAGACTCGAATAGCTCCAGCGATTCCCAAGGCCCTAGGCCTGTTCCCGTTCTGATTGGTATCTCTTATACCACTTTCTTAGTATATGGTTTAGGTGGCCCCTAGGGCTCATCCATATTGTGCAACTTTTGTGTATTTTAAACTGTCTTGTGATTTAACGCTTGTGCTTCTGTGCTCATAAAGAGTCCAGGGGATTTTATAGTTAATAAATCAATATATATTTTCAATACATATCTGTGTGGTGTCCTTTCATTTGGTATTCAAGGGGGTTGTGTATGGTAATACAGCTGGCTTCACATGCCTTTCAGAGTTTAACCTAAGACTGCTTTGTCCACGTTACCACTAGGATAACTGGTCTACAAGGTTGAATTACAACCAATCATCCTAAGGGTTGCTTGGCATGGTACAAAGTGATCACTAGAATTAGTGAGCATTATATACCAGGCCAACTTCTCACATTGGTGGCAGCGGTGGGATCTGAGCTTGCTGTTGTTTTACCATTACAATCTTTGAGATTATCATTTGAAAGATCATACAGGTACCTGCTAGGTACATATAAAACAAGACTAGTATACTTAAGTTCTACTGAACTTAGTTGTTGTAGAGCAAAGGGAGTAGCACACCCTGACTACAAATACTAGATAGGTTTAGTAGGTAAACACCAGTGTAGGTAGATTGCAGCACATCCACCCACACTAGAGCAATGTCTGGAGCAGAGGGTTCCACTGGGAACATCCCTGTTGAGAGTGACCCTCCAAGGGCACCATCCAAATTTGCTATTTTTTCCTTTAAGGAATTAAGACAGCTTTGTGTCTTAAGGGGTCTGAGGACAGGGCCTTCCCCTACCACAGACCACCTTAGAGAGATCTTGGATCAGTCTGAGACTCTAAAGACCTCTAAGGCAGACCCCACAGGGGATGCTGAAGAAGGCCATCCTTCTGAGGATGACACTGTAGAAACCCCTGTCCCTATAATCCTAGTAGATGAGGAAGCCCCCATCACTGGAGCTCCTCAGGTAGATCCAGAGGTGGAAGAGGAAGAGGAAGAAGAGACAGAATGGGGGAGCAGTGAGTCAGATGATGACAGAAATAGTCAGGTGCTGGTCAGTAGACTGAACCAGGCTAACTTAAGCCTATTTGGGACTGAATCAGGTAACAACCCATTCAGACCCCCAGGTGGACTTAACCAGAAGCCTAGGAGGAGAGGGATTCACTCAGGTGACTCTAACAACTCCCATGCTTCCAGAGGCTCTCATGGTCACTCCAGAAGGGAGATGACTAGCCCTCAGAGAAGGGAACATGAGGCCAAGATGAGAGAGGCTGAGCTTAGGATCCAGAGGCAAGAGTTAGAGGTTTCCCTGGCCAAGAAGAAACTTGCTAGAGCAAGACAGCCTAGAGAGAGTGGGGTAATAGAACCCACTGGTGGCAGCAATATCCACAAGGATAAAGACAGGTCTTTTGATAACAGAAACCTGAGTAAGATTGTGCCCCCCTACAAAGCTGGGGATGACATCCATAAATGGATAACTGCAATGGAGAGAGCCTGCCGAGTACAGCAGATCCCTCAGGAGCAGTGGGCAGCAATCTTGTGGCTCTCCTTTGAAGGTAGAGGCCGAGACAGACTCCTCACAGTTAGTGATGGGGATTCTAGAAACTACCTGGTCCTGAAGAGTGCTCTGATTGATGGGTTAGGCTTAACCACTGAACAGTACAGGTTAATGTTCAGAGATACCCAGGAGACACAGACTCGGGACTGGTCTGAATTTGTTGAGTGTGCCACTAAGGCTCTGAAGGGATGGTTGCTGGGAAGCAAGGTTACAGACTATGAAGGATTGTATAATTTGCTGATGAGAGAACACATTTTAAATAATTGTCAGAACCAGCAGTTGCATCAACATTTGGTTGACTCAGATTTGACCTCTCCCCAAGAATTGGGAAAGAGGGCAGATAAATGGGTAAGAGCCAGAGTTAAGCAAAAGAACCAGAACCAGAACCAGGGTGGTGACCAGAAGAAAACAGACCAGAAGGGTGGGGAGCAGAAAGCTAAAGACCAGAAGTCTTCAACAGGGCCCCAAACTGATACAGAGGGTGGGTCCCAAACTTCCAAGAAGAAGAAGAAAGAAGGTCAGAAGAAACCCTGGTGTAAAACTTGTAAAAACACCTCTCACTGGACAAGTGAGTGTAAAAAGGGTGGAGCCCCCAGCACTGCAGCCCCTAAGGCAACTGCACCCACTAGTACAGCTAGCAGTGCTGGTCCACAAACCAAGGGGGTAGTGGGTATCACCTTGGGAACTGAAGGAGATTCTGACCTAGTCAGAACCCTTACACAGGCTGTTCTGATTTGTGAAGGGGACATAGATTTGACCCCTGACATAAGTCCCAGTAACCTGGGCAAATACAGACAGACGCCTTTGATTAATAACAAAGTGGTTCAAGCTTACAGGGACACATGTGCCAGTGTCACTATGGTGACACCTAACTTTGTGGACCCTGGACAATACATGCCAGGGGATAATTACCTGGTGACCAATGCCAGCAATGTCACTACTACACATAGTGTGGCACTTGTTAACTTTTCCTGGGGAGGGGTAACTGGCCTAAAAAGAGTTGTGGTTAGTGCTGATCTCCCAGTTGAATGTTTGTTGGGCAATGACCTGGAGAACTCTCTATGGTCAGAAGTTGAGTACAGGACTCATGCAGAGATGTTAGGGATATCATCACATGTCCTTGCTGTGACCAGGTCACAGGCCAAAAAGTGCCTCTCTGAACCTCAGGTCTTGGATCCTGGAACAATGGACCAAGCACCTTCCAAGAAGAAGAACAGGAGGGTTAAGGCTGTGCCTTCCCAACTGCCTGCAAGTGAGGATCAAGCTTCACAGGAAGCTGGTCTTGAGACCCCTGAAGGAACTGTCTCTGAAGAACTTGAACCTGATCAGGTTGAGTTTCTGGGGACAGGGGGACCTTCTAGGGCAGACTTGGGGCAGGCTCAGTTAACCTGTCCTTCTCTTGAACCCCTCAGACAGCAGGCTGCTGCTGAGGCTGCTGGGAATGCTCAAGGTGCCCATAAAGTTTATTGGGATGAAGGACTCCTTTACACAGAGGGTAGAGACCCCAAGCCTGGTGCAACCAGGAGGTTGGTTATACCTCTGCAATTTAAGGGTTTCTTTCTCACCTTAGCACATGATATTCCTTTAGCAGGACACTTAGGCCAGAATAAGACCTGGAACAGGCTTGTCCCTCACTTTCACTGGCCCCACATGTCTGAAGACACCAAGGAGTTTTGTCACTCCTGTGAAACCTGCCAAGCCAGTGGTAAAGCAGGTGGAACCACAAAGGCCCCCCTAATACCACTACCTGTGGTGGGGGTTCCCTTTGAAAGAGTGGGGATTGATATTGTAGGTCCAATGGATCCGCCTACAGCATCTGGGCACAGATTCATACTGGTGGTGGTGGACCATGCCACCAGGTACCCAGAGGGAATTCCACTTAGGACCACAACAGCTCCTGTTGTGGCCAGGGCCTTACTTTGAGTTTTCTCCAGAGTGGGGTTTCCTAAGGAGGTAATATCTGATAGAGGTGCCAACTTCATGTCAGGATATTTGACAGCTATGTGGAAGGAATGTGGTGTCAACTACAAGTTCACCACTCCTTATCATCCACAATGTAATGGGCTTGTTGAAAGATTTAACAAGACCCTAAAGGGCATGATCAAAGGATTACCTGAAAAGCTCAGGCGAAGATGGGACATCCTACTGCCCTGCCTTTTGTTTGCTTACTGAGAGGTCCCTCAAAAGGGGGTTGGCTTCAGCCCCTTTGAATTGTTGTTTGGGCACCCTGTAAGAGGACCCCTGTGTCTGGTGAAGGAAGGATGGGAGTTACCTCTCAAAAAGCCTAAGCAAGACATAGTGGACTATGTACTTGGTCTTCGCTCCAGGATGGCAGAGTACATGGAAAAGGCATCCAAAAACCTTGAGGCTAGCCAAGAATTACAGAAAGCTTGGCATGACCAAAAGGCTGTCCTGGTTGAGTTTCAGCCTGGACAGAAGGTATGGGTGTTGGAGCCAGTGGCCCCAGCAGCACTCCAAGACAAATGGTCTGGACCCCATACAATTCTGGAGAAGAAGGGAGAGGTTGCCTACTTGGTGGACCTAGGAACTCCCAGGAGCCCCCACAGGGTGCTCCATGTCAACAGACTAAATGCATATGTCAACAGGGAAGACATGGGCTTGCTCATGGCTACAGATGAGGGACAGGAGGAAGAGAGTGACCCTCTCCCAGACCTGCTCACTCAGAACCCTGAGGATGGCTCAGTTGATGGTGTGGCCTTAGATGGCAGCCTCACTGAACATCAGCAAAATGACTGTAGACAAGTTCTACAGGCATACAGGCATATGTTCTCATTGACACCCAGTCAGACTAACTGGTGTACCCATGTGGTGGACACTGGTGACAGTCTTCCTGTAAAGAGCAAGATTTACAGGCAACCTGACCACGTCAGGGACTGTATAAAGACTGAGGTGCAAAAGATGCTGGAATTAGGTGTCATTGAGCCTTCTGGTCCCCAAACCTCACACCAAAGATGGCAAGAGAGAGATGAGGTTCTGTGTAAATTACAGAGGACTCAATGCTGTCACCAGGACAGATGCACACCCTATTCCAAGGGCAGATGAGCTCATTGACAAGTTGGCTTCTGCCAAATATTTGAGCACATTTGACTTGACAGCTGGCTACTGGCAAATCAGGTTAGCTCAGGAGTCTAAAGCCAAGACAGCATTTTCTACCCCTAGTGGGCATTATCAATTTGTGGTAATGCCCTTTGGTTTGAAAAATGCACCTGCTACCTTCCAAAGGTTGGTGAATCAAGTCCTTACTGGGTTGGATGACTTTTGCGCAGCATATCTGGATGATATTGCTGTCTTTAGCTCCACCTGGGAGGATCACCTGGTCCACCTGAAGGAAGTGCTTGAGGCTCTGCAAAAGGCAGGCCTCACTATCAAGGCAACAAAGTGCCAGATAGGGCAGAGCAAGGTTGTATACCTGGGCCACCTTGTAGGTGGAGGCCAAGTTCAACCACTGTAGAGTAAGATCCAGACCATAAAGGACTTGTCCCCTCCAACTACCCAGACTCAGGTCAGAGCTTTCTTGGGCCTGACTGGGTACTACAGGAAGTTTGTTAAGAACTATGGGTCCATTGTGACCCCTCCTAATGATCTGACATCTAAGAAGATGCCCAAAAAGGTTCAGTGGACAGAAAACTGTCAAAAGGCATTTGATGACCTGAAGAAGGCCATGTGTTCTGCACCTATCCTGAAGAGTCCTGACTACTCAAGAGAGTTCATTGTCCAAACAGATGCTTCTGAGTTGGGAGTGGGAGCAGTGCTTTCACAGCTTAATGTAGATGGCCAGGACCAGCCCATTGCTTTTCTTAGCAGAAGGCTGACCCCCAGAGAGAAACGTTGGTCAGCTATTGAGAGGGAGGCCTTTGCTGTGGTGTGGGCCCTGAAGAAGTTGAGACCATACTTATTTGGCACTCACTTCAAGATTCAGACCGACCATAAGCCCCTCTTATGGCTTAATCAGATAAAGGGTGAAAACCCCAAACTACTCAGGTGGTCCATTTCCCTACAGGGGATGGACTTTACAGTGGAGCACCGCCCAGGGACTGACCATGGCAACGCAGATGGTCTCTCCAGGTACTTCCACTTAGAACATGAAGACACAACTGGTCAAGGTTAGTCTAATGTCCCTGCGTTTTGGGGGGGGTTGAATAGGAGAGTAGGGTCTGCTATCCTATGGTCACCCCAAATTTTTGCTTTTTGCTTCACTGGTTTATGACTTAATGTGGCTGTGGGCCTGCTAATCAGACACACAGCCTGCTGTTCTCTCTCTAAATTACTGCCAATGCACTTTAGGTGCATTACGAATTGGAACTGGTTCACCTTATTGGTCCCTGTAACAGTGTACCCTAGGTACCCAGGGCATAGGTGTTTCCAAGGCCTACCAGGGGCTGCAGCATGTATTGTGCCACCCCTGGCCTGGCCTCCATATTTGACACAACTGGATGATCACTCAGCTGGGGTAAGTTGGTGTAATCACCTCTTGCTTAGATATAGTATCCCTATATCTAACCCTAAACTGGACACATATGTTCCTATCAGCGACTCCTATGGAAGGCCTCATCAATCCTGGAGGCAGAGTGCTTGGAAATATGTGAGATGGTGCTCTAGCATGAGCTGAGCCTGTCTGAAGCTGTCGGGAACCACTCCCTAAGCTGTTCCGGGATATTGCCATACCATATACTCTTAAGTGCATTATAATCCTCGCGGTTATATGCTATCTTTGGTTTGGCTTTATCAAAACATGTCGAGTAAGGTGTCATACGAATTGGAATACTATCCCCTCGACAGTTCTGTCGACGGGGATAGCATTCCACCCTTCTAGAGGGACACGACATGTGTGTAGCCTTAACCCCGGTTAAAGTTAACCAGAGCCTCAGCATCACAAAATGGATGCTGCCACCACAGACACGAGTCTGACCTCTTGCTGCTGGGAGTCCGGCGAGGGAGGCTTGGACAAAGGGTTTCCTGCCTTGGGAGGTGCGAGCACCACCCCAGACAGGGTTTTGTGTATTGGGTAGGACAGGGCTAAATAGATTGAGACATGCCCGGGGCACACAAGGTGTCCCCGTGCATAAGCCAGTCCAAACCGGTCCTGGGACTTTCCAGACCCAGGCCTGGCGAGGAGCTGGACAAAGGAAAGGGGGTGTAACCGCCCCCCTTCCTGGTTCCTCCCAGAGGAGGGACCTAGTAGGTGATCCACCCCTCAGATTGGGAATAAGAGTGGGAGCAGTGCCATTGCACAGCAGATCATCCTGAATCAACTTTAAACAAAGAAGAAGACTGGACTTCGACATTCTGCTGCTCAGAAGACTGAAGAGAATCTCCCTTGTGGCCTAGGAGTGGCCACCCTGTGAACACAGGCACCAACCAGCAACTCGACGTCTGCTTTGCCGCCGCCTCCCGCCGGAGCCCGAGCCCAGAGCCTGACAAGACCCAGACTTTCAGACTTCTCAGAGCCCGATCCACAGTCTCTGCAAAGAAGGGACCCGTGGAGGCACCGAGAGACGTGGGACCGGACCCCTTGGAAGACACTCGAAAAGCTGACTGCGCAGCAACCGAGGCATCCTCGATGTTGTGCTTTGGGGACTGAGAAACCTCACCACCGAGCAGCCCTTGCACCGAAGATCAGCCCCCCAGCATCTCCACGATCTGCGTGGGGCCCTTTTGCATTGTGCCACTCGACGCGCCATCCCTGCCACTAGCCACATGGTTAGCGGCCATCTTGGCAACGAAACCGACGAACTACACTGCGGGTCTAGTTGCTCCAGACTTGCCCTAGCTCCTGCAGAAATTAGCCCCCGCTCTGATCTTGCTGGTTTGAGTGGTAAGCATTTTTTGATTCCTGCGTGGCTTGCATTAGCCAAAGCCTGTTTGCCCCGATCAAGTTCCCGATACCGCCAACAGCGAGAAGCCTGCGTGGGACAGCTCGTGACCGACTCCTGGACGTCCTCGACCCCCGGTGTCCACGTGGCTGCAGAGAGAAGCTACACCTCAACGCCTGTTTGCACCCGACATCGCCTGGTTCCAATCTGGTTCCACGGTAGTCACTGGCTAGTGACTTTGAACATTGTCCCCTCTGCTTTCAGGTCTTCACATCTTCAGATCCACCCTTGGATCCACCGGAACTCTTCACATCGAGCCGCCTGCAGCATCTTCAGCTCCAAGCACCATCGACCAGCGTGACGAAACCCGACACTACTTCGACCCTGTGCACCCGCTTCCTGTGGGTGAGGTAACTCAGCTCCGCCGGTGTTCCTACACTGGTACACATTTTAAGGGCCTGTGTCTTAAGTTTCAGCGTTCTAGGTCACTCGGAAGGTTCCGAACTAACTAACTTTGTACTTTTTACGCACCATAGACTTTACATTGGTGAGTGCGTGCACTTTAAACACTGCACCCGAGTCCCACGGGCCTTTCCCGACTTAGTCACTGCTAGTCTCGAATAGCTCCAGCGATTCCCAAGGCCCTAGGCCTGTTCCCGTTCTGATTGGTATCTCTTACACCACTTTCTTAGTATTTGGTTTAGGTGGCCCCTAGGGCTCATCCATATTGTGCAACTTTTGTGTATTTTAAACTGTCTTGTGATTTAACGCTTGTGCTTCTGTGCTCATAAAGAGTCCAGGGGTTTTTATAGTTAATAAATCAATATATATTTTCAATATATATCTGTGTGGTGTCCTTTCATTTGGTATTCAAGGGGGTTGTGTATGGTAATACAGCTGGCTTCACATGCCTTTCAGAGTTTAGCCTAAGACTGCTTTGTCCACGTTACCACTAGGATAACTGGTCTACAAGGTTGAATTACAACCAATCATCATAAGGGTTGCTTGGTATGGTACAAAGTGATCACTAGAATTAGTGAGCATTATATACCAGGCCAACTTCTCACAGGATATATCTAATTTTCTCGAGATACAATTATAGCTCTGAATTAAGGTTACCCCTCAACCAATTGTGCTAGGAATCTTAGGGGCCCAGGAACAGGAAGCTCTTTCCCTGGCTCCATCCTCCTTTCTGTTTCTTGTTATGACAGTGCTCAGATTGTGCCTGGCAACAGCCTGGCTTGATACTGCTCCACCTTCATTTAGTCATTGGCTAACCCGGGGGCAGCCAATTTGGGCTACATTGAGGTATTGTCTTGTAACACAGGGGCAAGGATGATGTACTCTCTTCTTAGGATTAGGTGGTGCATGTCATTTGTTTAAGGCACTCTCCTTTTTGTTAGGGCCCTTTTATATTGGTTTATTATGTCCCCTGCTCTACAACCAAATTTTTTATGCTTTCTTGTTTTAGATCTGCTTGGATGGGGGGCAGGGGGGTAAGTGGTTCTCCTGATACAAGGAACAAAGGATGCTGAATATGCTCAACACTGCTGTGGGTACGATGCGGTCGATGTGTTTCTGTAGGAAAGTGCCCTTTTTGACATGGTCACCCCCAACCTTTTACCCTAGCGCTGATGTTTTTTTAATAAAAGTGCATTGGGCCCTGCCAACCAGGCCCCATGTGCCATTGCTATTTCCCGTAACACAAAGTAATGTCTAATTATAACGCAATTGGCAAGGTGTTTAGTACCCCTGTAATTCCCTAGTAATGGGTATCCCTGGTGCCTATGGCACAGGCACTAAGGAGGTTCTTTAAGGGCTGTAGCATGCATTATGTCACCATAAGGGACACCCACACAAACAGGATGCAGAATGACATTGCAGGCTGCGTGAAATGGTGAAAATCATTCTGAAAACATGACACAGAACTGTGCCTGTGTGCCACGCCCATGGACAGTGCATATGGTATGTGTAAGTCACCCCCTACAACAGGCCCTAGAGGCCTAATATAGGGTGAATAATATTATATGTGAGGTCACAACTGCATGAACAGATGTGCCCCTGTGATGTCTAGTACCATTGCTAGATATTGCAAGTGATCAGGAAGACATCTTAAGGACGTGTACTGGGCACTGGTCATTACGAGTTACCCAGTGTAGTGTAGTTCCTATATCTCTGATAGGCTAAGTACATTTGAATAATATTCACTATTGTTTTGACATAGGACTGAGGACAGTATGTCTCTAACGAGTACATTAAACTTAATTACTTGTGTGTGCCAGCTAGCTCAGAGGTCACTAGAAAATTCTCAACTGAACAAGAAGGTATTAGTTTCTGACAACCGCATAAACATGACAACTTTGAGTCGTGGAAACAATAGATTACAGTTTCACCAAGTATATCGTGCATGCTTCGTTTTGACAGAATTGCACAGAAATAGAGAGACGGGCGTTTCAATAAAAGGGTTTATTGAACCGTCTTGTTTCTCTTGCAAGAGATATGAACTGCTACAATCGTAAGACAGAATGCGAAGTATAATGTGTACAGTGTTAGCAGTAAGATAAAATAATACTGCAATAGCATGGTCTGTTGCTATGACATACATAAAAATACATACATAAATAACATAGGCTAAAATACTCAACTGGTGCTTCTAAAATAATCCTACCCCAGTGTACCTAAATCTAGTATGAGGGAAGAAGTAGGTGCTGTTTTAGCAATAGTCTAGTTTAGTTTAGTTGTGTTAGGAATTGCCAAAAGTTTCTCTAGGTTCTAATCAGCTCCATACCTTAGAATGAGAGAGGTTGGTATCTCTTTTCCGGGACTCAATCTCTAACATCCCGCAAGGGGAGTCAGAAACACTAGAGCTGGATTCTCGGCGAGGAGGATGACAGCGTCTGGTCAGTGCGTCAGTTGGGGACTTGACTTCCTTCGGGACTTCCTGTGGCGAGCCACGTCGTGCAAGTAGGTAGCCGAACTGCACTGTGCCTTGCCATAGCAGGTGAAGGTATATTTATACCTTAAAGGTGTTTAGGAATGCCAGTATTGACATACAAGACTGAAATAAGAACGTCATGAATGAACCCCTAAGGAATAGATGTTCATGCATAATGAATGAGTTCTTGGAGAAATCAACATCCAGGCAAGGGGAATTCCTAAAGGCTTAAGAGTCTGGTTTTCCAAGAACTCGTTGTGATGAAGAGGATCAGATGTAGTTGACCATGCCTATATTTGGTCAGCATGAGCAATGCCTAAACAAGGGCTGGATTTCTATGCCTAAATATGGGCAATGTGAATAATACCTATATAAGAGCATGAATCGGGAAATCTATATACGGTATCTAAATCGACACACAACACCAGGTACATGTTGGCTTCACTGAAACTAAGGGTGTGTGGTATCAAACACCTAGTCTTAATAAAACTGTACTTATGTCAGTAATGGATTTATTATGCCATGCACCCAGAGGGCCCTTAGAGGTGCTGTGAAAGTTGAAGAAATTGATGTACATAGACAGCATTCATTCCCCTTCTTCTTCCACTCCTCTCCCTGTGAGCGCCATGACTACTGTAAATTATTGACCGTATCACCCTGCCAGTAAGAGCCCGTACCCATATGCATATGTACGGCTATTCCAGGCACCATGGCCTTTCACCCATTGGAATCCCCGGCTTCTCTCCTGCGCGTATCTTAAACCCTCTCTCATGCATAGGCCATGAAACCCTCTCCCTCTGCGCGACCCTACTGTGAAAGGCAACTCTCCTACTTGACTCGCACAAAAACCCCCCCCCATTCCTTCTTGAAGAGGCATCCTTCGCCTTAGCTGACGTAGCCCTCCCCAGCTGCACCTGACTGCCCCCGCTCTCTCTCTCGTACGGGTCATAAGACCCCCCTCTCTCTGTGCGACTCTGACCCTGCGCGCACCCTGACCCCCCCCCCTTTCTCCTCACATGGGCAAGTCATAAACCTTCTTCTTCTGCAAGGCCCTGTCCTTGAGAGTCACGGCCGCGCCTGACCAACACCTCCTTTCCTTCCATGAATACCCCTCTGTTTACGAGCCTTCCCTCCGCGCTCGATTGTTCACGCAGCATGAATACCACTCCTTTGATGACCCCTTCCCCCGAGTCCGGCTGACCACACGTGTCCGAGGCCATCGCCTAAGCCAGGAGATACCATTTACTGCCCTTATTGTATGAAGTCACTCCCCTTCAAAGGACCCACTATTGATCCTAGCCACCCCACCCCCTGGGCTATGATCAGGCGTACACATCCTAAACAGTTGATGGAACACTCAGCTGCGTGATTGCCCTCCCCTCTTATCAGCAGGTCAAGGGTCCCTATTGTGAACACATGTGGGGTAGGATTGACACGAGGATTATAGGGTTATCTTTCCTTCGTTTCACAATGCTGTGACTGTAATGCCGAATGTTTTGTAAGGTATAAAAGCAAGAGTCTCAGCTCACTTGTTAGAGCACCTCCCGAAAGACACTGTGTTTCGTGTCCGAAATGACTGGCTCTCCTCATGAGAATTAAACTCTGTTCTTGATTCCTGCTTCCAGCGCCCGTCTCTTTATTTGGTAACTATTCAACATGGGAACTAAGAGGCGGTTTGCGCCAGCGGCCTGGGCATCGATAGTAATATGGGCTCATTTTCCACAATTGGCGTCCCAACGCGGGGTCCATCAGTGACATAAGGTTCGGTAAGAGAGATCCAGACGAAGAAGTGAACATCTAAAATGATCGGGGCATGCCTGCCTTGAGAGGGCCCTCGCCCGGCTGCCGATCGAAAGAACTTCACCAATTCTGAACGGACCTCCCTTGAGTGACCTATTGTCCTGACTGGAATCCCACAGGAATGCTACATGGAGTAAGAGAACGATCGGGCGCTGGAGGAGGGAGATGAAGAACTGTCCGTATGGTCCGGTCCGGGTAAGATTAAGTAGGGTGTTTTTACGCCTGATTGGTAGGGTGGTTCTATCCACCTGATTGATTGATTGTTTGTATTGAAATCGGTATTTGTATACTGATATTGTTGGTATTGGTTCATTTAGCTTTGAATGCTACTTGACATATTGGTTCTCTTTTGAGAACGAGACATTCTCTGTTTGCTAACAGCGGCGAATAGGAACGTCGTCCCTCTTTGCAGATAGAGAAGGGTAGGTAATGCAGACTTTTGTCCCCGTTGTAATCCGTCATGCCTACTTTTCTCCCCACTGGATTGTTTGAAATCGATTAATAATCGATTGTTGCTCTTTGAGATCTTCCCTGTCTACAAACTGAGACGAGTAGAAATATTCTGTCTTCCTTTCTGGATAGCGAAGGGCAGGTAATGCAGACGTTTGTCCCCGTTGTAATCCGTCATGCCTGTTTTTCTCCCCACTGATTGGTTGGTTGCCTGGACATTGTTGTTCCAGGAATTGTTTCGTTTGAGGTATTTTCTGCCTGCAAACAACGTGGAGTAGAAATATTCTATCTAGTCTTTGCAAGCAGTAAAGGGTAGGTTATGCCCCTTTGTGAATTCGTCAGTCCTACCCACTCCCCACTGTATGGGGGGTAGCTCGCATGGTCCGCCCAGGAGACTACCCTTATGGAGGACATATGCTCCCCGCTCATGGGCCATTTAATGGAAGTAGACCATCTGGTCCGTCCAGGAGGCTACCCTAGTAAGTGGAAGTACATCGCTCGGTCTGTCCAGGATGATACCCTAATGAAGGAATATATGTTCCCCTTTTGATCGATAATCTCGTTCCACCCCGGACCATTTATTGGAGGGAACTCGTCTGGTCCGTCCAGAAGTACCCCCTAGTGAAAAGGACACATAAAAATATGAAGTGATCACCGTTCCCTACTAACAGAAAGCTTTAGCTCGAAACACGCTAAGGAAGAAAAATAAAAATAAAAAGAAATCAGGCTAAGTCAGTAACCCCCTGATGAGCTTTTGACTTCACTAAAAATAAGAAACATTAGAAATAGTTCGTAATAAGAAATGTAAAATGGTGAAAAGTTTGACAACAAAAATAGCCACGAGGTAGCTAGGCTTCACTGCCTATTCCTGCTCCCAACATGTCTGCCTCACTGCCCGCCACGCCCAAAATAACGGTCACGTGAAATAGAAACAATTCAATAGGTACCTACCCCCATTCCGGAAGCTCCCGAAGTGCAACAGGTCCGCGGTTACGCCCATCCGGAAGGCGAGGCCCCGAGGCACGAGGGGCTCGCCTGGCCACGGTCAGTAGGAGATGATGTTGGGCAGGCGGTCTAGAGAATGGCCAGGACCTCTCCATCTCTTCTCTTCTGCTGCCCTGCAGGCCACGGGGGGAGGGAGCTGTCTTGCCTCAGCCGCCGACCACTCCCCACCCCCTCTCTTGCCTGATCTGGCCATCAACGAGGACCGGAGCCTAGGCGAGGTCGGACAACCCTGGGAGTTGCAGATAGTCCCGCCACATGACCACGCCTGACAGTTCCAGGTGGTCCCGTCACATGCCCTCGCCTGGACAATTGTAGGTAGTCCCGCCACATGTCAGCGCCTGGACAATTACAGGTAGTCCCGCCACATGTCAAGAGAAAAGGGGGGGCTGTCTTGCCTCAGCCGCCGACCACCCCCCCCATCCTCAATAGCCAGCACGGCCGATGTCGAAGCGACGGAGCCGAGGAACGGCGCGGGGTCGCTGGAAGGGGGAGGCGGCGCGAACGAGCCTCCCCCACCTCCCTCCAGGTGGAGGCTTCCAGCGACACCCCAATGCTCTTACTTAAAGAGGGTCAACATCAAAAAGCGGTCTTCTGCCCTGGACGGGCACACGCCTCATGCCTGTTCTTCTCCTCAACCTTGAAGATTCTATAAGAGCCGGGGGGCACCCCGATCCCTCCGCATGGGCGCCCCCGTCCCCCTCACTGGGAACCGCGACATCGACGCACTCCTGCCAGCGCTAGCTTCAGTTTGGAAATGGCTAAGGTGTGGCCACGGCACAGACTTGTTCAGTTCCGGAGGAACACCAGAATGACCCGGTAGGAAAATTGTTGCCGCCCTCCCCACTCTTTGACTGTCGTTAGACTGTTACCACATGATTCAAAACCTTTTTGAACTACCAACGGAAGGTTCCGCTCCAACCACGAATCATTGGAGACATTCTGACTGTGCTGGAACTCGCCTGACCCCACCCAAAAATGGCGCCGACACAAAATGAGACTTTTTGAATAAACTTTGTTGCACCCTGATTGCGCAGCTTTTTGTCCCGAGATATATATGCAGTTTTTGGATAATGAAAGTAGATATGAAGGATATTGAGTATGTGCTTGGACAATGAACTGATTTAGGGTGGGTACTGATTATAATTTGGAAAATGAATTGGTGTAATTTAGGTAACGAATGAACTTGGATAATGAATTTATGAATTTATTAAAGATGAATTACTGACATGCATCATGCTTGCTCTGTAGGGAAGTTTAATGCGATTTTATTGCACTGCTGCACTTTATGCAATGAACTACCACCAATTTCGTTCTTCTTATGTACAGTTTCAATCTGCTTTGTAGCCGGCCCACCGAGTTGCAGGCCTGTATTTGTACATCAACACTTTTTATTAAAAGTATTTTGAAAAAGAAAGCATGGTTGTAGCAGTTGCATTAATGAGTTTTGGATGTCTTACTACTGTGAGCGAAGAATAAGTATGATGAAAGATGTAGATCAAAAGGGATCAGATATTTAGCAGCTACAATTGTGTGTCACAGGCAGCCAGAAAAGTGTTTTGGACACCCTGAAAACGACACCACGGAAATGCCACCTGACCGTCACCTTTGCACCCGACGAAGAGGGTTGCGACCAAGTAACTCATGTAGATACGCAGATCGTCAATGATTATCTATCTGACATTACTGGTCTCCTTGGGCTTAAACGCCGAGATGGTAAAGAAAGGCGGTACGTGGAGATAGGTCGAGTAAGTGGTAGGTAAAAGCATTTTCGGACTACTGCATGCTGATGTACTTTGAATGCTGTCCCCCACCCCTTCTTCTTCCTCCCTTCTGCAGGTCACGTCAGAACGTCGGCTGAAGTGGGGAAGAGCGATGGTCGAACCACCGACGAAAAGGGAAAGAGGGAATAAGTGTATAGTCCTCATAACGATAAGTTTAAAAAAAAGACGTAGACTTAAACATGACTGTTCCTCCTTAGAACATAGCGACTGAGAGGATGGACTGACATAGAAACTGGACAGGTACTGAATGACGAAAAAAAAAATTGACTAGAAATGACGTGTTAAATAATGTAACTGGACGTTTGACTAGGTAGGGAAAGGACAAAGAAAAACATACGGGTAAGGGTTGCCACGGCACCACCCGTCTAGGAAGTTAGAAATGTTACTGATGTTCAAAATGCACTGCCCCCCTTTCTCACACTCTTATAGATATAGCCAAGCTGCCCGACTGTTCTCCCGATCAATACTTGCCGTTGCCTCAGCCTGGAGAACTTCCCACCAAAGGAAGGAACTGAAAATGGTTTAACATCCAACCATGGGTAACTAGCACGACCAGGTTAATTTCTGATCGACCAACCGAGGTGTGAGTATTGACAATTGGGAACGCTCGCAGACATGACAAGCGAGAAGAAAAAGGAGGGAAGGGTAGAAAGAGCTAAAGCACGTAGATAAATAGGATAGTAAAGATACGTAGGACATATAAAACAGATCTTGTTGGCTAACAATTATTTCCTGTCTTGTCGTGAATGTCTTATATACGTGTAATACATGTGCCGTCTTCTCTGTCTGAGTTTGTGTGTGTGTGATGTACGGATTTATGTCTTCCCTCTGTCTGTATCTGCGTGTTACCTGACCTTTGCTGTTCTGTGTTGTGAGCGCACTAAATGACCTATTTACGTACACGTCTCCCTCTCTCTCTCACTCTCTCTCTCTCTCTCTCACCACCTCCTTATCTCTCTCTCTCTCTCTACATGTCATACGTGTACCGAATGGCTCGTTTAGATTGCGGACGACTCTCGCTCTCTATGAGAGTCTCCCTATTTTCTCTCCCTCTTTTTGGTAAAATTGTGCCCCACCGGCACCAGTCTGATTTGATACATATTGAACGCGAAGGTGTTCAGCGAAATTGACCGAAAAACTAAAATGATTGTATCTCGCCATATTACTGCCTCTCCTTTCTGCAAAATGAATGAACTTGAATTGGCTGAGAAGGAAAGGACCGGTAAGACGACTAAAGTCCCCCAAATCTGGCCATTTATAGGGGAACTGTATGTCAATGGCACCTTATGTCTGTTCTTCAGAGACGAACGCCAACGTCTAGATTGACCCCCAATGCCCAGATTGCCCCATCCCCTTTTGCACCCAAGCGCGAGCGCCCGAAGCATCCCCGCCCCATTTTTTCGATAGACCCCAGTTGCTGTCCCGAATATAAACATGATGACCATGAGTAACTGTTGACCATCGAGAAAATATTGTTTTGCCTGACTCTCGATGGTGGCACCCCCACCCTGTTTGAAAAGGTTAGCCAGTCCCGAAGGGAAATGCTCCGTAATGTTGAATATGATGTAATGCACAATTGATGGGAATATTATTTATCCTCACTTGAGTTATAAATAGGACGATGAATAAACCTGCCATAAACTCAGTAGGAATGCTGACACATGCACTGCTTGGTAACGGACCTCTGACTGTGACCAATGAGCGTATCTCCCAAATGCGTAGAATTGAGGGAGGAATTCACATGCGTAGATATCTTCTTTTGCCATCTCTCTAAAACCTTGTCTTGTACCTATTCAAAGATCCACGATCACCGAAGGAGATGGGTCAGATGTGATGTACAGCCCGACTGCGGATCTTGGGACACGTGTGACCTCGACCAAAGGTGGAGCCGCAGAGCAACAGGATACGGGACGAGACCGCAATTTCAACGTGGAAAATGAAAAATGATGGGCCACCTTGAAGCCCTCCGTCTGCTAACCCACGTGTACCTGGAGTCTTCATCCCCCTTCTTTGGGCCCGATTGATGGGCCTGCCTGCTTGTTATCCTTTGCTCCCTTGGTCCCTTTTGTGTGTCCCAGGAACTCTGACCCAACTCCGCTCTCTCTCTCCTATCGACTATTTGAACCACACTCACCCTCTTTTCCACGTGACTTTTTGCCAAAGGAAAGAACTGCCTTCATATGGGAATAGGGTGTTGCCACGGAAAATGTAGGTGCCGAGCATAAGGCGCCGCCAAACGGATTGCTTAGGGAACAGGACTGTGGTCTAACAGCAGAGGACTGACCGCACCCTGCAACGCGTAAGGATAGAACCGAGCTGGACCTATAGCTCCACCGCCGGTGCTCAACAGCGCCAACGAAAGTACTCGGACTAGAGCCTACCAGTGATGGCTCAATGATAAAAAAGACACTGTGACGAAGAGATCTTGCGTATTGAACTGAATTCCGCTCTCAACTACCTGGTTAAAACTGTTCATTGGTCACATTTTTAAGTTAGAAAGATTTATGCTATGTAGTGTGTTTAATTGTCAGGAACACAACGAAAATGCAATTTCCTATGTGCTGCATTCTGCCCATCACCTCAACTGTCTATGATTATACGCCAACTGTTAGTATCGACAAAATGCTAATTCTTCAACGATGCCTGACTACCTGTAAACCCATCAATTGCAAAAATGACTGCTGTTATGTAAAAAGGGGCGACTGTGAAAGTTGAAGAAATTGATGTACATAGACAGCATTCATTCCCCTTCTTCTTCCACTCCTCTCCCTGTGAGCGCCATGACTACTGTAAATTATTGACCGTATCACCCTGCCAGTAAGAGCCCGTACCCATATGCATATGTACGGCTATTCCAGGCACCATGGCCTTTCACCCATTGGAATCCCCGGCTTCTCTCCTGCGCGTATCTTAAACCCTCTCTCATGCATAGGCCATGAAACCCTCTCCCTCTGCGCGACCCTACTGTGAAAGGCAACTCTCCTACTTGACTCGCACAAACCCCCCCCCATTCCTTCTTGAAGAGGCATCCTTCGCCTTAGCTGACGTAGCCCTCCCCAGCTGCACCTGACTGCCCCCGCTCTCTCTCTCGTACGGGTCATAAGACCCCCCTCTCTCTGTGCGACTCTGACCCTGCGCGCACCCTGACCCCCCCCCTTTCTCCTCACATGGGCAAGTCATAAACCTTCTTCTTCTGCAAGGCCCTGTCCTTGAGAGTCACGGCCGCGCCTGACCAACACCTCCTTTCCTTCCATGAATACCCCTCTGTTTACGAGCCTTCCCTCCGCGCTCGATTGTTCACGCAGCATGAATACCACTCCTTTGATGACCCCTTCCCCCGAGTCCGGCTGACCACACGTGTCCGAGGCCATCGCCTAAGCCAGGAGATACCATTTACTGCCCTTATTGTATGAAGTCACTCCCCTTCAAAGGACCCACTATTGATCCTAGCCACCCCACCCCCTGGGCTATGATCAGGCGTACACATCCTAAACAGTTGACGGAACACTCAGCTGCGTGATTGCCCTCCCCTCTTATCAGCAGGTCAAGGGTCCCTATTGTGAACACATGTGGGGTAGGATTGACACGAGGATTATAGGGTTATCTTTCCTTCGTTTCACAATGCTGTGACTGTAATGCCGAATGTTTTGTAAGGTATAAAAGCAAGAGTCTCAGCTCACTTGTTAGAGCACCTCCCGAAAGACACTGTGTTTCGTGTCCGAAATGACTGGCTCTCCTCATGAGAATTAAACTCTGTTCTGGATTCCTGCTTCCAGCGCCCGTCTCTTTATTTGGTAACTATTCAACATGGGAACTAAGAGGCGGTTTGCGCCAGCGGCCTGGGCATCGATAGTAATATGGGCTCATTTTCCACAGTGCTGCATGAAAACCTACTAGTCCTCTGGTGTGCCGGCTGACGGGTATCCTTCAGTCTGCTACCACAGATGCAGGTGAGAGCCTGTGCTCTAAGAGGTCATAAACAATGCCTGCCACGGAGGAAGGCGATCACACCACCTCCAGCAGGGCGCCTAGTGAATTAGCATGTCAAGGCCCGAGGCTTCAAAGAATCTGCCTGCTTTGATATGCAACAGCGGCTTCCCCCAGACCTGGTGAATGCACCCCATGCCCTGGTGTTCATTTGACAACAGATAAGGCGGGAACATAGAATGTTTGTAGATGTGTTGCACTTTCAGGCTAGGCACACCCATGAGGTGGGCCACCTGAAGTGGACAGCCAAAAAAGGGCTTCACCATTTTGAATTTGGTGAAAATAGGAACTCTGGGTCAGCATTATTGCCGCTCTCCACAGGATGTGGTCATCTAGGGCATATAGACACCTCAGGGGTAAGTGGCACATTGGCTACCACCTTACACTCCCCTTAACACCTTAGCTGCTTTGGAACGTCCAGCTCCAGTGCTGAACGTTCCATTGCGCAGGTGCAGTTGGAACGTCCAACGGCCGACGGCAGCACTCCCGAGGTAGTGGTGCCGTCGGCCGCTGGACGTGCATAGCGCTTAAGGGGTTAATGCTCCTGAATTCAGTTTTTATCTACCTGGGAACCAATTAAGGAATAAGAAGAGCCGATATTGCAAGAACAGTAGATTAGCTCAGAAACTGGCACCAAACCCTGCCTGGATGCTGCTGTCCTAACAATTGCAAAGACCCGAATCGTCCAAAAGCTGTGCATCATCCTAAAGTCCTTGAGGACAGACCAGAAATTCAACAACGAAGCAGCATCTTGCTTGGGGTGGAGGAGCCACTCCTCTGCAGTTGCATGCACCGACTGCAATTGACTGGTTCTCCGTTTTGCTGACCCTCAGGGTCTCCCAAGGGAGCATCCTGCCAGGAAGAGGTCACATTGATTCCAGCAGGCAGCACCATCTTTCCAGTGACATTCAAGATGCTAGACCCTTCAAGAGCCTCACAGCACCAATACCTTGGGTACCATAACAGCCTGGACACCATAACTGCCAAATCTGACCTAGTAAGGAGGGACGTCAGGATCAATGAAGCCATCACTGAGACTATCCCTGCTGTCGTTTTTCTCCGCCTCTCCAGGTCGTCCCAAGAAGTGAGATCCTCCAATGCAAGCGATCCGCTGAATAAACCAACTCTGCACCTGCGCCCCACAGCCCACCTCAAGAGCTGATCCCCCCTTTGGGTTATGCCTGACTTGTCCAAGTCTCCACTTGCAGCCTTTCTTTTGCAGGTACCTTCCCATTGATGTTAATATGCAGCTAGACTCACAGAGGGCAGATAAAACCGAACTGCTTGTGCTTTCTTGGACCTTAGCCTCTAAACATCTTAAGTCCTAAAAGGTGTCCTTAAGAACAGTTTGCAAACATATATATATATATGTATAAGTTATAAACTTGCTTGCACTTGTATTGAAATGTCATAATTTGCCCACTGCTCTTTACAGATATATACATTTCTGTCTCTAATTAAGTTGTTAATTGTTGAATTCAATCACAACCAATTAGTAGGGCGTTGTTACTGCACTTGCACTTTAAATTCACGTAACTTCCTCCGGTGCACCATGTGACCAAGCCCTCTGTGTAGGGCGAAACGTTATCCTGGCGTGGTGTGCATTAAAATAAAAAAACTCACCTGCACTCTGGGTCTTCCGTGTCCTTGTTTGAGTTGGCTGATGACTGAAAGCCGGCGCAGCAGCAGGAGCACAAGTGGCGATACATTTTAGCCGGTTGAGTGTTTCTCCGGCGTTTGGAAGATCCCTCCTTCGTAAGTGGCCGAGCAGCAGGAAACCGCGACCTCCGCTCAACCGGAAGTCTTTGTCATCTCCCGTTGGGGAGTTACTGCATCGGCCCCTGGGCGTCTGGGACAATTGTTTGCTGTGGGGCTTTGTCGGATGTCAGTTGGGACGGCTGTTTCAATCGGTGGCGTCCGCGTCCCAGCAGTGAGCCGAAAAGAACGTCTGCAGTGAAGGAGTTGTGCGTGACCAGAGGAAGGGCAGCGATTACTGCAGCAGCCTCTGTACCGAGTGAGTACGACAACTGTTTACAATTAAGCATACGCCATGTCAGCGGGTGCACGTAAAGGGAGAGAGGTTGCCGCTCTAGAAGCGTTCGATGATTCCCCGGCTGGGGGGTCTACAGTTACCGCTACGGAAGAGGCAGGCGCCGCCTGTGGTGATAATCTCCGAGTTAAATTTAAGACTCTTGAGAAACTGTTAAAACGAGAACAGTCTAAGTGGTGGGAGCACCGCTCCCTCAGTCGATATCTAGAGGTCAACCGCATTCCATGAGGACTAAGAGCTATGCTTGCCCCGAGCTATGAATATATGGATCCAGCGCTGCTAAAAGATTGGGCTGAATGGAGCCTTGATTCTTCTCGTCGATTGGTTACAATGCTTGTGCGTTACGCAGAGAGTGATAGAATCAAGATCCAAGCGGAAATTGATGAACTAGAAGCAGTTATTACAAGTATGTGCCAGGAAGATGATAGTGTCACGCAAGAGTGTAAAAAATACAGGGAAACCATGGAACAACGAGTGCAGAAAGAAGAGGATGTGATCAGGAAACGAAAAGCATTCAAGTTTCAACGTGACAAGAATGACTACAATGAGGGCAGAATCTTTACGTTTGCCCGAAAATATGATGCGATCAAAGCATCAAAACTAAAGAACTCTCGGGCAGGTGTAACCACAGCGCAGAGTACATCGCAAGCATGCTCTAATTCTCTAGAGGGTTCAAGTCTCACCGACCTTAGCTCCAACTTGGATAGCGGTTCGGAGACAGAAGCCGGAAGACCCTCAGAACGTTTGGGGTTTACACGGTGAACGGTGGAGCAGGAAATGGAATGTGTCCAGCAGGACTGGCAGGAAAAACTGCGCCCCAGATTTCCAGCAGCCGCAAAACCCCAAACGCAAAACGGCGGGAACGCAGGAAATGTTGAGCCAAACGAGAAACCAAAGAAAAGAAGCCACAGACGATGGAATGCCAACAAAAAACAGTGAATAACACAGCAGACACGGGAAATCAGACACAGGCAACTAACAATTGTTCATCTATCATTAACCTGACTGACACAGAATTTTCTGACCTGGAAATGAATATTTTGTCAAAGGGACTGTCGTATAGCCCCCCTAGCAACTTCAATTACGTGGATACAAGGCTGGATCTCTTCAAATTCACGCGTAAATTGAAGCTCAAAAAACATTTTGCTAACAACAAAACGCGTAAAAAAGTGGTGGCAGCAGACACATCGACTGTATTAACGGTGAATGATGTCCCGCTCATGCAGGATCTGGCAGCTCTTCGGGGGGAAACATCAAACTCTCAGAGCACCGAAGGACAAGAAAGTATATACACTGGTGGTTTAAGTAATCTCAAACCGGGTTCAGCATTTACCCCGGTCACCCCTTTTGACAATATAGATATTTTCCAGGATATAGTAGTGAAACAAGTCAAAGCACTACATGTGAAAACTTTGAAGGCAAATCAAAGCAAAGTTCACAGCAATAACAACTATCAGAAATTGGTGACCAAAATTAAAGCGGATGGAAATATAATTGTCAGGCAATCTGATAAGGGGGGCAACATTGTTTTGTGGCCAAGAACATTATATCTTGAAGAAGCCTACCTGCAACTCAATGATCCTGATTGCTATAAACACTGTGATGCAAATGCCCTCAAAAAAGCTCAAACAGACTTCCATTCTCTTCTAATGGGATGGCGGTCTAGCGGACTTATTAGCATGGACGAACTTAAATGTCTTAAAAATGACCATCCGGTAACCCCTGTGTTGTACCTCATTCCAAAAGTACACAAAAATCCATCAAGGCCGCCAGGTAGACCCATCATTTCGGCGTGCGGGGGGTTGCTAGAGAAAGCCACTTCTTACATCGACTTGTTGCTTCAGGAGCATGTACTGGCATTGCCATCATATATCCAGGACTCCAGCGATCTAATGAGGAAGTTGATGGACTTTGAATGGCAGGACGATTATTGGTTGGTAACCTTAGACGTGTGTTCTTTGTATACCAGTATAGTACACAAAGATGGGCTAAGAGCCGCAGAATTTTTTCTTGGCAAGCGACCAATAGAGCTATTGGAACATAACAAAATGTTACTTGCCATGATGCGTTTTTGTCTGCATCACAACTATTTTATGTTCCTTAACCGCTATTATCAACAGACAAGAGAAGTAGCAATGGGGGCCTGTTTCTCTCCCAGTTACGCCTGTCTCCACATGGGGTACTGGGAGAGACAGGTCCTCAATGGCATTCACCAAGACACCTGCACTCGCCATGTCATTTGATGGTATAGATACATCGATGACATCCTTATGATATGGCGAGGTACATTGGAACAAGTCACCGGTTTCATTGATGTTTTGAATCAAAACTCATATAATCTGTCTTTCACATCACACGTCAGTCAGTGTACAGCACATTTTCTTGATGTGACGTTACAGGTCAGCCAGGGCAAGCTAGAGACCAAGCTGTTTAGGAAGCCCACTGCCGGCAATACTATATTGCATGCAGAAAGCCACCACCCCCCGCATTTAATTCGTAGCATCCCCTACGGGGAGATGCTAAGAATCAGGCGGGTCTGCAGCACGGAAGGTTACTGCAGGGAGGCGCAAGCAGCTAGTAAGCAAAGGTTTCTAGCCAGGGGCTACAAAGAACATCTTATTGATTCTGCAATTAGAAAAGCCAATGCCCTATCCGGCACTGAAGCACTGACCCATAGGAAGCATCAGAAATCTAGTGCTAATAGCAGTGAGCAGCCAGTCAGACTTATCTGGGCCTACAATAGCCAGCATGGGGCACTCAGGAAAATCATTAATCAGAACTGGAGTCTGATTAAACTAGATCCTGTTATAGGAGAGCATATGTCTAACAAGCCCGCAATCACTTACAGAAAAGCGTTTGCATTACAAAATGCTTTGGTCAAATCCAGTCCTGAAGTGATTCCGCCTAAAAATTGGTTGGCAGCTAGTCGCGGGTTTAGGAGATGCTCTAGCTGTAAAGCCTGCTCGCAGGGACTCAATAAAACCGAGTTTCTAACAGCATTTTCTACAGTGCCGCGCAAAATCACCAAACAACTGACCTGTAGATCTGAGTATGTGGTGTATGTGCTGGAGTGCCCTTGTGGCCTGCAATATATTGGTAGTACCAAATTGCAGGTACACAAGAGGGTACTTCAGCACATTCGGGCAATCAACACCAGTGACGCCACATATCCGGTGGCCAGGCATTGCAAGGAGTTCCATAACAATAACAGTGGACTCCTGAGGTATTATGCTATTGATGCCATTGGTCCACTCAGGAGGGGAGGGAACAGAGAAGGGATCTTGAGGGCTCTCGAGACCAGGTACATCCTGGAGATGGACAGTAAAAGCCCCAATGGGCTCAATTCTACTGAGGACTTTTACACATGTCTATAGCTCCATACTTTCTCTTTACCTTCACCAACACCCCAAGGTCATGTACTGCTTTTTGCTCATGGTATGTTTGTGTTCTGTATCCCTTATTTTGAAATTGTTTTCACTGTATGAGCTCTTCCGTATCTGAGTTAACTGCACTAGAGATTTTCACACTTAGCAATATATGAACAGCATTGCTTTTTAAACTTTCACTTTTTGATTATAGTGTCAGTAATTCAACGTCTGGGGCATATATGGTTTTGACATCTTTAGCAAGTTATTTATCTGGCATAGTGTTACCAGTTTAATTCACAATGGTAATTTTTGTCCAATACATGTACCATAACTAGTGTATATAGATGTATATATATGAATTTATGTATATATTTTAAATAGAAAAGAGGCGGACTCTTGTAATGTACATAAATTGAAAATTGCATTGATGCAGTGATCACTTAGGAGTCAGGTTGGATGATTTGAGATGTACTCCTTTTTGCACAAGCTGTAAATACATGAAATGTTTTCGTAATTAACCTTTTTCCTGTACATAGAAAATATCAATGCAGTGGTCCGTTTTTTCTTAAAGTTTTTATCGAAAAATTGCCGGATAACATGTGTATTTATACAGATATAAACTTGCTTGCACTTGTATTGAAATGTCATAATTTGCCCACTGCTCTTTACAGATATATACATTTCTGTCTCTAATTAAGTTGTTAATTGTTGAATTCAATCACAACCAATTAGTAGGGCGTTGTTACTGCACTTGCACTTTAAATTCACGTAACTTCCTCCGGTGCACCATGTGACCAAGCCCTCTGTGTAGGGCGAAACGTTATCCTGGCGTGGTGTGCATTAAAATAAAAAAACTCACCTGCACTCTGGGTCTTCCGTGTCCTTGTTTGAGTTGGCTGATGACTGAAAGCCGGCGCAGCAGCAGGAGCACAAGTGGCGATATATGTATAAGTATATGTTTGTATGTTTCACTCATAGAATAACATTACCGCGTTCTAGGCTCATTCCTAAACACCCGTTATTTGAGTATTTTACTGTTTTACTATGAAAATTCTATCTCCGAAAGTACATGCATGATTCTGATGATCTTGGGGGCTAAAATTATATAAAAATCTGTGTTCTTTTTCTTAATTAGTTTAGGATTTTTGTTTGAGTGTATGCCTCTGTTCTTGAGTGTGTGTGTACAACAAATGCTCGGCACTCCCCTCTTATAAGCCTAAGCTGCTTGACCACACTAGCACTGATAGAACACTTTGGATTATTAAAGTAAGCCCCTGTAAACCAATAAGGGTCATCTGGACTGTTTTCAGGGTTTATGGTGTACCCATATATTGGTAAAATACATAAAAAGCCAGATTTGTACAGTGTCTTCCAGTGGCTACCCCTTAGTCCACAATTTGGTGGTGAGGCGGTTCTGACCAAGGGGTCGATGTCCCTCAAAGTCATCTTGAGCCTGGAAGTACCTTCCTTGGGTGAAAACTCATCTTCTGGTGACCAAGTTGTAATCCAACAACTCTGCTTGGTCCAGAAGACTCAGGTGCAACTTTAAGTGTTAGTCCCTGCTCCTTGGTGCTGAACAGAGATGAGGAGTGGCGATGTGCAGATCTGGGCTACCAACTCACCTTAGCAGGTTTTTTCAGCTGTTGTTGCCGTGTGCTGTGAATAGGAGGTCAACCATCTGACCCTTGGAGTAAGTGCAATACGTAAATAGAACCATGAGTGAGAGGAAATAATACTGTCAATAAAGCATAAATACTTTGGACACGAGTGGCTGTCAGTCTCATTATTCAAACAAAGCATTTGCAAGTATAATGTATATGCATGTTGGAGAGAATGTACATCCAGCATCAGTAACGCCTTTCAAACATAGCCCCTAAAGGGCATCACATGTATAATTACAACACTATGCAATTATAGCTTTTTCATTCTCAATCACATTCAGCATAAAATACTGCACTTTTAACATGGTCCTAAAAGGATCTAAATTGTGTAAAAACACAAATGTGCAATTACTACCTTTCACCCCTAGATATGTTTTGCCAGCATGAAAACTCACATTGTACCATTGTGGACCATGGGCATTGCAACTACAGTTTGTGCTCATAGAGGAAGCAGCCCTCCCAACTGTAGAGTGACAGCTCCAGCCTGGGAAATGTTATCTTTTGTTAGTCACATTAAACTTAGGGTGGGGACTTTTCAATTATTTTGCGGGGGAGTCTGCCTTGCTCCTTTAGCTCATCCCACACTTTTGTCTCCTTTAAATGATGACATCGTTCTACTGGGGTCACCACAAGTGAGAGTAAATATGGCAGCCAGGCATTATGGGGCGCTCCTCCATGAGGGTGTGCTTATCAGAGCAGCGGCTCTCTTGCTGCGCCGGGTGAGCCATTTATTTGATTTCTTTTTCACTTTTTGTAAGTGGCTTATTGCCATGTTTATCCTCCTTGGGTGCCCGGTCCCACCCGGACACCCGCATTCAGCTGACATGGCGGGACAGCCTCAGACGCCCACCCTGAGCTACCCTAGCCGGCTACCCCCACACCAGCACTCTGGCTGCTGCTGAGGGAGCTGGGAGCATCAGACTGGTCTGTCCACTTCTGCGGGTAGATGCTAGTCACCTGGAGCTATTTCTTCAGGTCTCCTGGCTTCAAAATCCACATACTTTGCAGGGAGCTGGTTTCACTGGCTCCTGTGCCAGACTTTCATTTTGATCTTCCTCTGGGCTACTAATCTTCCTGCTCAGGATCTCAGCCTTTCCCCCAACTGGTCCTCACAAGGGGTCAAGCAGAGGTCGAGTCTTTAGTCCAGGGGACAGTCAGGGGGTTCCCTCTTGCAATTGTCCATGGCAACTTTCTACCTTTCCAGTGTTCAGACAAAAAGCCCATCCAAGAAGCTCTCCCCCTTGCGTAAGAAATTTTAAGTGGGGGCAGGAGGTTCCAGCAGGGATGCACCTCTGGCCTATCCGGAAGCGCCACAACAACTCCCCTCCCCTGTCCCAACCTCTGCCCCCAACCTCCCTGCGCAGCCTTCTGGGATACTTCAAGATGACATCAGTAACCCATTAGTCGCTTGCCACATGTTCTCTGGGGATCTGAGCTCCACCACTCGTTGACATCACTGCCAGGGCATGCCAAAGCAAACCTTTACAGAAGCCCCCTGCTGGTTTTTCCCCAGTGTCTGGGGTCCCTCCCTTGGTTTCTTTGGGCGTGGGCTGGCCCTCTTCCTAGCACAGGATGACAGCTGGCTGAATGATGCAGAGCAATCCATACTTCTGAGGAGCTGACCTACTCAAGGATAGTTGTTCCCTTTGTGGGGGGAGGCCTTTGTTCCTGCTGCTGGAGAGAAAAGCAATGAACCCAACTCAGCAGGCTGACAACAGGCCTGGGCTCTGATCCTGAGCTGAGCAGAGCCAGAGAAACATGGCATTCCGGGCTGACCGATAAGCTGCACAGATATGACTTTGGACTTTACAGAAGTGCTGTTTTCAAACAAATCCCACTGTACATTGTTATGACCCTGATGTCTTTAGACCAAGGAGAAGCAGAGCTGCACTCTAAGGCAGTCTTTCCAAAGTGTATAATGAAGGGTCACTGCAGATCAGACAGTAAAGAACACTGACTTTCCTCATCTGTGTAGACCAACATTATAAGGCCTATACCAGGTCAATACACAACCCTACAGAGTCCCTTCTGTGCCAGGCTAAACATGTGCAGTTTCAGGGCTGCACATGACAGGGGTCTCCCACGCACAGTCCTCACACGTGTGCACATGGATGTGCACACATGTAAATGTGAAACCAGCCATTTGCCTCTTATCCTTGCTGCGTCACAGCGGCCTTATCATAAAAGGCGGATACTGTCAGAAAAACACACACAATCAATTTTACCATGAGTTTACCGTGGGTGAGTCACAGCGTGTGAGACTCCCCCACAGGAAAAGTGCAAAACTCCAGGTGATCAAAAAGCGAAAAATCCAGGTGAATGAGACTGTCAGAATCACCTTCTCGCAGCCATCTTTGAGAAACTGACCATTTTTCAAGATAGAGCAAAATTAAACAACTCTTGTTGCTTCTTCTTTGTGCCTTCAAAAGTCAAAGCGTTGTGCTTAATTCTTGGGGAATGAGATTAGAGCTTTGTTGACATACAGAATCCATACTATATTTTGGGCATTTTACATAATGAAACCCTTGCACAAGGACACATCAGTGCTTCACAACAGATACAGATACAGGCAAACCTGCCTCCATCTGATATCTTAAGAGACTCTTTCATCACACGGTGGGCGATCGGGAAACAGTAACGCAAGAAAACAAATCACATTTCACCACAGAAGTGCAACTTCACAAAATGTTCATGGAAAACCGTGAAGTTTTGTGAGAATAAATGACACGATCTTGCCCAGGTATTCAGCCTCAGACAAGCGAGTAACCACCCCAGTCTCCCTTCCACAGCTTTGCAAGCTCCTCCCTTGTTTACACATCTGTCTGAGGCCCCTGCAGCTGCACGTCTCTTGCTTCATCTCTTTCTGGTTTCTCTCCTTCTGCACGTACTTCCTGTCACCTGCTCCTCTTCCTCAGCCCCTCTCACGCCAACGATGAACTTTCATTTCCTTCCTCTTCTGACCTCAGTCCGCCGCCTCAACGCAGTTCACATAGAATGGGGGGTGGTTGGGGAGTGTCGGTTGCAGGGTTAGTACCTTAGGAAACAAAGACATTACCACAGGTTTCGGAACGAGAACCTTTAGCTCCCTCAACACAACCACGACTGTTTCCTTTTCATGCTTGTTTGAAACGTGTTGACGCCACCAGGGCCGGACTGGGAACAGAGATCAGCCCTGGCAAACTGCTCAACTGCCCCACCTCATAGCTGCCAAGGTTTCAGATTGCTATGTGTGACATTTGTAAAATGTCAGTGTAAATTCACCTGAGTTGATCCTCTGGCTCCGAGCGTGGCCCCAGTGACGTCACCAGAGCGGCCTGCCATCATGGCATGAGAGAGGCTGTGAGAGGCACTGCAGCCTGCACCTTAAGATTGATTCCCCCGCCCGTTTACTTCCTGTTCCGGGCTGCACGTGACAGTACTCCGACGCCGCACATCTGGATTTAATCCCGGCCCCCTGGTGACAGGGTCGATGATTGGCTGCAGTATCGGACTGAGAGGGCATGCAGTCCATACATTTGTAGCGCTCTCAGAGCTGAGAGCTTCAGTAGTCTGGGCTCACTGTTGAAGAACACGACTGAAGCAGGCGCACCTCTCTCTCGGAGCAGCAGAGAGAGCCCGGGCACAATCACAGGCGCCGCTGGTGGCTTGCCTGGCAGCAGGTGGCAAAATGCGTGACAACGCGTTTCAGTGCGGTGATGCGGATAACCGCACTGAAATGCGTGAGCGTCACACTTGTTGCGTGACACTTGGCAGGACTGCCCCCCTGGGTTGAGGGGGGAGTGCATCTGAGTAGTTTGCGAGGGCCGGTTTCGGACGATTTTGTTACAGGGGGCCGATATTACCGACCCTGGTAACAAAAACGGCCCCCAGGGACCCGAAACCGGCCCCCACCTTAGCGGCCTACCGGGGAAACGCCCGGTGCCCGCTATGGCCAGTCCGGCCCTGGACGCCACATCCTCGGTGGCTGTATGATAAACATGGGCATATACTGCCCTCGTGTGGCCAAATGAAGTATTCCATGAGTTGAACTGAGCGCGTCCCTGTGGCTCGGGGCAGCTTTCCTAGCATTAGTGCCAGGCGGAGCAAAGACAGTGAGGCTGAGCCAATGACTCATTTTACAGAGTTTTCATTTGCTGCACAATCACGGTGTGATTGCCAATGCAAATAGCGTCATGCTTGTGTTCACTTAGTGCAACCTTGGCAAAGATTCACAAAGATTGTGCATTGAAGATGGGCTGCGAGCAGACAAGCTTTGCACAATGTACGCACAGGTGCAGTGACAGTGTTGAGTGGTGCACAGTAGAGTGCAGTGAAGCAATGTTGAATGGTGCATAGTAAAGTGCAGTGATGCAGTGTTGAGTGATGCATAGTAGAGTGCAGTGACGCAATGTTGAGTGGTGCATAGTAAAGTGCAGTGACAGTGTGGAGTGGTGCATAGTAGAGTGCAGTGTTGCACTGTGTGTGTTGCACAGTACAGTGCAGTGACGCACTGTGGAGTGGTGCATAGTAAAGTGCAGTGTTGCAGTGTGGAGTGGTGCACAGTACAGTGTAGTGATGCGGTGTGGAGTGTTACATATTAAAATGCAGTGACGCAGTGTGGAGTGGTTCACAGTACAGTGCAGTGAATCAGTGTGGAGTGGTTCACAGTACAGTGCAGTGAGGCAGTGTAGAGTGTTGCATAGTAGAGTGAAGTGACACAGTGTGGAGTGGTTCACAGTACAGTGCAGTGATGCAGTGTGGAGTGGTACATAGTAGAGTGCAGTGACACAGTGTGGAGTGGTGCATAGTAGAATGCAGTGGCACAGTGTGGAGTGGTGCATAGTAGAGTGCAATGATGCCGGTTGGATGGTGCATAGTAGAGTGCAGTGATGCAGTGTTGAGGGATTCATAGTAGAGTGCAGTGATGCAGTGTGGAGTGGTACATAGTAGAGTGCAGTGATGCAGTGTTGAGGGATTCATAGTAGAGTGCAGTGATGCAGTGTGGAGTGGTGCATAGTAGAATGCAGTGGCACAGTGTGGAGTGGTGCATAGTAGAGTGCAATGATGCCGGTTGGATGGTGCATAGTAGAGTGCAGTGATGCAGTGTTGAGGGATTCATAGTAGAGTGCAGTGATGCAGTGTGGAGTGGTACATAGTAGAGTGCAGTGACACAGTGTGGAGTGGTGCATAGTAGAATGCAGTGGCACAGTGTGGAGTGGTGCATAGTAGAGTGCAATGATGCCGGTTGGATGGTGCATAGTAGAGTGCAGTGATGCAGTGTTGAGGGATTCATAGTAGAGTGCAGTGATGCAGTGTGGAGTGGTACATAGTAGAGTGCAGTGATGCAGTGTGGAGTGGTACATAGTAGAGTGCGGTGATTCAGTGTGGAGTAGTGCATAGAAGAGTGCAGTGATGCAGTGTGGAGTAGTGCATAGTAGAGTGCAGTGATGCAGTGTGGAGTGGTACATAGTAGAGTGCAGTGATGCAGTGTTGAGGGATTCATAGTAGGGTGCAGTGATGCAGTGTGGAGTGGTACATTGTAGAGTGCAGTGATGCAGTGTGGAGTGGTACATAGTAGAGTGCAGTGATGCAGTGTTGAGGGATTCATAGTAGAGTGCAGTGATGCAGTGTGGAGTGGTACATAGTAGAGTGCAGTGATGCAGTGTTGAGGGATTCATAGTAGAGTGCAGTGATGCAGTGTGGAGTGGTACATAGTAGAGTGCAGTGATTCAGTGTGGAGTAGTGCATAGAAGAGTGCAGTGATGCAGTGTGGAGTAGTGCATAGTAGAGTGCAGTGATGCAGTGTGGAGTGGTACATAGTAGAGTGCAGTGATTCAGTGTGGAGTAGTGCATAGAAGAGTGCAGTGATGCAGTGTGGATGGTGCATAGTAGAGTACAGTGATGCAGTGTTGAGGGATTCATAGTAGAGTGCAGTGATGCAGTGTGGAGTGGTACATAGTAGAGTGCAGTGGCACAGTGTGGAGTGGTGCATAGTAGAGTGCAGTGATTCAGTGTGGAGTAGTGCATAGTAGAGTGCAGTGATGCAGTGTGGAGTGGTGCATAGTAGAGTGCAGTGATGCAGTATTGAGTGGTGCATAGTATACTATATTAGTGTTGTGGGGATAGAGTACATTGATGTAGAGTGGTGTAGAGTGCAGTGATGCAGGTTGGAGTGGTGCAGATTAGAGGGCAGTGGCGTGGCGTGTTTAAGAGTAGAGTGGTTTGGGATAAGGTGGAGTGTGCATGGTGAGGTAGCGCACCGCCATTACAGGCAACACATCTTCAATTGAAATGACCAGTATATTTGCCCAGACATACAGTTTTACTGATAAAAGTGTACTCTGGGGATCCTCTCCTCCTTCTGGGGTGCTGACTTCCAGCTCGTCCAAAAACTGGTCCTTATTGGGTGTAAGGAATCCAGCTTCCCTGGTCCTGGAGAGACCCAAGGGTCCTGGAGTCATCTGAAGACTGAGACCCCAGTCCATGAGTCATTGTGTACATATTTGAATTGTAAGAGTGTACAACTGATGGTTTCCTTATGGGAACTGCCATGAGTTGATTTGTGTGCAGGGAAATCTTATACCAGATGCGGTAGGTCTGTCCTCTGGATTTAGAAAAGTTATTAGAAATGCAGTAGGTCTGTCTTAATTATTGAGAAAGCATATGGTGAAGTCCATAGGCCTCTAACAGTGGATTGTCATCACATACCAAGGTATTTGGTTACATGTATTCTCACAGATTACCATAGTAACCAAGGGGTTTGTTATTTGTCACCCTCTCTGACAGACCCTGGGATTAGAATGCCACTGTGGTGTTTCTTGTTCGGCCACATTGGGAGTTGTTGTATATTGCTATAATTATGCACATATTTGTAATTTTATAACTGTAGGCCTTTTGGTTGCCAGTTTATGTGCATGTCAGTAGTCCTGGGTTGTATCTAGTGTCAGGCCACGGGTAAAGGGTAGAGGCCTTATCAGTTCACTGTGAAAAGCTTTGTCTGAATCCTTAGGAATTATCTCTTAATATTGAAAAGTTGTGCCAAACCAAGTACGCCTCCTCACATGTGAAAATCATGTGTTTGAAGAAAGAGGCTTTCAAGGATGGATTGTATTGCACTGTGCTAAAGTCTGTAGGCAGATATTTTCTTTCATGGGAGCGCTCAGATTACTGCATCAATCAAGGGTTTTGGTGTTGTTGCCTCTCCTGAGTAAACTAATTATAGAGATGATTTACACTAATATGATGCACGTTAGGCTCTATTAGTAGGGATTGTATTTTGTGTTTGCACTGTAATTTGTTTGTATTTGTAATTTGATTACAGTATTCCTGGTGGTTGACTTGTGGGAAGGCTTATAAACCAGTGCAGTAGGTCTGAGCCGCTTATGGTGACAAGCCAATGGTAAAGGCTATATATATATATATAAATAATCATTAAGACATGTTATGATAAAGCACAGACTGACCAATTGATAGTGAAAAGCATATGTTAAAGCCAATGCACTTTAAAGGGTTGACTCTCACAGATTACCGTACGAGGACAGGGAGTTGGTGCTGGTAGCCCCTCTTACAAACAGAGGCTGTAGACAATTCTAGCTATGCCCTCTAAGGAGAGATTGTACATTGCTTTATCAACTCTAATTCTGTGTACTCTGTAATTGTTTGACTGTATGTCAGATGGTTGCATTGTCGGAAAGCTTGCGCTCAGAACAGGAGGACTCAGTCAGTTAAGATTATAAACCAATGCTAACAGATACAGGCCTGATTGGTTTACTCTGTTGCAATAGATCCGATCTATGTATTATGAAAAGTTATAGTAAACGTCTTAGGCCTGACATGTTGATTGTGAAAAACATATGATGAATAAATAAACATTTAAGTTTTTTATTACTATTATTTTTATTTTTATTTTAAACTTTATTAGGGTAAATAAGCATTAAAGGTTATGCATATAATTGTACAATACTTAACAGGCATCTGGGTCATGGGTAAGAAAGCATCAACGGTAAACATTTGCACAGAATCTGAGATGAGAAGGACATTCAGGATTCACTGTGTCACATCTTCACAGGGGTTCAAGTCACCCTCCTCCATTGTGACTAGTTCAGTCTTGGAAGAGTGGGCTGTAGCATCGTCAGTGGTTTGGTTGTCTTCAGCAGTCCGCTGCAAGTAGGATACCAGGGGGGCCCATATGTTGTGTGGGCTGCTATCAGGGGCATTAGTCACAAGTATTCGCTTAAGTGGGTTTGGCAGTGAGTACCGTCAGCCAACCAGGCCTTGGGGGATGGAGCTGTCTTCCGGCCCCGGTGGATTGCCACCCTGTGCCGGGCAAGAATCAACAGCTTTGCAACCAATCATCGGCTGGAGTCTGGGATCTCCTTGACATACCCTAAGGCAAGTCATGGGGTCCGGTGCAATAATGTCCATGGTGATCTCACTGAAGGTACGGCAAATAACTTGCCAGAAGGAAGCAATTCTGGGGCACGTCCAAGCCAAATACACAAATAATGCATTGGGGGCAGAGCATCTCATGCAGTTGGCACCTACAGTCAGTCCCATTTTACAGAGAGCGGTGGGTGTGCGGTGAAATCTATGTAAGTATTTGAAATGTATGAGGCATAACCGATAGTTGGAAGAAAGTTTTTGAGCTTGGTTGCAGCAGTAAAGCCCCTGATCAGCTGTGGGCTTTTCTCCTAGATCAGTAAGCCAGGTGAGTTGTGCCCATTAGGTATCATCTGGGGAGGCCGCAAGAGTCAGTGCATAGAGCCTAGTAACCAGTTTGCGCAGAGAGGTGGCCGTATGAATATATATTATAGCGCAGCACACAGGGGTTGGGAATTGGGGAAGGAGTCTTTTACAGCCCTGCAGGTAGCTCTAATCTGAAAGTATAGAAATGTGTCTAGTGGGGCTGCGCTCCCTGGGAGGGAGATAAATTGCCCGTTGGGATATAAATCAGCGTTGGTACTGAAGCCTAGTGTTATCTGCATGACATGACATGCCAGTCGTCTGCAGGGGAGGCAATGAAGCGTTGTTTGCAAGTTGCATCGCCGGAGCACATAACGTCTTTACACTAGTGTGTCTACGAATCCCATCCCAGGCCCAGCGCATGCATTCTAAAGTGTCTATTCCATGCCTAGGGGCTGTGTAAAAGAGGAACAGAGCAGTCTGCAATGGCCACCGGGAGGCAATATTGGTTTCGACCACGACATGAGGTTGGAAAGGTGTGGGGTGTATCTAAAAGTGGATAAAACTAGCCTGAGCTGAGTAGGCATAGAGCTTAAAGATGGGAGCGCCCAACCCGCCACGAGAAAAGGGCACTGTCAGTGTTTCGTATGCTAAGCCTGGTTGGCGGCCTGCCGAAAAAAGAGAGATAATGTTAGTTCGATACCTCTGAAAAAAGTGAGATGTGAGTCAACCTGGGGGTAGTTCGCCGAGTTTGCTATGCGGAACTACTCAAGTTACAAAAAAACTCCACGAAGTTCTGCAAGTGGCGGAGTGCAGTGTGAACTGCTGTTTTTGCTGGTATTCCTGCCACTCGGGTAGAAATTGTACCCAAGCAGCAGCTCACACTCACAAAGTTACCATTCGCGATCACGAGCGGGTAAACAACTCTGTTGCACATCACAAAGTGGAGTTTTCTGCACTCCGTGAGCTCTGCGGAGTGTAGAAAACTCAGCAAACTCCGCAAACGGAGCAAAGAGACGTGTGCGGCAGAGGGATATTTAAAAAAAGGTAAAGGGATTTGGGCAGGATCACCATTTTGGCGATAGCAATTCCACCCGCTAGGGAGAGTGGGAGGGTTTTCCAAGTAAGAATTTTAGACTCGAGCCAATCCATAACTTTGCCGTCGTTTTCCCTCCACAGCTCTTCTGCAACCCTTGTGAGTCAGATGCCCAGGTATTTAGTTGGGCCAGCTGCCCACTGTATCGGGTATTCCATGGGGAAGGAATGGGTAGCATTGGTTGAAGGAAACAGTATTGATTTTGCCCAATTGACCTGTATCTTGGAGTCGCCATCGAACCGGATGACCTCTCTGGTCATAGGGGCTATATTTTCGTGAGGTTCCCGAATGAAGAGTGACATGTCATCCGCATACATGGATGTGACTAGACCATAAGATGAAAACCTAATGCTCCTCTGCGTGTGATGTTTCCGCTGCCATGCCGCAAGTGGCTCCATGGCTGTGGAAAAAAGCGTGGGAGACAGAGGGCATCCTTGTCTGGTGCCTCTAGTGATGCGTATAGGTTTGGTAAGTTGGCCATTTATACGGATACGTGCTACTGGCAGCGTATATAATAGCTTGATTGTGTCTTTACTTAGCCTAATGTTGAAGCTAGGAGTCAGGGAATCACGCCTCCAGCATTTGGTGGTGGTGGTAAGTGATAAGGACCCCCACTTCCAACATTTGGCGGCAGAGCGGTGGGATTCGATCATAATATAAAGTAAACCTGTATGTGAAAAATCACTCACAGTAATTGGTGTTCATCATAAATTGATTGCAGACCACGACACAACAACATATTGTTTTTAATATTTGGTGGTTCTATTGTTGAGTAACCTTTAATCCACACATCATGTCTCAGGGGGAGAGCCAGATAGCCGGGGAGGCTGAGGCTCCAGAATTAGAGCTTGATATTGAGGCACTGTTCACCTACAAGGTTGATCAGTTGGGAAAATTCTACAGAGCTTTGGGATGTCCCATGAAGAGTAGCGCCAAGAAGGAGGAGCTGCAGGTGGCCTTGAGGGCCTGGTGGGAAGACAAAGAGGCTCAGAAGACAGATGATGGTGAGCTGGTTAATGATGACCCAGGGAATGGATTTGGTCCACAGGATTTGCCAGTGAAGGGTCCAGCCGTAGGGGCTGATAGTAGCCATTCAAGATGGAGTTTTTCACCAGAGGAGATGAAGGACAACCAAAGGGTCAGACTGCATGAGTTAGAGGTGTTAAACCTAACAATGAAGCAGTGGAGAGCAGGAACGCTCTCGCAGTGGAAGAGAAACAGATTCTTTTAGCTCTTGAGTTAAGCATGAGGGAACTGGAAATAATAGGTAGACAAGCAGAGCCCAGTTTGAATGGTGGCAGCGCACCACCAGTGCCAAGAGGGAAGGTGTACATTCCCAAGGATTTAGTGCAAGATTACCAGAGGGGTGATGACATTAATGCATGGTTCACGGCATATGAGATCGCTCTAAGGATGAATGAGGTGCCTGAAAAGCATTGGGGGTGGTCCTATGGAAACATTTTGCGGCTTCGGGGAGGGATGTTCCATCACTTTAGAAAGGGAGGGAACCCTGACCTACGCCAACATGAGGGAGGCTTTATGCCTGCGGTATGGGCTCAATCCTGAACAATACCAGAAAGAAGTTCGGGACCTCCAAGAAGCTAGAATGCCGTACTTGGGTAGAATGTGTGAATGAGTACACCCGGGTACTGGATTGTTGGATGATGGGCAGCAAGGTCAATGATTTTAAGGGCCTATGCGATTTAATCAGTTGGGAGCAATTGATTAGTCTGTGTGTTCCAGAGCTGCGCCAGCATCTATTGGATAGTAAGCTGACTGATCCCAGTAAGCTTGCTGAGGAGGTGGACCGCTAGACTAGTACCTGGGTCCACAAGGGGACTGGAAATACCACTGGCAAGAGTGTGCAGGGTCCCCCGCTGAAGGTGTATTAGGACAACGGTAACCACAAGCAGTCCCTTAAAGGGCCCCAAAGTAGTTCCTCCAAGAAATGGTCCCAGTCTCCCAACTGGGCCTTTAAGGGTAAGGAGGAGCCCGGAGGTCCTCCTACAGGTTACCTCTGTAAAGAAATGAGTCATATTTCCCCTAAATTCCCCAAGAAGTCAGCTGCACCCACTGGTGCTCCAACACCTGGTTTAGTGAGTGTAACATTGGGGGAGGAATTGAGTTCTTGGAATGGGGAGGAGCAAGCAGTTATGACCCTGGTTCGTTAGGAGATCGAGAGATGGTCCAGGAAATCCCTCTGCCTGAGAACACTAAAAAGTACAGGCAGTGGGTGACCATCAATGGACCGAGGGTGAAGGGTCTGCGTGACATTGGTGCCAGTTTGACATCTGTCCAGTGTCAGTGGGTTTCCAAAGAGCAAGTAATGTATGATGTGCTTCTCCCTGTAATGTCAGTTCTCTTTGAATGGGTAGGGGTCTCAGGTTCCTTGAAGGTTGTTTTAAGTCTGTCCATGCCTGTATACTGTCTGCTAAGGAATGACCTGGAGAGTTCTCCTGGAAGGACGTGGAGCGCCAGGCACATTTGGAGATGTTGAGTCTACCTGAGTGGGCTTGTGTGGCCGCTCGGTCTATGGTAACCAGTAAAGGTATTCAGGAGAACCTGGAGTCTGAAACAGTGGCCTAGTTACCTGGCAGTAAGAGAATAGGCGGGGGTGGGAAACCGGGCCCTACAGTTCCCACTGTCCAGGAGGAGGCGCCCTTTGAGGGGGATGCCCTGGAGCCTATAGGCGAACAACTAGGGGACCTACCTGGTCTGAACGAATGGCAGCATGAAGGGTGGCCTTCCAGAGCAGAATTCTGTGAGGAGCAGAAGAAGTGCCCTTCTATTGTAGGTTTGCAGCAACAGGCATCAAACCAGGCAGCAAGTGATCAGTCGGGATCACTTATGATTTACTTGGAAAACGATCTCCTGTATAGTGAGCCAAAGGTGGCTGAGTCTGGGTCAGCCCGGGCGCTGGTGGTACCCCAGCGCTTCACAGCCTTTCTATTGGGGTTGGGGTCGGGTTGGGGTCGGCTCATGATCTACCTTTAGCGGGACATTTGGGGCAGACAAGACCTTTGAGCGTCTTGTCACCCACTTCTACTGGCCCCAGATAGGCAAGAGTTCTGATACTCATTGCAGGACCTGTCAGACTTGTCAGGCGAGTGGTAGAAGTGGAAGGAAGCAAAAGGCTCCCCTCCAACCTTTCCCTGTGGTCCCTTTGAAAGGGTGGGCATTGACAGTGACATTGTGAGGCCTCTGGATCCCAAGACAGCCATGGGCAACAGGTTTATCCTTGTCTTGGTGGACCATGCCACCCGGTACTCGGAAGCCATCCCTCTCTGGATGGTGACAGCCCCTGTGGTGAGCTGTGCACTGATGGGGATTTTCTCCTGTGTGGCGTTCCCCAGAGAGGTGGTGTCCGGCAGGGGTACTAATTTCCTATCGAGGTATATGAAATCTCTGTGGAAGGAGTGCGGTGTAACTTATGAATTCACTACACCTTACCAACCCCAGGGTAATGGTCTGGTTGAGAGGTTTGAAGGGCATGATTATGGGTCTGGAGGAACCCATGAGGCATAAGTGGGACATCCTCCTGCCATGCCTGCTGTTTACCTATAGGGAGGTGCCACAGAAGTCATTGGGGTTCAGTCCCTTTGAGTTCCTGTATGGGCACCCGCTCTGAGGACCCTTGAGTTTGGTGAAGGAGGGCTGGGAAAAGGATGCTAGTAAACCCCCCCAGGATGTATACAGCTAAATGCTGGCCTTCAGGAACCAAACTAGGTGTTTCAGGCAGCTCACTCAGGCGAACCTGGAAGCCAGCCAGGAGCATATGAAAGAGTGGTACAACCAGAATGCAACTCTGGTCAAGTTTCAACCTGGCCAGAAGTGTGGGTGATGGCACCAGTGGAACCGTGTGCACTCCAGGTCAAGTGGGCTGGGCCTTATGAGGTGGTGGAGTGAAGTGACCACTTGGTGGACTTGCAGTCTCCTAGGAATCCTTAGCGGGTCCTCCATGTGAACCACCTCAAGCCACAGTTTGAGAGGTCTGAGGTGACCATGCTCCTGGCTACAGATTATGGGGCGGAAGAGGAGAGTGAACTTTTTCCTGACCTCTCTGTCAGCCAAGGAGAAGGATGGGTCAGTGGAAGGGGTATACCTCTCACCTACCCTGACCCTGGAACAGCTGAGGCACTGCCGACAGCTATCGGGCCAGTTTGCCTCCCTGTTCTCCCTGACTCCAGGAGTCAACCATTGGTGCGTCCATGGTGTGGACACTGGAGACAGTCTGTCTGTGAAACAAAAATGTACAGGGTAGCTGATAAGGGCAGGGACATCATCAAGGACTAGATTGCCAAGATACTGGCTTTAGGGGTGATTGAGCCATCCAGCAGCCCGTGGGCCAGCCCAGTGGTCCTTGTGCCATAAGCTGCAGCGCCAGGTGCCACTCCCGAACTACGGTTCTGTGTGGATTTGACATCTGAGTACTGGAAGATTGCCTTACCCAAGGGGGCCAAGGAAAGGTCAGCGTTCTCAATGCCAGAGGGGCACTACCAGTTCAGGGTTATGCCCTTTGGGTTGAAGAACACCCCTGACACCTTCCAGAGACTGGTTAACCAGGTGCTGAGTGGGCTAGAGGAATTCAGCGCTGCTTACCTGGATGACATTGCAGTGTTAATCTCCAGGTGGGAGGAACATTTGAAACACCTCTGTGAAGTATTGAAGGCCTTGCAGATGGCTGACTTAACTATCAAAGCAAGTAAGTGCCAGATAGGGCAGGGGTTGGTGGTATACTTGGGACACCTGTTGGGGAGCGGCTAGGTGGCACCCTTATATTCAAAGATTGATACCATCCTGGCTTGGGAACCCCCAATACCCAGACAGGAGTGAGGACCTTACTAGGACTCACTTGGTATTACAGAGGGATAGTGAATTGGTATGGCACCCTCACTGCCCCCTCGACAGAAATGATGTCCTAGACACAGCCCAAGAAGGTGGTCTGGACTGATGTCTGCCAGACCGCCTTTGAGGTCCTAAAGACTGCCATGTGCACCGCACCTGTGTTACGGGTGCCAGAATTCTCCAGAGAGTGTATAGTGCAGACAGATGCTTCAGAGCATGGGGTAGGAGCAATACTCTCACAATTGAACAACGAGGGCTACTTCCTAGGGAACACAGGTGGAGTTCAATTGAAAGGGAAGCTGAAGAAGCTGAGGCCCTACTTGTTGGGACCCACTTCTTGGTTCAGACCAACCACAGGCCCCTCAGATGGTTGATGCAAATGAGGGGTGAGAATCCAAAGCTGTTGAGGTGGTCCATCTCCCTACAGTGGAAGGACTTTACAGTGGAACACCGTCCAGGAACAAAACATGCCAATGCAGATGGTCTGTCCAGATTTTTCTGGCTTAGTGATGAGAACTCCCATGAGGGTGGGTAGTTCCCCCCACTTTTTAGCTGGAGGGGACGCGTGTTAGACCTAGCATATCTTGGCGTGATTACCCCTGACTTTTTGCCTCTGCCTCCTCTGCCTCCTCTGCCTCCTTTGCAATCTAGATGCTTTGGGTACTTTGCCACTGCTGATCAGTGTCAAATTACAAGTGTTCCCTATGTAAAATGTAATGGTAATTGGTTGGCCATGATTGGTATGTTTGCCCTACTAGTAAAGTCCTTAGTGATGTGCACTGTGTGTGTGAGGGTTAGTAACTTGAGGCACGCGCAGAAGGGAACTCAGGCCTACAGTGTAGGGCCTGTGCACAGAATGCTAAGTTAGCATGTTGTCCTGACAAGTGCAACCATTTGTCAGGCCTGACTTTTTCTTTTGCATACACATTGGGCACCCCTGGGTAGGTCCCAGGTAAACCCTGGGCAGGATGCAGTGTAGGTAAAAGGCAGGATATATACCTCGGTGTGTATTATGTCCTGACAGTTAAAAAACTCTATTTTGTTTTTCTGCTTAAAGGCCATCCTGCCATAGGACAGAATAGGGGAGGCTGGGTGTTGTGTTTGTTAGCCTACTTTCCTGTAAGTTTAAAATGGAGGGGTGAAGTGTAGTATCTATGAACTCACAGTGTCATAACACACCTTTCTGTGAAGGTGGTTTTGTCACTGTGTATTTAGAGTTTGGTGCTCTAGGCATTTTTGGGTGTCTATGCTGAAATGTGGATTGTATTCCAGGATCTGAAAGGTGGGAGGAGCTGGGAGAGGTCTTGACACAGGGAGGGGTTGAGATGGCACAAGGCTGCCCTGCATCGGGAGAGTAGGGGGAGGAGAAGAACGGGAGGTGAAAATGCCTGGGCTGGTGCTATAAACCAAGTGACCCATCTCCGGCTGAGTCATTAAGGATCCAGACCCCCAGTATCAATGGGAGAGAGGTGAGACTGTGAGGGAGACACCCAGAACTGATTTAGGGAGGGGTCAGGGACCCCTGAGCACAAACAAACTTCAAAGACAGTAAGGAATATAACTATGAGAGCTGAAACCCTGAATGTTGGAATGAAACAGAACTGGATTGAGACTGAAAAGGCTTGTACCCATTCTGTGGTCAAGAGGAACCTCTGCTAAAGAAGGAGCAACTGAAGAGACTGCTGTGGAAAAACCCATACCTTGCTTTGTGATTTGGGGCTGTTCTGCCATTTGCTGTTCTAAGGGAGAGGCTGTTTGGTCTGTGCTTGGAAGCGCTGGGTACCCCTGCTTGAAGAAGACTGTGCTTTGTGCTGTGTCTTGTAACGCCAAGGGCCCGAGGTGAGCTGGCTTCCTCTTTGGTAATACAGGATCATAAAAGTTTCTGGAGAAGTCCCAAGTAACGCGGTGTGTGTGTGCTTTTGCAGCTTGAGACTCTCAGAAGTTGTGCCTTGTGATTGTGGGCATGCAGGAGTAAGCTGAGTCTCAGACATGCAGTGTGCGTGTCATGGTGCAGGCCAATGCGTTGGTGAGAAGCGCCTTGTTGTGGTGTGCACTGGGAGATGAGGTAAGACTTCGACGCACATAGTGCATGTTGTGGTGCAGGCCAGGGCATTGGTGAGGCACACCTGGTAATTGTGTGCACCAAAAGAATAAATGAGTCTCAGACGTGCAGTGTGCATGTCGTGGTGCAGCCAGGGCATTGGTGAGGAGCTCCTGGTCATCTTGTGCACTGGGAGAAGAGGTGCGACTCGTACGCGCAGAGTGCGTGTCGTGGTACAGCCAGGGATTTGATGAGGAGCGCCTGACATCGTGTGCGGCAGGAGAAGAGGAGAGACTCGGGCGCGCAGGATGCATGTCGAGGTGAACTGAGGCACTGGTGAAGAGCGCCAGGTCATTTTGAGCACCAGAGAAGAGGCGAGTCTCAGACGTGCAGTGTGTGTGTCGGGGTGAAACCTGAGGCTCTGGTGAGGAGTGCCTGGGTTGGGTGTGCACCACATTTGTTCCTTGAGACCGCCGGAAGGAGGGCCAAGTAACTGGGCCCTCAGAGGAAAACAGCAGTGGCCCAGACTGGCAGCCCTGGAGGAGCTGAGCACCCAGCCTGAGCTCGCCACACCCCATGACGGAGTTCTGGATCAAGGCGCAAGTCGCTGAGGTCAGAGAGGAGAGTGGTGTTGCGCCCCCCTGAGGTAATGTGGATCACCACCTGGGATGGGGTGCGGGCCCGGAGGTACACTCTCTCGGCCTTTCGTTTCTGTCAGCTGCGCGAGCCTGTTGCTTCGGCTCAGATCTCGGCCTGTGCTCACCCAAGGAGGGCCAGAAATGGGGCCGGAGTGGGAAGCAGTACTTTGTGTCATCATTGACCCATATTGGGAGCACTTTAACGGAGCACCAAAACTGTCATATTACACTTTGCATTATTGCTGCTAACGGACTATCGACTGTTGTATGACGCCTAACCTCATTTGTGCCTGATAAACTACATGCTTGGTGCGCTACACACTGCGTTTATTTCCCTTGCAGATTACCTGATTGTAATGTGGTGCATTGCATTAATTCTTCCCTGCACAGTATCTGATTATAACTTGCTGCAGTGCATTATTTCTTCATTGCACAGCACAGGAATGTAGCGTGACTCATTACTTTGTTTCTTCCTGGTTCAAGGCATGCTGGTAGTGATACGCATTGCATTATTCCTTCTATTGCAAAGTACATGACTGATGGCATTGTTTCTCTGCTGCACGGTACAAGAGAATATTGTTACCCCCTTAGCTGCGGGGGTAATTCACCCACAGTGCAGGGGGGTCCGCGGTGCTCGTGACTAGACCAGCTCGTCATGACTCACAGTGGAGCTGTGCTCATGACGATCTGGGCTGGTCACAACCCAAACCACTGATTAATTCTCCCTCACAGGCACGGAATTAATTACGCGTGGGCGGTGCTCAGTCATTATGATGAGCCCAGCTCGTCATGAGCACAGCTCCACAGTGACTCATGACGAGCTGGATGTGTCATGAGCACTGAAGGAGATAAGCATTGCAGTATTTGTTTTTCTTTGGCAACGTTTGTGATTCTAGCAATAAGACTTGCCTAACCTTTTGGAAACGGTTAGTAGTGATCTTAACTGTTGGTTAGAAGCGGTGGTTGGGATTATAACCTACCAACCCACCGAAAAGACGAGCAAGGAGTCGTAGAAAAGTGACTTGCTCAAAAGCAATCCTCTCAATTAACTCCCTAACGTGTTATTAATTTTGAATTGTATAAAAGTAATGCACACCACATAAAATAGAGAGATTGTGAAGCTTGCCTATGTGTTTACTAACCTAAATAACTCGAACAAGTTCTCAAAATGGCTTCTAAAGGGAAATATTTACTGTGTATGCGTCAACTGCATCTACGCAGTATGACGAGCTGTCGCTTGGAGGGAAATTCTTGTGCATGTGCGGAAGGTACTAATATGGAGTTTTGAGGCTCACATGCTTTGCACCTGCTTGCTTGAAACTAAATCGAGTGAAATTACTAATGCTAATGCAGGTAAAGTATTTCTTTCTATTATTAGAGTAGAGATGAGTGGTATACAGTGAAACCATTTATTCTTGAAAATAACATCTGTCTTGCTGACTTTATTATTTGTGCACATTGGGGCCCCTCGAGTATGACAGAAATAAGCAGTATCATGTGATTGAAATGTTCGACTGCGCATGCTCATTGAGAGTGAACTCGAAACAATGACTACAAACTTGAATACAGGCCAAGGCTGCTTAGTGTCCTGGCTTGGGAACCAAGTGGTGAAGAGTTCACCAGAATTACAGAAAATGTGGAAGTTATTATAAATGTTGGGAAATAAAGTTTGAATAAAGAATTAAGGGGATGGGTTCATTAACAAAGGGCTAACTGAAAAGAGTGATATGTAAGCATGGTGTGATGATCCTACCCCCATTGCCTGACCAATCAGAGTTAGAATTTTAAGAAATTGAAACATTAATAGGTGGTACATGAGGGAAGAAAAGGTATAATTGAGGTGGCTTTAGTTAGTTAGAGAGACGTCAATGCTGAATGTTGCAGAGCTTGGGATGCTGTTGGAGTGACAAGAGGTGCTGATGAAGAAACAAATGCAGACCTCAATATCCTAAATTATTAGGCTTAGAAAGAAGATTGCGGAAGAATCTCAAGGAGGAAGAGAGTGTCAGAGAGGGATGCGACGTGACTGTTGGTGTTAGAGAGGTCATCTAGCCTGTCCTTAATCCTGTACTGAAGTCTTGTCTCCTGAACTATCCCGTGGGACCCCTACCAGCCCTTTGGCCAGGGGGTTGGTCTTCACACCTGTTAGAACTGGGGATCTCTAGTTTGCAGAGGTAGGTACCACTCTCCAAATAGGGACCCTTGCTTCTAGTCAGGGTAAGGAGGAAACACTCTTCAGATAACCCCTGCTCGCCCCCTTGGTAGCTTGGCACGAGCAGTCAGGCTTATCGAAGGCAATGTGCAAAATATTTGTACCAACACTCACAGTAACACAGTGAAAACACCACAAACTGACTCTACAACAGTTTAGAAAAATAAAGGTATTTAATCTAAACTCCACAAGAGCAAAACAACAAAAATCCAACATACACAGTTCAAGAATATGGTTTCAAAAGAGTTCTTAAGCTTGCATTACAATAATCCAAAGTTGCGTAACGTTTTAGACAACAGTACCTTTAGATGCGACAAAAGTTCCAAGTGAAAGCTGTAGCTTTGAAAAGCAAGTGATGCGTCACTCCAGAGACCCTGGGGAGGTGGTGCGACAACCCCGCTGGATTCAGCGAGCGTGTTGTGGTGACTCTGGTCTGTATGGGGAGGGATGCGATACCTTGTATGGATTCCGGTGCGCAGGTTTCGTAGGAATTGTCTCGCAAAGGTACGATGCGATGATCTTCGGGTACGTGATGATCTCAGGTGTAGCGGCGATGCACAGCGTCGATCTCCTTTCGCAGACCCTCAATGCGATGACTCTGCGACGACATTTGCAGCGACGTGAAAACCATCCCATTGATCCTACAACAGAGATTCTGTGTACTTTGGACGTCGAGTCCCTATATACAAATATTACCCAAAAAGATTCACTGTTAGTAATGCAAACTATACTAAACCAGAGACCACGGCCACGTAATGTTCCCACTCAATTCATTATGCAACTATTAGAGGTCTGCCTGACAAGGAATTTCTTTGTCTTGGATGAACAATTCAACCAACAAGTGCACGGCACTTCAATGGGGGCAATTTTTGCACCCCCAACCGAGCCATTCTGTATATGGACTATCATGAACAAAATAACATCCTATCACACACAAACCCTTTCATGATTAAGTGGAAGCACTACATTGACGACATCTTCCTCATTTGGAAAGGTGAAGTCGACACCCTAGAAGCTTTCCTTCACTGGTTAAACAACAGCTGTAGTGGACTAAGCTTTACCCTCACCCTGACAAAACCTCTATCCCATTCTTAGATTTACGCATCAAACACTCTGAAGGTTCCCTGATAACAAGCCAACTGTGGAAGCCTACTGAGCAAAATACCATGCTAAGCTACAGCAGCAATCATCCCCGCGTGTTCAGAGACAGCCTTCCCTATTCCCAATTTTTGAGGATTAGGAGAAATTGCACACTAAAATGGACTATTTCACAGAATCCAAAACACTCTGCCCCAAACTCATTTTCAGAGGTTATCCACGTCGCCTAGTGCGAAAAGCCATGAAAAGAGTGTGGTACTGTCCACGTGAAACCCTTTTGGAACCTAAACCTAAAACCAGCACTGAACGTCTTGTGTGTGTCACTACCTTCACCTCAGTGTCCAATGCAGTGCGCAAATCTATTAGAAAAAACTGGCATATTCTTAATGCGGGCACACTTGACCTAGATATGGCTATGTTTGCCTTCAAAAAAAGCAAGAACATCAAGGACCAATTGGTCCGAGCTGCACTGCCACTGACAAGGAACAATAACCCGACACTCCATGACCTTTGGTCCTAAGCACCACTGAAGGGCCAAAAATGTGATAACTGTGTGGTCTGCGAATTTACTATTGAATGTGAAGAATTTGTTTTCAATGACATCAGGAATGAGCTATGTAGTATATGCCATCTTTTGTCCTTGCAATAAAATATATGTAGATCAAACCACCCAGCAAATCCGCCTTCGCATCTCCCAACACAAAAGCAGGATAAGATGCAAAACAGTGAATGCTCCATTGGTCGAGCATTTCCTACAAAAGGGACATGACATCCGCTGGACTATAATCAATGCCGTAAAAGTGCCCCCCAGAGGTGGTGACGTCACAAGAATCTAAACAAAGAGGAGCTTAAAAGGATTTTAAAGACAGACAGTCTAAATACAAGACTTAACCTCCTTGAGGATTGGACCTCCCTGATATAATGCAGAACTTTATTCAACGTATATCTATATGTAATCTCAAACCCTTTGAGTTTCTGAGTTCTGGGAATTTGTTTTTTAATTTGTTTTTTAATTTTTAATTTTGAGTCTGCAAGTTGTTTAATCTGCATTGTTTGGAACAGTCACAACCTTGGCTAACCTTGCCCCCTTCCAAGATGGCCACCGCAGTATCACCCCATCACCTCCCGGCCTAGTCCCTCTTCACTTTCTTACAATCGTCAGCCAATCGATAGTGGCCACGCCCCCACACGAGAGAGACCTTCCCTAGCGTTTGTCTCTCTCCTTTCACTTCTACAGCGATCGTGCAGAAGTAACAGACATCGCCGGTGAGTGCCGCCCCTCATGCCCGCATATGCCTCCTTGCTGACCACCATACTCCTCTCGCTCCTCCGTTTTTTTCCCCTGCACAGGCCATTGAGCCGTGGACCTTCTATTCTTAACGTGGACTGACGCCGCACTTTTCCGCCGATTCTGGTAAGCGTCTAATACCCTTAGCCCAGTCCATTACACTCTGGCAGGACCCCCACTAAGCCTTCCTTATTTCCTTCCAGTCTGCGCATTTCCCATTCGGGTAATTCTCCATCCCACCCTTCAAAAAAGAACAGCTCTCCCGCAACTGTGCGAGGACGCACTTCCAGCCATCCGATTAATTGGAAGGTCAAGGAGATTGACTCAATGCTTAATCATCAAACCACATTGCGCCACCATAACTCTGGTAAAACAGCATGACTTGACTTCTGCTCCCCCTCATGATCCACTCCCGAGAGAACACCCTTCATTTAAATTTCACCATGTGCTGCTAATTATATATGTGTATAATTTATTTTTTCTTGTTTATAATCACACAAGTATGTTTTATTGTCCCCTTGATGTTACATATGTATATTCTCTTGTCTATAATCACACTAGGACTCCTTGCCACCTTGATGTTACATGCTTAATTCTTGGTGCCATTACCTCCAGTTATTAACTTGTGAATATACAGGCAGTCACCCCCCCTTTTTCGCCCTATATGCTATCCTTGCTGCTTACTATGTATACTGTCTTGATGCCTAAAAGCCTTGGTTCTACCTTAAGAAGAGAGGGCTGCTCGGCTGAATCCACCGTTACTGCCACCCCCTTGTCACAGGCTTTAGTATTAATTCCTTGTGGCCCTTCCATTGGTTCATTCACTATAAACTCTCTCCAATTCAAGTGACTTAATTCTCCACTGTAAATAATTAGACAATGTATGGCTGCCCAAGTGTCTCCTTGCCTCCGTGGTTTTGTAGCCGGTTATGCTATTACCTTTTGATTGTGGTCTGTGTCTTCCAGTCCTTAGATATGGGTTCCACCCTCTTTGAAGCCATTTTCAGCTCTTTTGACTATCCATCCTTGTTCAATGACTTTCCTTCTACATATGGTTTTGCATGTAGCGGATTCTTGCTTGGTTCTTTATGTAGGCCTTCCTTATTCCCATTTTTGTTGTATTTTCCTTCCTTGCTTCCATAGGCAATTGAGGCTTCCCTTAGGCATATATATTATGACCTGATGATGATCCGCATATTGCTGAAAGCGGATCGAAACACCGTTGACACCCTTGAAACACCTTATACAAGCTAAATTATGTTTACTAAATGTGTACAGGTGTTGTGGTTTATTTTTGTTGTACTCTGACATTATCATAACTATAAGTGCAACTAACCCAAGCTTTTGCCTAAAAGCCCCCTGTTTTTCTCCCCTTGTATGTATCTATCTGTGTGATTAATAGGGCACAGGCTTGTGTCCTACCTTGTGTATTATTGTATAATACCTTCTCAATTGATTTATAAGTAAATATCAGACCTCTGTCCAGCTGGATATGTCAAAACAAATATAGCTACGATTCTGTCTATATTTTATTTTTCCCGAACTTCTTCAATCCGAAGGACCACTGTTGTCTAAAAGTAACTGCTCCCAAGGTCCTTGGTTGACTTGATTGGGTTCCCTTGTTGTCTTCACGCAAGCCCACTAGCAGCATTTAGTTTACAAGCCCTGGGTACACTCAGTGCACTGTACTAGGGTCAGATCAGTAAACCAAATCATCCAATCATGGAATCACTAATTCATATATCAATTTACAATAGGGACAGCATATGCACTTTAGCACTGATCAGCAGTGGTAAAGTGCCCAGAGTCCTATTGCCAACAACCACAGGTCAGGGGAAATAAAGGAGGAAGAAGCAAAAAGTTTGGGGATAACCCTGCAAAAAGGGCCATTTCCAACAACACCATTCTTGGTAAAGTACATTTCTTGCTTGTTAGAACTGGGGGTCTCTAGTTGGCACTGGTGTACACCTTTGACCAAATATGGGCCCTTGCTTCTAAGTTAGGATAAGGGGATTACACTCTTAGATAACCCCTGCTCACCCCCTTGGTAGCTTGGCACGAGCACACAGACTTATCTCAGAGGCAGTGTGTTAAGCATTTGTGAATATACACAGTAATGCAGTGAAAACACTACAGATGGACACCACACAGGTTTTATAAAAATCAGTATTTTTTATATAGACTTAGCACAAGACCACAAACGACAAAAAACTATAATACTGTACTTAAAGTTGACTTAAAGATGTTAAAAATGCTTAGTTCAAGTTGGTAATAAATGCGACACAGTTCTCAACAAAGTACCTGGATGTGAACGCAAAACAAACAAAAGGCTCGCAGAGTGGGAGATACGTCGGTTACGTCATCCGAGGGAGTTGATACGTTGTGCCTCGATGCTGGCGCAGAGTAGTGAATGCGTAATGATCCTTACCAGTGTGGAGGTGATGCTTAGATTCTCGTCCTGCGGCCTGGTTGCAATGTGCAAGATGGCGCCTCGATGTGATGCGGTAATCCAGGTGTGATGCAACAAGATGGCGACCTTGATGCCACGATGCGATGATGATGCATGCATGTCCTGGCAGCCTTGCGACGACTCTGCACTTTGGAGCCGGGACAGGCCCTGTGACACGCTCCTCCGGTGTGCGATGGCGACTCTTTGGATGGTGTCACGCTTCTCTGGTGATGCGACAGCAGGCAGCTTTTGATGAATACACGCTTCCTGGGAGATGGGGAGGTGGCGCGCTTCTCCGGTGATGCAACGACTTTAGCTGCGGCGGCGTCACGCTTCTTCGCGTTGCTTCGCGCTTCCAGCTCCCAGTGACACGCAGGCTTTTATAGACAGAATTCCTAGCAAGGAAACTCTGAGAGGAGCTGTAGATGAAGTCTGTTGTCCCTGAGACTTCAGCAGGAGGCAAGCAGAAGTTCAAGTCCTTGGAGTAATATCCTGCAAGATGATGAAAGTTCTTAAAAAGTTCCTTCTCCATTCCTTGGCAATAAAAAACCACTGCAGGCCAACCCACCACACAGCACATCGGCAGCCCAAACTCCTGCAGATTCCTTAGTTCTTTTCCTTGGCAAAAGGTTTGTCCTGTTCCCAGAAGTGATTAAAAGTTCTTGGGTCTGGGTCACAATATTTATACCCCAAAATGCTTTCTTCTCTGAAGGCAGAGAGGCCTCTGTCTAGTCCAAACCAGCTCTTGAGCACTTTGTTTACATGACTCCTTCCTTCCTTTCACAGTGCAAGGCAGAAACATCAGATGCCCCCCAGGAGGTGGAGCCAGCACCGGGGAGGGAAGGCATACCCCTGGAGCACTTTTTGACATGATTCCTGCTCTCCTTTCGCAGGGCAGAAACATCAGACACACCACAGGAGGTGGGGCCAGCATTGTGGAGGGAAGGCCCAGCCCTATTCAGGTCCAAGGTGCAACTCCTCCCTCCCATCTAGATGCAGATCTCTATATTTACCACTGGGCTGCCTCAGCCTGTCTCCTGGAATACCCCAGCCCTGCCACTCAAACTCCAGATAAGGAATACATAACCTAGCAGAGGCAGGCCTGGACAGTTAAGCAAGAACATACCTACTTTCTAAAAGTGGTATGTTCAAACACAGAATGTTAAAACCAACTTTACTAAAAGATGTATTTTATCATTCTGACTTTAGACATACTAAATTTGAATTTCTACCATGTTCCCTGACCTTCCAATAGAATCCAGATTCACACCAGAACCATGGGCTTCTATGAGAATTATCAAGGGCATATTATCAAGCCCATTATCGCCGCTTTAGCAGCAGTTTCCTACCGCTAAAGCGCCGATATTCTTAACTCTGTTTCTTGATAATATGCTACTTGTTACTTTTTGCCAGAGAGTTTTCAATAAGTTACTGAGCTTTTAGTTTGCAAAATCTTCTGTAGATCCGCTCTGGGCACCAAACCATGGAATCTCTGCCACTGAAAACGAAATAGTGCATCTGCAATGTTATTATTAACTCCAGGTCTGTGTCTTACCTTCAATACTATGTTAAACATTAAGCAGCCCAACATGAGTCTTTGTAAAAGATTCAATAATTGTTTGTCTTTGGCCATCTGACCATTTACCAAATCCACTCCTGTTCTGTTATCTACATGAAACAACACTGTCCTGTTTGCTAGATTTTTTCCCCAAACTGCCAATGCAAATATTAATTGAAAAAATTAAAAGAATGCAATGCTTTTCTTTTCGGAACCCATTTAGCTGGTCAATGTTCCACCACAAAATTTTCCATCACAAAACAACCCAAATCTGTTTGCTCCAGAAGCATCTGAAAATATTTGCATCTGCCAGACAAAATCTTCTTCTAATGGCCAGATTGTGATACCATTAAACGCTCTTAAGAACATTAGCCACACTTCGAAGTCAGCTCTCATGTTAGCAGACATCCTGATTCTGTGACGTGGCAGCTTAACACCTGACATGGAAAAACCAAGTCATCTAAAAAAGGTTCTACTTGCCATCACTAAGTGGCAAGCAAACGTTAGGCGACCCAGTAGGCATTGAACCTCAGGCAGTGTCAACTTATGAGACTTGCTTGCATGCTCTAACATATTTGTCATCTTTTGTATTTTCTTGTTCGGAAGTCCAGCTTCCATTTTTATGGTATCTATCTCAATGCCCAGATATGTTAAGCAACAATTAGGTCCTTCGATTTTTTCTTCCGATAGTGGCACCCCCAATTCTTTCAACACCAATTCAAATTCTCTAAATGCCTTGTCACAATTTCGGGAGCACGAAGCTCCCATATATAAAAATCATCTGTGTGTCCAGTTTGGAATGAAAAGAACCACTGTAAAAAAGTTATAAAAGTCTCAAACAATTTGCAAGAAAATGCGCAGCCCACGGGGAGCACTTTCACCATGAAAAAATGACCTTCAAAATAGATACCTAGCAGAAAGAAGTCTGATGGATGGACTAGTAATAGCCGAAAGCCAGATATGATGTCACATTTTGCAAGCTCTGTGTCGGCACCCATTTTTTTATCACGCCAAAAGCTGTGTCAATGGTAGCAAATGTGACCATGGAATCCTCTTTTGCGATAAAATCATTGACAGAGAGGCATTGAGGCCATGATAAATGCTGTATCATTCTAAATCCCCCTTCAGTTCTCTTGGGAATTAAGCCAAATGGGGAAACAATGAGGTCTGGTAATTGCCTTGAATCAAAAGGGCCTGCCATCCTTGCTTCTTTCACTTCCATCAAACGTTTCTTCCTCACAAGTTGAGGGAACTTGTTTACACACTTCTACGAATCTGCTGCATCCAGGCCCTTGATAACCTAGCCCAAACCCCTCTCTGAAACCCCATTACAACATTGTTGCTTCGTTTGTCTCAGGATAACATTGTAACCAGTGGCATAAAGCTTCCACATTAATTGGTGTGACAGCCCATGTTCCCAGGTTGAAATGCATAGCCTCTCCGTCTATCCTGGTTAAAACCTCCCCAACTGGACTGTTCTCCAAAGCATTTCAAAATGGCATATTTCCCACTGCATAAAAATTTTAAATTTATTACACAAGATTAAAACATTTCTTTTATACATTAAAAAACATTCCATAATTACAATATTAAAAAGACAAAATCAACTTTTCATGGTTACACTTCAGAAAACAAAGTCAACGCTACGTTTCGGTGATTTGACAAAGATGTTCACCTTCTTCAGGACAGTTTTCTCACTTAGTTGTTGTGTTGCGCCTACGCTCAGTTTAACTTTACACCAAATGAAGTCAGGATGAAATGTGGATAGAATTTCATTCAGGTATCACTCAAAATTAATGCCAGTGAGAAAATAATTCAAAACCTGGAGACCTATGTTGGAGCCACCGTATAATATGATAAAAGAGCTAATTTAAAATTTACAAGAAACCTTCAATGTTGTGTGTAGAAGTGGATACTTCTACAATAGGCAGAACCTTTGTTGGAGGCAGGGAGTCCATTTTTAACACAAAGGTCTATCAATTATTGCATTATGTTTCAAGTCCAGACTGTTGGATCTAGAAAAAACCAGATGAAGAGCCCTCATTAGGATGCAATCTGGTTCGCAGTGCCCCGTGGTGTGAGCATACGCTACCAACTGCTGAGTTCTGTATACTAGTTTAGACAGACATGTCTAGTGATATTCGAGGTTTAAACCTATGGGCTTGATCTTTTCTACTCTTTCCACATCACCCTCCTTCTTCTCTGTCTCACCTTCCTCGCTCCCGACTTCACCTTCCTTTCTCTCCACTTCACCTTGCTGTCCCATGCATCTCATGGTGTACTCTTTTCCACTTCACTCTCTTCACTTCATCCTGCTCTCTCGCTCCACCTTATCCACCTGTTTCTGTGATGCACCCTTCTCTTTCTCCTCTTCACTTCATATTTCTCCCACCTCACGCTCCTCTTTCCTCCTCATCCTACTTTCTCTCTGTTGACCGTGCCATCTTCTCACTGTGCTTCAACTTCACCCTTCTCTTTTCACCTCACCCTTCTCTTTTCTCCTCACTCTTCTCTCTTCACCTCACCCTTCTCTCTGCACCTCATCCTTCTCTCTGCACCTCATCCTTCACTCTCTATCGCACCCGTCTATCTACCTCAGCCTTCTCTCTTCACCTCACCCTTCTCTCTTCACCTCACTCTTCTCTCTCCACCTCACCCTTCTCTCTCCACCTCACCCTTCTCTCCCTTCCTCACCCTTTTCCCTCTCCATCTCACCCTCCTCTCTCTTCACCTCACCCTTCTCTCTCCACCTCACCCTTCTCAATTCACCTCACCCTTCACACTTCACCTCACCTTTCTCTCTCCACCTCACCCTTCTCTCCCCACCTCATCCTTCTCCCTCTCCATCTCAACCTCCTCTCTCTTCACCTCACCCTTCTCTCTCCACCTCACCCTTCTCAATTCACCTCACCCTTCACACCCCACCTCACCTTTCTCACTCCACCTCACCCTTCTCTCCCCACCTCCCCCTTCTCCCTCTCCATCTCACCCTCCTCTCTCTTCACCTCACCCTTCTCTCTCCACCTCACCCTTCTCTGTTCACCTTACCCTTCTCTCTCCATCTCACCCTTCTCTCTCCACCTCACCCTTCTCTCTCCACCTCACCTTTCTCTCCCCACCTCACCCTTCTCAATTCACCTCACCCTTCACACTTCACCTCACCTTTCTCTCTCCACCTCACCCTTCTCTCCCCACCTCACCCTTCTCCCTCTCCATCTCACCCTCCTCTCTCTCCACCTCACCCTTCTCTCTCCACCTCACCCTTCTCTCTCCACCTCACCTTTCTCTCCCCACCTCACCCTTCTCAATTCACCTCACCCTTCACACTTCACCTCACCTTTCTCTCTCCACCTCACCCTTCTCTCACCACCTCACCCTTCTCCCTCTCCATCTCACCCTTCTCTCTCCACCTCACCCTTCTCTCTCCACCTCACCCTTCTCTCTCCATCTCACCCGTCTCTCTACCTCACCCTTCTCTCTCCACCTCACCCTTCTCCCTCTCCATCTCACCCTCCTCTCTCTTCACCTCACCCTTCTCTCTGCACCTCAACCTTCTCTCTTCACCTCACCCTTCTCTCTCCACCTCACCCTTCTCTCTCCACCTCACCTTTCTTCCCCCACCTCACCCTTCTCAATTCACCTCACCCTTCACACTTCACCTCACCTTTCTCTCTCCACCTCACCCTTCTCTCCCCACCTCACCCTTCTCCCTCTACATCTCAGCCTCCTCTCTCTTCACCTCACCCTTCTCTCTCCACCTCAACCTTCTCCCTCTCCATCTCACCCTCCTCTCTCTCCACCTCACCCTTCTCTCTCCATCTCACCCTTCTCTCTCCACCTCACCCTTCTCTCACCACCTCACCCTTCTCCCTCTCCATCTCACCCTTCTCTCTCCACCACACCCTTCTCTCTCCACCTCACCCTTCTCTCTCCATCTCACCCGTCTCTCTACCTCACCCTTCTCTCTCCACCTCACCCTTCTCCCTCTCCATCTCACCCTCCTCTCTCTTCACCTCACCCTTCTCTCTGCACCTCAACCTTCTCTCTTCACCTCACCCTTCTCTCTCCACCTCACCCTTCTCTCTCCACCTCACCTTTCTCTCCCCACCTCACCCTTCTCAATTCACCTCACCCTTCACACTTCACCTCACCTTTCTCTCTCCACCTCACCCTTCTCTCCCCACCTCACCCTTCTCCCTCTACATCTCAGCCTCCTCTCTCTTCACCTCACCCTTCTCTCTCCACCTCAACCTTCTCCCTCTCCATCTCACCCTCCTCTCTCTCCACCTCACCCTTCTCTCTCCATCTCACCCTTCTCTATTCACCTCACCCTTCTCTTTCCACCTCTCCCTTCTCTCTTCACCTCACCCTTCTCTATTTTCCTCCCCCTCTTCACTCTACCCCACCCTTCCCTCTTTTTCCCTCTCTTCTCTCCACCTTACCCATGTCTGGAATTATGCAACATGGATGGAGCAGCAAGGCTGACAACATTTTGCAGCATAAAGAGAGGTAGTCTTAATTTATTTTTTAATCACTTTTTGCTCGTTAACACTGTCTGGCAAGAGGTTTGACCTCAGTAGTACCAGTTTAAAATGCAAATACAGCAGTGAGCAGCTAAAAGGTGGCGAGTAAACCTTTACACAGAGCCTGTTACTATGCAGGTACACGTGACTGGGTTTTTATTAACTTTTGATCCATTTTAGATAGCTTTTAGTTAAAATCTGCAAACTATGCAGCAGATGAATTATGAGACAAATGTGACAAATCCATATTAATGTGCAAAATGCTGTCGCTGCAAAATCGCAGAATTCCTAGTGGTCCGGATTATAATCCATTTCTGTTGTTTCATCTGACAAAACGAGACAATTAGTTGGGAAGGAACAAATGCTCAGTCACCTGGGCCCCTAACTGAGGTGTCTGTTCTTTAAGTTTCTTCAAAAACAAGGCAGGACAGAGGCAGCACATGTTCCCAGATCTTTTCTTTGCATAATTAACACTTGCATTCATTCTGTATCAGTGTTGCGTTTGTGAAACTTGCCAAGTCTTCTGACTTAAGGAGCGTCAAGGAGAGTCAAAACTTTACCACTGTCCGTGTTTTTTAGTTAATAAGCAGGGCTACTGGAATTATGCAATTCTGCAGCTGCCGGGTATTCCGCTTGATTATGGATCCGTCACATATTCCATCATCTGCTGCATAATATGCAGATTTTAGCAAAAAATAGTTTCTAGCGCAAACGAATCAAAGGTTCTGGTGTTAACCTGGGCTTCTATGGGAATTCACAAGCCCATTATCACCGCTTTAGCAGCAGTTTCCTGCCGATAAAAACAGCGATAATGTATCACCCTTTCATGATAATATGGCCCACAGTGACACATGTTGTCGCGCAGTGGAAGACCCTTCACAAAGGATGACTAATCACCTTTCAGTTCCCTATTGCTGTATTTTCGTGCTAAATTGGTACTAACAAGGTGCAATCTTTGACACAACAGTGTTAGAAAATAAAAATGTTAAAATAATGAAGTAATACTATTACAAAATGTGCCTATCAAGCAGAGTAGTATCTCTTTTCTTGCCACATAACTTACCCAATCCTGCACCACAATTTGGTTTTCCCTTGCTGCGTAATTCCATTGGCCGCGGCCATAAATTAGGAATTCCGTCACAGTAGAAACATAATAAACCACAACTAAGATATATATCTTGCTTGTATGCACATTTTCACTCACTTTTTTTGAAATGGCAAAATCTTTCACACTGTTTCTGCCAAGAAACTTTTCATCTCCTAATTCCTGTGTAAGCCTGTGGTCTCCAGATAATGGGGTTGTCTCTGGTACTCCTTCTACTTAAATTTGCACAGCAATAGCAATCACCACTTGTGCCCTCACCCTTGTCCCCAGGTACTTATGGCAGCCCAAGAAATTGGGCTTTGAAAGGGAGGCTGCAGTCATGTATTATTTTTTTCATTCAGTAAAAGACAAAAGGATTGTTTTCTACTTGTGAATGGGCCTTGGGTGGGTCAAAGAGCTAATTTAGGAGGGCTTGGCCAACTGGATCACCCTCTAGAACCGGACCTGGTGTGCTTCCTCCCCCTCATGCAAGTAGGGTCTGGGCTCAGGGACTTTGGGTGTCATTATTGCTTGCTTATCAAAGTAACTATACTTCATAGTAATAGTTTTGCAATTTGTACATCCAAGAGAGAAGGCCCTACTCTCATGTCAGTACCAACACAGCATATAGAGACGGATGGCAAACTGGTTGAAGGATGCAGAGCCTGTCACCTCAGAGATTAATAGATGCATGCTACTGGCAGAAGGATGCAGAGCTTGTCACTTCCAGGGATGAATAGATTCATGCCACTGGCAGAAGGATGCAGAGCCTGTCACTTCCAGGGATGAATAGATTCATACCAAACGCAGAGGGATGCGGAGCCTGTCACTTCCAGGGATGAATAGATTGATGCCACTGGCAGAAGGAGGCAGAGCCTGTCACCTCAGAGATGAATTGATTGATGCCACTGGCAGAAGGAGGCAGAGCCTGTCACCTCCAGGGATGAATAGATTCACGCTACTGGCGGAAGGATGCAGAGCCTGTCACCTCAGAGAATAATAGATTCATGCTACTGGCAGAAGGATGCAGAGCCTGTCAATTCCAGGGATTAATCGATTAATGCCACTGGCAGAAGGAGGCAGATCCTATCACCTCCAGGGATGAATATATTCATGCCAGTGCTAGAAGGATGCAGAGCCTGTCACCTCCAGGGATTAATAGATTCATGCCACTGGCAGAAGGAGGCAGAGGCCTGTCAACTCAAGGGATGAATAGATTCATTCCAGTGCTAGAAGGATGCAGAGCCTGTCACCTCCAGGGATGAATAGATTCATGCCAGTGCTAGAAGGATGCAGAGCCTGTCACTTCCAGGGATTAATAGATTCATGCTACTGGCAGAAGGAAGCAGAGCCTGTCACCGCCAGGGATGAATAGATTAATGTCACTGACAGAAGGATGCAGAGCCTGTCACCTCCAGGGATTAATCGATTCAAGCCACTGGCAGAAGGATGCAGAGCCTGTCACTTCCAGGGATGAATAGATTCATGCCACTGGCAGAAGGATGCGGAGCCTGTCACTTCTAGGTATGAATAGATTCATGCCACTGGAAGAAGGAGGCAGAGCCTGTCACCTCAAAGATGAATAGATTGATGCCACTGGCAAAAGGATGCAGAGCCTTTCACCTCCAGGGATGAATAGATTCATGCTACAGGCAGAAGGATGCAGAGACTGTCACTTCCAGGGGGTCACCTTTCTCACTGATGCGTTTGTATGTTACACTGGTACTAATAAGGCAAAATCTTTCCAGAGACTGTTAGCATGTACACACGTCAAAATAATAAAATATCTGAAAATATACTGCATTACGCTGCAGCCTTTTTTTTAATGCATAATTTAGTCAACACTACGGCATAATGTTGTCATCCTTTGCTACATAATTAATTCCAGTGGCCCCACAGCAGGCAGCACATGTTAAAAGTGCTTTTGAATGAAGCAGGAAGACTGTGAAGAGTGCAAACTTAGTTTGGTGTGCATGCAAATCCTGCATTGCCAATACCTGGTGAGTTGCAGCTACTACTGCTGAAACCACTTGGGGAGTCTCTCGGACCTTGCAGGTCCGCACAGAAGCATTTCTCCACTTTCTGCATGGGTTGCTGTTGCCAAGACTTGTTGGGTCCAATACGCTCACCGACACTGCAGTACTTGATATCCTACGTGGGACAGCATGAATCCAGCTCCTGGTTGTCATCAACACCTCCTGGCCCTCGTGGCTGCAGAGTCAAGCTTCACCTCTTCAACCTGAATTCACCCGACATTGGTGAGCATTCGACTATCGTGTCCCTGGTCACTGGCAAGTGACTGGCAAGTGACCCAGACTCTGTCCCCTCTGCTATATTAAGTGTAACGTATGCGCTTTTAACTCTAGACTCATAAAGAGACTAGTAGGGTGTGTTTAGAATAAATACATATATTGTATACACATACCTGGTGTGGTTCTCCTTTCATTTGGTCACTCAAGAGATTATAGACTGGTAAAACAAACTGCTTTACATTCCTTCAAGACTTTCATAGCTACCTCTATGATATTTTTCAAATAAGGTTATCTTTAATCCAACACCTCTAAGGGGTTGTTTGGACTGATGCAAGGAGCCCACTATAACCAGTGGACAGCATATGTCAGGCCAACTTCTCACACTGGTGTGCAGCGGTTGGGATCCAAGCTTGCCTTTGTTTTTCCCAGATAATCTCAAGTAAGTGACTAACTGAAAACCACTAAAGGTACCTAAGGTACATATAATACAAGCTTAAACTACAGTAAGTTCTACTGAACTCAGAGTTGTGTGTCAAGCGTGTATCACCCCTTTCTACAACTCAAGAGAGTTTAGTAGGCCACACTAGAGTAGGTAGGTGCATACACCACACCACACTAGTAATGTCTTCAAGGCCAGAAACCAGTGGGTCCCTGCCATATGTCAGTACAGTACTGGCATCCAAGTATGACACATTCCCTTTCTTGGAATTGAGAACATTGTGTACTACTAGGAGATTGAAGACAGACAAAATTGCAAACACCCAACGCCTCATAGAGGTACTGCTGTTGGATGAGCTCAGAAAGGCCTTAGGCCCTGGAGGGGTGGGCATTATGGATGGGCCAGCAGAAGAGGAAAGGCCCAGGAGTGATAATGACCAGGACCTGACCTCTGATGCTGACCAGGAAGGTGACAATGACCTTAACCTTGGAAAATGGAGTTCCTCCTGGAGGTGAGAAAGAAGGCCAAGGTGGCCCTCTCGTTGTCCCACCAGGCAGAGTTGGAGATGTGTCTCGAAGGTCAATATTTCCTTCAGAGAGGTATGTCCATTCTGACACATTTATAGGGACCTCTGTTTCTTCTCACCGGAGGGAAAGCTTCCAGGAGAGGAAAGACAGGCTGCTGAAGTATGAGAAAGCTCAGCTTAGAATTAGAAGACAGCAAGTAGCCTTAGACAGAGAAATCCTAAAGCTCCAAAGAGCCAGAAAGAAGATGGGGCTAGAGCCCCATGGTGGCAGCAATCTTCCTAGTGGTAGAGATAGGTCTCATGACCATAGGAACCTAAACACGTTTGTCCCTCCCAACCAGAGTGGGGATAACATCCACACATGTATTACTGCACTGGAAAAGACTTGTAAAATTCAGAAGGTCCCCCAGAAGCAGTGGGCAGCAATCTTGTGGCTCTCCTTTGCAGACAAAGGTAGAGATAAGCTCCTCACTGTTAGAGAAGAGGATGCTGATGATTATACAGTCCTGAAGCGTGCTCCGATTGAAGGGTTTGGCCTAACCACTGAACAATACAGGATAAAGTTCAGAGATACCCAAAAGCTCAGACTCAGAACTGGGTCGACTTTGTTGATTGTGCTACTAAGGCTTTGGAGGGCTGATTACTTGGTAGTAAGGTGTGCAATTGTACAACTTAATTATGAGGGAGCAGATCCTTAATAGTTGTCAAAATAAGCTGTTGCATTAGTACCTGGTGGACTTTGATCTGTCCTCTCCCGAAGAATTGGGAAAGAAGGCAGACAAATGGGCCAGAACCAGGGTGAAGCAGAAGGTTCAGGAACAAGGTGGTGACCAGAAGAAGCAAGATTCTAAGAACTCTGATAAGGGTGGGAAAAAGGATAAAGGCCAGAAGTCTTCTCAAGGTCCCCAGAAATCTGCATTTGGTGGGGATTCCCAATCATCCAAAGGAAAAGGCCAAAAGGAACCATGGTGTCAAATCTGTAAACAGAAAACCCATTGGAATAGTGATTGTGATAAGTCCAAAGACTCAACTCCAGCCGCCATTGACCCGAAGGCAACTGTTCCCCCTAGTTCAGCTCCAAGAAGTGGTACTGAGAATAAGGGTGTAGAAGGGTTAACCCAGGGTTCTGAGATGGACTCTAGCCTAGTCGGATTTCTAACTCATGCTGTACTGATCTGTGATGGAGGAATGGATATGTGCTCCTTTGTGAGTCCCAGTAACGTGGGCATATACAGCAGCCTTGATTAATGGAAAAGAGGATTTGCCATTCAGGGACACAGGGGCAAGTATCACAATGGTGACACAAGACATTGTGGCTCTTGAGCAAATCATACTTGGTGAAATGTACCAAGTGACCAATGCTAGCAATGTCAGGACTGACCATGCCTGGCAGTTGTTAATTTCTCCTGGGGAGGGGTAACTGGCCTCAAGAAGGTTGTGGTAAGTGTAATCTCCCTGTTGAATGCTGGCTTGGCAATGATTTAGAGACTTCCCCTTGGGCTGAAGTGGAGCTCAGGATCCCTGCAGAAAAGTTAGGGATCTCTGCACATGTGTTTGCCGTGACTAGGTCACAGGCCAAAATGTTGAAAACTGAACAGACCCTAGCTTCTGGAAGAATGGACGATGTGCCTAACAAGAAGAGGAGCAGTAGGGTAAAGGCAGTGCCTTCCCCCCTAACTCAGAAAACAGATCATTTTCTTGAGGGAGATGATTTTAGTCCCAAAGAAGGAACTGTTCCAGATGAGCTTGAGCTTGATCGGGTTAAGTTCTTGGGGACAGGGGGCCCTTCCAGGACAGATCTGAGCCAGGAGCAGCTGAGCTGTCCCTCTCCTGAACCCTTCAGAAATCTAGATGCTTCTGAGGCTGCTGGGAATGCTAGTGGTACCCATAGGATCTATTGGGATGATGGACTCCTATACTCGGAGAGTAGAGACCCCAAGCCTGGTGCAGCCAGGAGGTTGGTTATACATCTGAAGTTTAGGGGCTTACTATTAACACTAGCCCATGATATTACCCTAGCATGTCACATGGGTCAAAACTAGACTTGGGGCAGGATTGTCCCTCACTTTCATTGGCCCCATATGTCTGAAGACACCAAGGAGTTTGTCGCTCCTGTGTCACCTGTCAAGCCACTGGTAAGGCAGGTGGCACCACAAAGGCCCCCCTGATACCACTACCTGTGGTGGGGGTTTCCTTTGAAACAGTGGGGATTGACATAGTTGGTACCATGGATCCTCAGACAGCCTCTGGGCACAGATTTATCCCGGTGGTGCTGGACCATGCCACTAGGTAGCCAGAAGCCATTTCACTTAGGACCACCACAACTCCTTTGGTGGCAAAGGCCCTCTTGGGAGTTTCTCAAGGGGGGACTTTCCTAATGAGATAGTTTCAGACAGAGGTACTAACCTCATGTCTAGTTACTTGACTGCTATGTGGAAAGAGTGTGGAGTGGATTACAAATTCACCACATCCTATCTCCCATAATGCAATGGTTTAGTTGAGAGATTCAACAAAACCTTGAAGGGCATAATCAAAGGTCTCCCAGAAAAGCTTAGGCGCAGATGGGACATTCTTTTACCCTGCCTTTTGTTTGTATACAGGGAGGTTCCTCAGAAGTGGGTTGGTTACTTCCTTTTATAACTTCTGTTTGGGCATCCTGTAAGAGGTCCATTGTGTCTGGTGAAGGAGGGATGGGAGTTACCTCTCAAACCCCCTAAATAGGAGATAGTGGATTATGTACTTGGTCTCCGCTCCAGGATGGCAGAGTATATGAAAAAGGCAGCCAAAAACCTTAAGGTTAGCCAGTAATTGCAAAAGGCCTGGCATGACCAAAAGGCTGTGCTGACTGTTTATCAGCTGGAGCAGAAAGTGTGGTTGTTGGAGCCTGTGGCCCCAGCAGCCCTCCAGGACAAGTGGAGTGGCCCCCATACCATTGTTGAACAGAAGGAAGAGGTTACCTCTTTGGTAGATCTTACTTCATGTCAATAGACTGATACCATATGTTGACAGGGCAGACATGGGCTTGCTCATGGCTACTGATGAGGGACAGGAGGAAGAGAGTGATCCACTCCCAGACCTGCTCTCACAGAACCCTGATGATGGATCAGTGGATGGTGTAGCCTTGGCAGGCAGCCTCATTGCCCAGCAGCAAGCTGATTGCAGACAAGTGCTCAATCAGTGTAGGAACATGTTCTCTCTGACTCCAAGTCCGAATACCTAGTGCACTCATGAAGTAGAAACTGGGGAAAGTTTGCCTGTTAAAAATAAGATTCACGGGCAACCTGACCACGTCAGGGACTGCATTAGTACTCAATTCCAAAAGATGTTGGATTTGGGAGTTACTGAACCCTCATATAGCCCTTGGGCTAGTCCAGTAGTCTTGGTACCTAAACCTCACACCCAGGGTGGTAAGAGAGAGATGGGTTTTGTGTAGACTACAGGAGTCTCAATGCAGTCACTAGTACTGATGCCCATCCAATGCCCAAAGCAGATGAGCTTATAGATTCGTTGGCCTAAGCCACGTTTCTGAGCACATTTGATCTGACAGCTGGCTACTGGCAGATCAGACTAGCTGATGATGCAAAGCCTAAGGCAGCATTTTCTACCCCTAGTGGGCATTACCCATATGTGGAGATGCCCTTTGGTTTGAAGAATGCAACTACCACTTTTCAAAGGTTGGTGAATAAAGTCCTAACATGCTAACAAGACTATAGTGCAACATATCTAGATGATATTGCTGTCTTTATCTCCACCTGGGAGGATCACCTGGTCCACCAGAGAAATGTTTTGGAGGCCCTGCATAAAGCTAGCCTAACTATCAAGGCTACTAGGTGACAGATAGGGCAGAGTCAGGTTGTGTACCTGGGCCACCTTGTAGGTGGAGGCCAGGTTCAACCATTGCAGAGTGAAATCCAGACTATCATGGACTGGGTTGCTCCAACTACCAAGACTCAGGTCAGAGCTTTCTAGGGCCTGACTGGGTATTAGAGAAGATTTGTCAAGGGGTATGGATCCAGTCTGACACCACTGAATGACTTAACTTCCAAGAGAATACCTAAGAATGTTCAGTAGACAGTAAGCTGTCAAAAGGCATTTGATGACCTGAAGAAGGCCATATGCACTGCTCCCATTCTGCAAAGCCCTAACTACTCCAAATAATTCACTGTCCAAACAGATGCATCTGAGTTGGGGGTAGGGGCTGTGTTATCACAATTGAATGATGAAGGTCAGGACCAGGCAGTACCTTTTATTAGCAGAAGGCTGACTCCCAGAGAGAAACGTTGGTCATCTATTGAGAAGGAAGCCTTGGGCTGTGGTTTGGGCTCTGACTGAGCTGAGGCCATACTTGTTTGGCACTCACTTCACTGTTCAGACTGACCATAAGCTCCTCTTATGGCTAAAACAGATGAAGGGTGAAAACCCCAAACTTTTGAGGTGGTCCGTTTCCCTACAGGGGATGGTCTATACAGTGGAAAATAGACCTGGGAGTAACCATGCCAATGGCGACAGACTCTCCAGATATTTCCAGTTAGAACATGAAGACTCAACTGGTCAAGGTTACTTTAATGTCCCTGCGTTTGGTGGGGGTTGTGAATGAGAGTAGGATCTGCTCTTATGGTTACTCCCACTTTTTGATGATGTATCACTGTTTTTCAACTTTACTCTGCTATCCAGGACCCCAGGCTAGCTGCTTTCTCTCTAAATTGATTCCAAGTTCTTTAGATACACTCCAGTTTGGTTACTGGGGTACCCTTAAGAGACACTAGTATATGGCACCTTAGGTACCAAGGGCATAGGTACCCCAGAGGCCTATCAGGGACTGCAGCATGTATTATGCACCCCTGGGAAGCCTTCCAAAATGACACCACATGACTGATACTGCAGCCTGGGTAAGGTGGTGCATGCACTCCTTACTAAGATATACGTTACCAATATCCACCTTAAATCGCTACATATATATAAACCTATCAGTCACCCCTATGGCAAGCCTTATCAATCCTGAAGGCAGGGTGCTGGGTTTTGTGTGAAAGGGTGCCCATTCATCAGTAGGGCCCCTCTGCAGCCTTCAGAATCTATTCTCTGGGGTTGTTCTGTGATGTAGCCAGACCATATAATCTTAAGTGAATTATACCTTGCGGTAAATGCTAACTTTGGAATGGCTGCTTGGAAACATGTCATGTTTGGTGTCAAAAACTTCTGGAATCCTACCCCCGCCAGTTCTTGCGGTGGGGGTAGAATTTCACCCTCCTAGAGGGAGAGACATATACACACCGGTATACCCAGTACCAGTTTAAAAGAGCCCTGGCATCACAAAATGGATGCTGCAGCCACAGACACAAGTCTGTCCTCGTGCTGCTGGTTGAAACTCCAGCAGGGGAGGCCTAAACAAAAGGTTTTTTGTCACAGGGAGGTGTCATCACCTCCCAGACAGGATTTAGTACATTGCGACTGGGTGGGTACACTCTGAGAGTGCTTTGAAGTCTGCACTGGGGGCATATTTTGTGTCCCTGTGCATAGCCCAGTTCAAACCGGTTGCAGGGGCTACCAGCCCCTGCTATGGCACAAAACTGGACAAAGGAAATGGGTGTAGCCACCCCTCTTTCCAAACCCCCCATAGGTGGGTCCCCAGAGTATGTCCAACCCCTTCTTTGGGTATAAGAAAGGAACCCCTGATTACAGGACTTTAGATTACACCTGGATGAAACTCTGCTACAGAAATCCTGGAACTTCGACGATCTACACGGCTAGATGACTGAAGAATCTCCCTTGGAGTAAAGGAGTTACTCCCCTGCGTGGCAGGCACCAACAAAGCATTTGCTGGTCTGCATCTCCGAAGCTCCCGATAGACTCCAAAGTATTTGCAGCCCAGGAGGTGGATTTCCAGACTTCTCCGAGGCCGACCTGAGTTCCCAGGAAAGCCGAGACCCACAGCCCTTGTGAGTTACGTGGAACCGGAACTCCTGGTCACTGTGCACATTTGCAAGTGCATCAGCTTCTCAACATTCCTTTAGTATGTGCATTGGGTTACTTGTAGCCCAGACCCCGAGCACCTTTTCCACTGAAGATTGCTGGCCTACACTCCACAAGTGTTCCGTGAGCTTGCCCTTTCTGTTTCCGCTTGAGGTACCTTTATGATCCCTGGTCTTTTGACTGGTGGGTCCCTGAGAAGGCAACTTTACCTTTCATTGGGTTTCCCTGGTTGCTCCAGACATCCCCTGACTCTCCACCACTTGGGGAGTCCCTCAGACCTTGCTGGTCCGCACCAAAGCATTTCTTCACTTTCTGTGTGGGTTGCTGTTGCCAAGGCTTGTTCGATCCAATGCAGTCATCGACGCTGCAGCACTTGACATCCTTTGTGGTACAGATGGAATCCAGCTCCTGGTCATCATCGACACCTCCTGGTCCTCGTGGCTGCAGAGTCAAGCTTCATCTCTTCAACCTGAAATCACCCGACAACGGTGGGCATTCGACTATCGCGCCCCTGGTCACTGGCAAGTGACCCAGACTCTGTCCCCTCTGCTTTTTAGGTTCTTCCCATTTTCAATTCAGGCTTGGATCACACCGGACACTTTTCACTTTGACGGCAGCAGCACTTTGAAGCAGATCGCTATTGAAATCAACGATGATTCGGACACCAAAAGACACCTATGCACCCGGCTTCCCTGGGTGAGGTAACTCGAGTACTCTGATGCTCCCGTGGGTGTTGGCCCTAGAACCTCTTAAGTCTAAAGGGGTATGCTCAAAGTCCTCTCTTAAGTGTCCTTAATCTTTAAGTTTCCAACTGCGACTTTCCCCATAGAACCTAACGGTGATTCGCTGCTTTGTTCTCAAACTGCACGCGTACCCAGTGTGTCCCTTGTGTCACTACCTTGGGTGGTTCCTTGTGGGCCTAGCGGTTCTACAGGCTCTAGGCCTTGTGTCTAGTCAAGTCGTGGTTCCTATACCACTTTCTTAATATATGGTTTGGTACGGACCTAGGGGTCAACTTATATTGTGCTAATTTGCTGTGCTACATTAAGTGTAACATATGTGCTTTTACCTCTACCCTCATAAATAGACTAGTATGGTGTGTTTAGAATAAATATGTATATACATACCTGGTGTGTTTCTCCTTTCATTTGGTCACTCAAGAGATTATAGACTGGTAAAACAAACTGCTTTACATTCCTTCAAGACTTAGCCTGAAGGCTGCTCTCCATAGCTACCAATAGTATAGCTTTCAAATAAGGTTATCTTTAACCCAACACCTCTAAGGGGTTATTTGGACTGGTGCAAGGTGCCCACTGGACAGCATATGCCAGGCCAACTTTTCACACCCATTAACTTCTAATAAAGGAGAGGCATTTTCAGGCAAGAAAAATAAAGCCATTTTTTACTTCAAAATGTGTGAGTCTGCCACCTGAATAAGGTCTATTTACATATATGCTGTCTTGCTAGCCTCATGTTTTCCAAAGAATTGTATACAAAAATACACACATATATATGGACATTCAATTAACACTCTTTCTCCATTGGTCTGTTGAGATGTCACTCAAATTATGCTTCATCCTGCCACAGTACAAAGTATAGTCTACTGATAAGCTCACTCCAGACATTGGATGATTTAACTTTGAGGGACTGAATTATTTCCTTACACATGTGTACATGTTCCTAAAACTAGTTCCCACAGAGTTGACCTGTTTACTGTAGCCCTATGTATAGTAGATTTTATTAACTATTTCCATAACTCTCCAGACATTTACTGTACGTTGCAGTGTTGATTCCTCACTAAAATCCCGCTTTGGTATATATATCATGCAGAAAATAAGTCACTTGATTAGATAAAGTGCATAAACAGATTTCTTGGTTGTAGCCAACCCCCAACACAGGTTTGTGATGAACATTTCAACCACACATATCTGACTTAAGAGAAACCTCTAATACGTATTTGAAGGCACATGCACTTACCAATGAATGATAGGTCCTATATATAATACAGTGACATCACTTAATTCAATAGAAATCAAGAAATCCAGTGAAATTTGTGGTTGTGACTCATTATTACAAACCTACTTAGGCAAATCTATTTAGTCTATGAAAACAACCGCAAATTATTAAAATATCAAATGCGTGCATGAACATTGTGCCAAACATCTTTATCTGTTGTGTTACTCCACTGACATTGGCCTTGCATCTTCCTACTGCAGGATAGGGAAGTGGGTTTGAAAGGAGTGTCTGGGATTATTGGCAAACATGTACAGAGGCACTCTAGGCCAGTCTGCTAAGAACACGTTTGGAGGCATTTCAATTTACCAGTGACCTCTAGTACTTTATACCTGTAAGTTACCAGTCTGATGCTTTTCTAAAAGCTAATAAAATACATAAGGACTTTTAGTCAACCACCTCTATCCATTTAGTCGCTCAACTGTTACTCTATTAATTCTCAATCTCACCACAGCACACAATATACGTCAATGAGTAAAGCCTCTCTACTTGTAAAGACGTGCTTTTACAACAACCTAAACACTTGGGGGGGGGGGGGGGTGGAAGTTTTAAGAGATCTGTGGGCAAACATAGTGCTCATTATTGGTGGTCTCAAATGACCCATCGCCCGTATCTGCGCTGAACCTAGAACGCAATTAAGTTGCTGATGTTGCTGCACTGATTTAAATAAATGGGATGAAAAAACATCAAATCTCCATTTTCTGCAATGCTTTTTTGCACCGACTGGTAAACTGAAAAAAGTGAGCACAGCTCCCTTACTGTGCACCAAATAGCTAGGGTGAGCTATGTACAGTTGAAGTAGTGAGAAACTCTTGGTCTACATCACTGAGCACCTGACGGAACCTAAAGCTGCCTCTAAATGCACCTGTACCCCGTTACCAGCTCCATCAGTTTTAGATCTTCTTCATTTAACTGCTGATCCGGAAGAACTACACCGGCATCTTTGATTGCTTGATTGGATCCCTCTCTGAGGCAGCCGCCCACTCAGACACTCTGAAGGCTTTAAAGAAGGCATAGACAAAGGCAAAGCCAAAGCCAAAGAGGAGGGATTCCTATTGTGAGCCACAAACTAATGGCTGTACTTTCAGCCATCCGGCCGGCCGGCCTGCCAATGACTTTGGGGCATCAGGAGTCAGGGGTTGGTGGGGTAAGTCTCTCACAGTGTTGTAATTTGTCAGCGAATGGAGTTAGCATTTAGCTGAAGCCATCTTGGATTTGGCAGCCATTGTGTATGCCATGTGCTACCTCGTGCTCACCATGTGCTCTGTCCTACCTTTCTGTTGTCTGCTCTTGTATTCTGCTTAGTGAGAAGATATATTTAGCCTCTTCTGCTTCGCACCTGCTCAGTTGAGCTTGTAGCAGTCTTTGCAGCTGTTATAGTCTGTAACTCTCAGGATGTGTTTACTAGAATTAGCAACTGTTAGCTCCTCCCACTTGTTGATTATGCATTTTCTGTAAGACCTTATATGTACCTAAAACCTTCTTCTTGTACCTGTACCGCCTTCTTTTGAGCCCCTGTGTAGGTAAAAAAGGACCATGCTCCTTCAGTTCTGTGTGCTACTTCATACACCAACGAAGGGTGTTGTGTGAATGTAGTTCCACCTCATGAGGTTAATAAATACTGTATTTTATATTCCAGTTTCCATGCCAACTTCTTCCTATTGGTCTAAGGACCTTGTGCAGAGAAGGGCGAACCCTTAGCTCTGGTAGGCCTTGCTGATGCTCACCACGACAAATTGGCGCCCAATCAGTGGGGCTCATCGGCGACTGGGATGCCTGAAGGAGTGGTCGAAACGAAGGATTGGAATCTCGCTACGGATGATCATTGCCCGAGGAGACCCGCGTCATGGCAAACCACAGTGTTCTTCCTGTCCTTCTGATCTGACCATCCAGGTGACGCCGGTCCTCGACGGAGATCTCTTCTGTTGATTCGCCGTGCAGTGACCGTTTGGTCGATTTAAGAACTTCGCAATCGGAATCTGGACACCAAGTGATTGGTAAGCGTTGTTGTGCAACACTTGCTGTTGGTTTGACGCCTGGGATTGGTAAGGTCGTTTTTTTTTACGCTTGCTGTGGCTTTGTGGAATCGTATTGGTCAATTTGGATTTGTATGTGATTGATATATGAATTGCAATTTATATAGGCAGGCAATGAGGAGAATTTTCTCTGTTTTGTATTGATTTGAACAGCACGTCGTACAGAAATACCTTAAATGCTACTTTGGATATAATATTGCATATTCTGCACTATTTTTGGCATGCCTGTTTCTAGCATGTGTTGCTTTTGTAGTGGTACCAGTTTGAGACTCAATGAAGCACAACCGGCTCCCCCAGAAGAGACGCCTAATAGGGACATGTAGACATGTATATTAAGTATGGTATTTCTTCTATAATGTACAGCATATTATGGAATAAATATACTCATAAGGATCCTGAGTTGTGTTTGCCTATGCATGGGTCATTTCATTTGCAAAAGACACAGCATGTGGAACAACGAATGTTTAAGCAAAAGACTGGGCAAGACATGTTTGACTGTGTACGAATGTGGGAGAATGAAGTGCGTGAGCAAATGAAGCGTGAGCAAGCCTTGATTGAAAAAGAACAGCGTAAGAATATTCATGCAAAACCATTAGAAATGAAAAATAAAGGAAGTAAAGAGAGAGAAGATAGGGAGCGTCATTTATAGGTAAATGGCCAATACGCTGTTCGTAGACCTCTTTATCTTATCCTTAATAAACCCCAAAATGATTCTCTTCTACTAGATCATTCTGCACCTCTGTATACTTTTCCTTCTGCCCCACATGAGTCAGATAAAGACTCTCCTACAGAGCAGGAGAAAGCACAGGAAATGTGTTCTATGTTGTCCGCTGAGCGTGCGTCTGACATTAGATCTGCTGCTCATAAAACCGTTTGTAGTGTTGCCCTGCTTCTGAACTTTTAGATAGCATGAAAGACTGACTTGAAAGGGAGCAAATATATTTTACCGAGGTATTTGCCGCAGAGGTAATTGAGCGGTTTAGGAAATATTCTGAGGAATTGGAGCCCAATGATGTAGAAAATGATTGCAAGCAAATGTGTGATGGTCTTTTTGTCTTCTCCCAGGTGACTGACACAATCAGTGTCAGTTGGTTAAACTGCGTGCTGATGCAGTCCGTTTGCGAGAAGAGAAAAAGGCAGCAGAAGCAGCTGCACAAACATCCCGGATTAACATGGCACGAGCTTCTACCTCCGTAACAGATAAGAATGTTGTAGTTCATGTGAGACCTATGCGGGAAGCCGCACCTTTGTATATTCCTCCTAGAGGTACAGGAACTAGCCACGATAAAAATTCTACTGATGCTAAGGGTTCTTTGTTTATAATTGCGTTTACACTCCCTGGAATAGAGCAGATGTTATGGCCCTTAAAACAGCATTACCTAATCCATGAAAAAATCCAGCAGCTTTTTATGAAGAAGTTGAGGGTGCAATTAGCTCTTGTACTATGACTCTGCCCGATATTGATTTGTTTTTCGGATTGATATTACCCCCTGATATGTGGAGAACTGTTCGTAAAGTTGATGATCGTGCGACTTTTGGGGCAATTTGGAAAGATTTAAAACAACTAGATGAAGAAAGAGAACCCGCACAGAAACTGTGTCAGTTAATTTTAGATCTTCCTGCAGCCATAATAGTAAAGTTAAAGACGGTTATTCCCCCTAAAAAGATAGATTGGACTGTGTTAGCGTCTTGCAAGCAAAAGGCAGAGGAATTGGTTTCTGACTTCTTCACATGCTTTGAAGAGGCATTCCACGATTTTAGTGGCCAGTCATTGACAGATGACACAGGCAGGCATCTGAAAAGAGAGAGTTCTCCCAAATATTTTGAGGCCCAGAGGGGGGAGACAAACCAAGCAAAAAGAAACAGAACCTCTAGATGGGCCTATATTTCTTTCAACAATGGATATATCCTAATAATTAGTAAAGAGATGCCAAAGAAAGATCCTTAAGATATTATTCAAACATGAGAAATTTTTATTTAGACTATTTTGTCATTTTCTTAAAAATTGATTTTAAAGACTCATATATATAAATACATTTCATTGTCACTGTGCAAATAAACATTTATACATGTATTTGGTGATAATCTTATCATTTCAAAATTCCCTCTAGTAACAATTGATCCTGTAGATCAAGAACGACAGTTTCACACATATATCATACAACATACAATATCAACAAAGAATACAGTACATACCTAACAATATATACAACTCGGCAAAATTATACAAGACATAGACTAATACAGGTGGTAGCTCTAAGGTGTACTTGAGAGGGAACGATTAGGAACCTAGATGGAATGGATCTAGTGGTTATGATGTGATTGACCAAATCGTATCCAGGACAAAGATGTTGGGCCGACGTACGTTTCGGTGAGAATCACCTTCCTCAGGGCCAAGGACAGAAAAACTAACAAACAAGTGATACAAATATCTTAAAAATGTGAGGGCAACACACAAAATTCTATGATATAGAAAATCTACTGATGTAGATGTTGGAGATGCTGGCGGGATTCTTTGAAGTAGATACTCCCGACCGGGGGTTCTGTCGGGAAAATACCGTCATTATGACGGTATTTTCCCGACAGAACCCCCGGTCGTGTTCTCAGCATCTCGAGAGTAAGACACGGTCTCTCTCCACAATCACCCAGACGAAGCGATGTACCCTCTACTGCGCCTTAGGAGGGAAACTAACGCTAATTAAAAGATCATGGCGCCCTAACTCAAACAACTCAAGTTTTCACTATCAATACACCTTGTATATGCTAACAGAAACAACTCCTTTACTCAGAGAAGTTCCCCGGGTGGCTCTAACAATAATGAAACCCCTTTGAGTATCTACTTCAAAGAATCCCGCCAGCATCTCCAACATCTACATCAGCGTGGAGTAAAGTGGAGTAGAGTTTCATAAAGAGGAGTTAGTAGAGTGAAAGAGTATTGTGGAGTGGCATAGAGTGTTGTAGACTGGAGTGCCAAAGAGTGGAGTGATGTAGAGTGGAGTATTGTAGAGTGCCGTGGAGTGTCATAGAGTGAAATGGCGTAATATGGCCTCGAGTGAAGAGGTTTTCAGTGTCGTAGAATGGAGTGGCATACAGTGTTGTAGAGGGGAGTGCCATAGAATGGAGTTACGTAGAGTGGAATGTAGTAGAGTGTCAAAAAGTGGAGTGGCGTGGAGTGGTGAGTTGTAAAGTGTAGTGGCATAGAGTGGAATGATGTAGAGTCGAGTAGAGTGTGGAAGAGCAGGTAGAGTGGAGTAGAGTAACAGAGTGCAGTAGAGTAGAGATGCATAGAGTGGAATAGAGTGGAGTTGCGTAGAGTGAAGTAGAGAGGCGTAAGGTGGAGTAGAGTGTCGCAGAGTGGAGTAAAGTGTTGTCGACTGGAGTGGCGTAGAACAGAGGGGCGTAGGTTGGATCACTATAGAGTGGAGTACAGTGTAGTGGCATAGCATAGAGGGGAGGAGAGTGTCAAAGAATGGTTGTCACATAGATCCTCTTACTTTGACGTCAGAGAAAGAAAAGTAAACACCAAGCTTTCTGGAAGACAGATGCAAAAGAAACAATTGGTGGACGGAAAGCAGGACAATGCAAACATTCACCCCAAGTAACAAGGATCTTGGTTTAATCCATCATTATTTTGTTCTCCACACCACACCAGTTCATATCCAGCTATATGCAAACCAGTCTTGACCCTGTTCCTTAACCCCTTGCCTGCTGATGACGAAGTTTCGAAGTTTTATTAGTTTAGCACAGTTACTTAAAACCATTGCTATAAAAACAGCATTAGCACATATATAAAAAATCAGTAATTACACATTTGTCATTGAGGTTCCGTGACAATTGTAAGTGGTGTTTTCGACTCGCGCAAATATGGTCGAGTCTAGTATCTATGAACCGCAAATGACGAGTTTAGTAAGTGTGCGCAGTTTTGCTGTGCTAACTTAAACCGTTCGTTTGTTATGTGGGTTTCTCATCTGTACCCACGGGTTCCATCTTAGATACGGCATCCATTTTGTCTCTTGCCCTCAAGTAGCCAGCGAACGGACGCTGTCCGCTTCGCGACCCTGGGACTTCCAAGATATGGCGGAAGACACATGTTCTTTGTAAGTGTCTTTATGACGAGGGGGTTGCTACTGTAAGGCAGATGGCGCCGCTCGAGGCTCATCTTGCCGCACGGGCTTATTGTCTAAGCCGTGCATTTCATTAGGCACGTCCCTTTGATGCCTGTATCTCGTGTTTCCTCGACACTCCCCTTTTACACCCTTTCCAATCTCCCCACTGTCTCCGTCTTCCTCTGCACCTGTCTTCGTTCCTATTTCGATCTACTTTACTGCTGATTGGAATTTGCTAATGGTGGGAAGATGGGTTTTTACAGTTGGGAACCGCCAAATGTTTCCGCACTTATGTTCCGGACTTTGTGTGTTTCAAAGTGATCTAAACGACCCCTCTGAGAGCGACTTGTGGGAACCAGGTTGTAAACTATTATGTATCATGTTATCCTATGGGTAAAAACTGTATAAAAGGAGCGATCCACAAATACAATTTGAAGCAGTCTCCCCGAACTACACTCGATGTACTTCCTGTGACTTCTGTGTTCCCTGCAGTAAATAAACCTTGACTCTTTGACGCCGAAGGAAGTGTCCCGTGTCTCTGTGACTTGTACGCCGGAGCAGGTTACCCACGAAGGTTTCAGGTGTTGTGCCCTGGCACCGCTGGGTCCAAAAGAACCCAGTCCTTCAGTTGGCGCCCAACGTGGGGCTGCATCAGTGGTACCGGTCCAAGCCCGACGATCGTGAGGAACTTCGTGTGAAATCTCCGAGGGAAGGTGCACCCCGCTTCATCGATCCTGTTGTCGAAATAAGTGGCCCGAAGACTTTTCCCGCGAAGATTCCCGCCTCCTAACGGCTGCGACGGACTGCTGCCCTGACTGTAGACCTGTTTTGGCGCCTGGCGTAGACCTTGGTATAGCGAGACGATTGACGGGCCTTCCTGAGGACGCCATTGATCTTTGAGTTAAGTATTTGTGGGTCGCTCCCAGAGTTCTTGGTTGTAGACACTTTAGCGAGTGTCTTTGTTGTAAACACTAGTGTTCTTTGTTGTACACGCTGTGTGAGTGTTTTTGTCGGTGACACTTTGCTAGCGTACTTTGTTGTTGTATTTGTTTGACGACTGCAGCCGCCAAAGACCGAGGGTTTTGTCTTTGCTGGGACTTGGTAAATCCCGAAATCCCGTAACCCTTGAAGTTTGTGAAACTCGGCTAGTGTGCAAGATGCCTGGTCGCAGTACTTTGTTCAGTTGCTTTAGACCTTGTGGTGCGGATTCCCTGCTGGAGGACTCGTGTCCGATACCTCCGGTTGGAACTCCTACTTATGACTTGTATAGCAAACATGGGCTAGGCCCGATTGCTTTTAACGATTATTGGATAAAATATACAAAGAAAGACGGCGATCTTCGTTGGCCACCTCACGGTAGCTTCGAAGCGTCGATCTTAGACAATTTGGAAATAAAGTTGTTCGAACGCAAATCAAGGCCGGCCATGTTTGATGCCTTTCGGTTGTGGCGCAAAGAAGCCCGGCAGAAAGAGATCAGACAAAATAAACGTAGTGAGCGAGATAATGTTGCTACTATAGTGAAGAAAGCTGAGCAGTTTCAGCGTGATAAGGAGGATAAGGATAAGGAAGTGTTTGAGAGGCTACAGCGTATGACCATAGATAAATGCTATCCTGCTTTGCCTACGGAGTCGGATAAGAAGGAAGAGGTAGTTGAGGATTCCTTAATGTCCTATCTTATGAAGTCGCCACCTCCGTACGTACAGGGTACCGCAGCTCCTGTGGTCCCTGCCGTACCTGTTCTTCCACCTGTTATTCCTCCACCTGTTCCTCAACCTGCACCCGCTCTTCCGACTGTTCCTGCTCCTGTGCCTGTTTCTATTCCTACTGCTCCTCCGCTTCCACATACTCCCACTCACGCTACTGCTCCTGTGTTGTTAACCCCTGTTGTTGCCAACGTTTCTACTTCTTCTCTTGTTAGTCCTGTGTCTTATTCTTGTCCCTCTACTCGTAACCGTAATTCTCCCATTGCGGCTAGCTTCTTTCAGTCGCTCGGACCTGTTTTTGGGTCCGCTGGTTCTGATGGCCCACCGCAGAGGCGTAGTCAGCTTCCTGGTAATAGGGAACGCGCTGCGCTATACAATATGGCGATGAGTTGGATGGACAATCCGCAGAGAAATCCACCCCGTGTTGTTCTTGAAACATTTAGTCAATTCAACATACCGACTCAGAGATATGTGTTTGACGAAATGTGTAAACTTTTACATGATCAGATAGCGGCCGTTGCGCCTGACGAGGTGCTGACCGCCCTGTCTAATCTTCGGCTTCAGTTCGCAACTGGACTGATAGTCGATACTAATGTCCGACGTGCTATCGAGCAGTTGCTGTCTTTCCGCCTCGCTCCCATTCCTCACGCACTGTTTGTAGAGGATCTTGAACGCCAACAAGCTGAGTCTGGCCAATATCCTATGCGTGAAGTTCCGCCGGTTTGGGTACCTGCTGATAATACTGATGTTAATAACCCAGTAGCGGCACATTTCCAGAGAGTGTGGATACACCTCCCATGGAAACGATCGGAAGTGCTTCAGGTGAAACAGACTTTGCCCGATCCTCGTAAAAATCCTGCAGGGTATTATAAGGAATTGTCGCAGCTCGTAGATGCTACGGTAATGAATCTTGCCGATATCGACATGTTGTTTGGCAATGTCGTACCGCAACCGGTATGGGCCAAGATTCGTCACCAAGATCACGCGAATGAATTAGGTGGTGATTGGGCTGCCATTACAGCGGCAGACGCTGGACAAGCGGCTGCTACTAAACCCGATCAATTGATTGAACTTCTTCCCCAGCGAATCATTACATTAATGAAAACGCTTATGCCAGCTATGAAGGTAAATTGGGACAAGTTGTCAGCCTGTAAGCAGAAGAAAGATGAGAGTGTATCAGACTTCTTTACGAGGTTTGAGGAAACATTTGTTGATCATAGTGGGCAGGATATGGGTACTGAGGGTGGACAACGGTTGTTTTTAGATAAATTCGTATCGAACTTATTGCCCGACTTGTGCAATAAATTAAAGAATTCAGAAAGTGCGTGGGCCGTTTCTACCTCAGCTCAAATATTGGCTACGGCACAATATTACGAAAATAGAGAAAAAGAGGAAACTGACCGTGCTGATAAAAAGACGAAAGAGCTGAAAACTAAAGTGTTGTTACAACAAGCATATCCGCCGCGTTCTAATCAGAATGCGCCTCAGCAGAATAGATTACAGTCGCAATCGAATCGATCGCAGTCGCGTAATGATTCCTCTTTTCAGAGATCTTCGTTAGGATATAATCAATGTGCTTATTGTAGACAGGAGGGACACATTAAATTTAATTGTCCTGCTTTAAATGACCGTAATAGTGGTACTTCGTCTAGAGGAGGTCGTGGTGGTTCGCAGAATGCGTCACGTGGAAGAGGTCGTGGTGCTCAGAATGACCGTTCTGACAATTCATCAAATTCTAATAACTGTTTCGATCAACGTGGATCATCGCAAGGACGATCTGCACAGTACAATGTAGACGATTATTACGTCGATCAGGGAACTGACGATAGTAATTACTAGGACAGCCAAAGACAAGGAGAGGGAGTGGTATCAGTTCCGGTTGATCAGAGAGGGCCTTACGTCGCAGTTGCTACATCGGGCGTCGTTGAGCCTTTTCTGTTGGACACTGGTGCAGCGAAAAGTTCTATCATGCATTCGAAACTCCCTGGCGCACCTTTGTCTGGCTTAACAAATGTTTCCGTTGGATTCTCTGGCGCCCCCGTTAGCAACCCAGTTTCGCGCCCTTTGCCCCTTAAAATTGGGCCTTGTGAGCTCGAAGCTCCGTTGATTTTAACCACTGGTTGTGGCGAAAATCTTTTGGGTCTGGATTTGCTTAAACGTTTGTATGCAACTTTGTATTGTTCTCCTGCGGGTGTAAAGCTTACGTTCGGAGAGAAAGTAGTCTCTCCCATGTATTTGTCCCTCGATAAGCTTCCACCGGAATTGGATTCTCTTCCTGCGTCTTTGTGGGCGACGGGTCCAAACGATGTGGGCCTACTTGATATCTCCCCTTATGTTGTTCAGTTGAAATCGAATGTGCGATTGCCACGTATTCCCCAATACCGTATCTCACTTGATGGTGAACGAGCTTTGTTAGCGATCATCTATGATTTGATCGAGAAAGATGTCATTGAGGAGACTCGGGGAAACGTGTGCAATAGTCCTGTGCTGCCCATTCTTAAACGTACTGATCCTACCAAACCACCTGTTTATCGTTTTGTTATCGATTTACGGGAGGTAAATAAAATTGTGGTTCCTCAATTCCCTGTTGTGCCTGACATCACGGCGCTACTGACTCTGATTCCAGCTACTGCTTCATGGTTCTCGGTGATTGATTTGAAAAATGCGTTTTTCAGCATCCCGATTGCCGAAGAGAGCAGGGACCTTTTCGGTTTCTCTCTTGGTGGACGTAGCTTCCGGTTCAAACGCGCTCCTCAGGGCTACTGTGAAAGTCCATCAATTTACAGTCAAGCTTTGAAGGGTCAACTGGATGCGTTTAGGTTGCCGGTTGGTGCGGCTTTAATCCAATACGTCGATGACTTATTGGTGGCTGCTGATACTCAGGACATTTGCAAAATCGCTACGGTATCGTTGCTGCAACATCTCTGTGAGTTAAATCACAAGGTGTCACCTTCTAAACTCCAATATTGTTGTCAAGAAGTAACCTATCTAGGTCACTTATTGTCAAAGGAGGGAAGGAGATTGACCCCAGAGAGAATTGCAGCGATTGCGCGAATGGCTGTGCCACAAACCCAAAGAGATGTGCGTGCCTTTCTAGGTATCACGTCGTACTGTAGGCAGTGGATTCCTAATTTTTCATTGCTAGCGAAACCATTGGTGGCTCTTACGTGCAAGGATGTTTCAACTCCTTTACCATGGACGGAAGAGTGTCAGAAAAGTTTTTCTGAATTGCGTGATTCATTGTGTTCGGCTCCTGTGTTAGGTACCCCTGATTACAGTAAGCCGTTCACTTTATATGTTCACGAGAGGGAAGGTTGTGCTTTAAGCGTCTTAACGCAACCTTTTGGTGGTAAGCAACGTCCATGTGCATATTTTTCCTCGACCTTAGACCCAGTAGCTAGAGCATTGCCGAGTTGTTTGAGAGCAACTGCGGCAGCTGCGGTCTCCATCCGACAATCAGCAGGATTGGTCATGGATAATATGCTTACGGTGATGGTTCCGCATGCAGTCGATACTCTGTTGAATCGTACGAAAACTCAGCACTTGACGAGTGCGAGGTTATCCGGGTACGAATTGACGCTCTTGGCAAGCCATATTCAGATAAAACGTTGTAATGTCCTAAATCCGGCAACTTTGTTACCAATTAGTGCAGAGTCAGATGCAGTAACAGAACATGACTGTTACTTGCGGACAGAGGAGGAAACAAAAGGTCGAGTGGACCTTAAAAACACCCCATTGGAAGACTCTGACGGCACCCTGTATGTGGATGGGTCATGTTTTAAATTGCCGAATGGTGATGTGACTACTGCTTATGCTGTTGTGACGCTGAATACTGTTGTTGAGACTGCGAGATTGAATCAGAATTCTGCCCAAGCTGCAGAGCTGATTGCTCTCACTAGAGCATGTGTATTAGCAAAAGGTAAACGTGTGAATGTGTACACCGATAGTCAGTATGCTTTCGGTGTAGCGCATAGCTTTGGACGATTGTGGAGAGAGCGTGGTTTCTTCACGTCACACGGCACGAAAATACAGCATGGCCAGCTTGTGAACGATCTTTTGGATGCATTGACTTTGCCTGCTCAAGTTGCAATTGTTAAGTGTAGTGCGCATCGTAAAGTGACGGATGATGTTGGTCGTGGTAATGCGTTTGCAGATGAGATTGCTAAGGAGACTGCCCGGAACCTTAGCACTCGAATGTATGTGACGAGTTCGGTTAGGTGGCCTACAGAATCAAGTATGTGTGAAAATACCATAGAGAGCGTGAAAGCAATACAGAATGAGGCCACCGAGACTGAAAAGATGAAGTGGAAAGAAAGTACGGGAAGGTTGGATGCGAATGGTTGCTGGATTGATTTGTCGGATCAGAAAAGATGGATGTTGCCTGATGCGTATGTACTGGCCGTTGTGCAAATGGCACATGGGTTAGCACATATTAGCGCGAAAGGTATTTGCAAGTTGTTGGCTGATGTGTGGAAGAATGATGGTATTACGAAGTGTGCTGAACGGTTGGTGAAGAATTGTATGGTGTGTATAATGTACAATCCTGGCAAAGGAACCCCAACTCCCCCTGGCAGTTTTGCTCCTCCTTCGTATCCCTTTGAGGTGATCCAATTGGACTTCATCCATATGGAGCGATGCAATAACCTGAAATACGTTTTGGTTGTGGTTTGCGCATTCTCCCGATGGATCGAGGCCTATCCCCTCAAAGACAATACTGCTTTGTCTACTGCGAAAATCCTGCTGAAGGAATACTTTCCTCGGTATGGAATGCCTAGAGTCGTGTGGTCAGATAATGGAAGTGAGTTTGTTGGAAGTGTAATGAAGAGTGTGTGTAAGGGCCTTGGAATTAATCAGAAATTCCATAGCGCCAATCATCCCCAGTCAGCTGGATTGGTTGAAGGGTACAATGGCACCCTTAAACTAAAATTAGCGAAGATCCAGGCTACGACTGGACTTTCGTGGCCTGATGCTTTGCCGTTAGCATTACTGTCAACTAGGGCGACTGTACACTCCCGAATAGGGCTTAGTCCCTATGAAATAGTGTTCGGCCGTCCTGCGAATGTGTGGGGGGTTCCTAGGCCAGGTGTATTCACTGATCTTGAGTATCCGATGTTGATTGACTACTTACATGACTTGACTGCTAAACTGAGGTTAATTCATCAACAGGTTTACGACGCCTTGCCGACGCAGACGGAGGGTCCAGGCCACCAGCTCCAGCCCGGTGATTGGGTAGTCACCCGTAACTTCTCACGCAAGAAGAATCTGGACCCCCGCTTTGTTGGACCTTACCAGGTGCTCCTGGCCACGAGGACTGCCGTTCGTCTTGAGGGGCGGAAGAATTGGGTACACGCTACCCATTGTAAACGAGTCCCTATTCCTTTACCGGCAGACCCGTGGGTGAGGAAAGGCATTGCGTCAACCGAAGCAGAGACATTGCCGGCGTTTGTACCTTTTAGCGACGCACAGCTTGTTGGTGAACGCTCAGCGCAGCAGAAAGCCACTGTTGAACACTTGTCAGCAAAAGACTCAAGACCAGACCAACGAACTGATCAGCAGGACGCTGTCTCTTCAACGGATCCTTTGTTTGACGAGCAGACACGTCCCGGGAAACATCGATATTCTTTGCGTTCTCATACTAAAGACAAATAAAATTGTTTTCTTGTTTTGCTGAAACTGATAACTACAATATCTTCGTTTCCCCTGATCAACTTTGAACAGTTCGTACCATTGAAACTTGTTTTGTACATATATTAAGCTTCTTCCTTGTATCTCTTTTTCCTTCCACAGCTGAATTATTGTGCTAATTAAATACATATTGTGTATTGAGGGCCGTAGGGCCGCGCGCGTACTTCCTTCTGAACAGTAGGTCTTGACGCTAGGTTAAAGGCCGTCGGTTCCTAGGAACTCCTGGGGATTGACTATTGCTGCACAGAACGAAGTGCGTCAAGAAACGTTGCGGACGGTCGTAGGGAAATGGCATTTTCGAAGTTGAACGATTTGGAAGGAGCTCAGGCGTATAGAGTCAAACTGCAGAAACTCAGTCGTACAAAATGTTTTGTATTTCAATTGTTCGTATTGTTTTTAACTGCTTCTGCATTTTTGGCGGGTGGGGTGTATTACACTATGTCCTACTTCTTACTTCCTACCCCTACTCCTACTCCTTACCCTAACCTTACTTCTACTGCTTCTCCCCATTCCTTTCACATGCTACCAGAACACGAACAGGCTAGACGTGTAGAATTCCGCAACAATTCCTTTATCCAGCTCCTCCATCAGCATCAGTTAGTGGTTAACACTACTAATTGTTGGGTGTGTGGGTTGATGCCACATACTACGGGTAAGGGAATTCCATATCTGGTGTTACCGTATAGTTCCCAAGGGTCAGCTCGAGCATTCCAAACAATGTTTCGAAGTGCACTGGGTTTCCACCCCACTCCAGAACAACGTTCCCCCAAGCCTGGTCCTACCTCGTACCAGTGGGTGCTATCAATGGCAATAGCGGACATGGAAGATGAGATCCATGATGCTTTTCTCATCCCTAAAGAAGAGGTACAGGCCTATAGGGTCCTAAGTAGAGGGGAATATAGTATGTTCACTAATGAAAAGCAGCTTAAAAGCTCGCCTCCAATATGGGTCGTACCCCACACTGGTAATCTTTGTCTTGTGGGTCGTGGTTCGCAAGCCTCGCTTGGAGCCAGTGCTTGCATTGAGAGTTACGTTCTGCCAATGTCCCCGACCCCTGTGTTTCTGGCTGCCAAGGGTACGTACTTTATCTGTCATGATCGTGCATACACATGGTTGCCCACAGACTTTATGGGCTCATGTTTCGTTGCAAATCTGTTGCCTCCGACGTTTACTGTAGATGCCGATTATCATAAGACTAGAGTCGTACGAGGCGTAATTAGCGAAGAGGATACTGCCGGTCAAGAGGCAGGAGACTTTTTCAAGGGTTTCCTCCCGTTTTGGGGACCTATGGTTAATAGTAGGAACCTGAGACATTTGACTCGAGTGGTAGAATCGACAGCTAACATTACTGCCAGTGCCCTTGGTAATATCACCACAGAACTTCAGGCGGAGAGACTTATGACGTTACAAAACCGTATGGTTTTAGATGTTGTCTTGGCAGATCGCGGTGGGGTATGTAAAGTGATCCATTCGAGCTGTTGCATTTTCATACCTGATAATGCTCCTACTGTCTATCAAGCCATCTCGAAGTTGCATAAGATCTCCGAATCCATACACGTGGATGTAGGGGATTGGACGCTACTCGGTTGGTTTTGGGGCCTGGTGTCGACTTGGGGTTGGAAGATTCTGATGATCATCGGGGTTGTGGTAGTGTTCCTGTTCACGTGTTGCCTTTGTGTGCAGTGTGGTCCTGCCTTATGTGGCCTCTGTGCTACAACGTGTATGAGACAACCATCTGTTACCAAGGGGACTCGACTGGACAGAGCTATGCTACAACGACATCTTGATGGTCTGATGAATATCGAATATGATTCCGACTAGTGCTTGCCTACATGAGGGCAAAAGGAGCGTCTGAGGTTCCGTGACAATTGTAAGTGGTGTTTTCGACTCGCGCAAATATGGTCGAGTCTAGTATCTATGAACCGCAAATGACGAGTTTAGTAAGTGTGCGCAGTTTTGCTGTGCTAACTTAAACCGTTCGTTTGTTATGTGGGTTTCTCATCTGTACCCACGGGTTCCATCTTAGATACGGCATCCATTTTGTCTCTTGCCCTCAAGTAGCCAGCGAACGGACGCTGTCCGCTTCGCGACCCTGGGACTTCCAAGATATGGCGGAAGACACATGTTCTTTGTAAGTGTCTTTATGACGAGGGGGTTGCTACTGTAAGGCAGATGGCGCCGCTCGAGGCTCATCTTGCCGCACGGCTTATTGTCTCAGCCGTGCATTTCATTAGGCACGTCCCTTTGATGCCTGTATCTCGTGTTTCCTCGACACTCCCCTTTTACACCCTTTCCAATCTCCCCACTGTCTCCGTCTTCCTCTGCACCTGTCTTCGTTCCTATTTCGATCTACTTTACTGCTGATTGGAATTTGCTAATGGTGGGAAGATGGGTTTTTACAGTTGGGAACCGCCAAATGTTTCCGCACTTATGTTCCGGACTTTGTGTGTTTCAAAGTGATCTAAACGACCCCTCTGAGAGCGACTTGTGGGAACCAGGTTGTAAACTATTATGTATCATGTTATCCTATGGGTAAAAACTGTATAAAAGGAGCGATCCACAAATACAATTTGAAGCAGTCTCCCCGAACTACACTCGATGTACTTCCTGTGACTTCTGTGTTCCCTGCAGTAAATAAACCTTGACTCTTTGACGCCGAAGGAAGTGTCCCGTGTCTCTGTGACTTGTACGCCGGAGCAGGTTACCCACGAAGGTTTCAGGTGTTGTGCCCTGGCACCGCTGGGTCCAAAAGAACCCAGTCCTTCATCATGTTTAGGATAAAAGGAAGAAAACAGAAACACAAAGCTGAGAAACTGCTCACTGAGCTTAGTGGCCGTTGTGCTTCTAAGAAAAACAGTCTTGCAGTTGCCGATATAAACATTTTGCTACGCAAAACCAAAATTAAAGATAATAAAAACAAAAAGTGCTATACCACGGGGGAAAAAAAGTCTGTGATGAGTTTTTGAGGGGGAGGACGTGGGAGAGCGGGGGCCGAAGAAGGTGACAGAAGATTGTCCAAGAGTCTCACAAATTTTCCCGACCTTGCAAGCACTTGGATGTCAGTGGATGCAAAACAAAGAGCCGAAGCCTCCCAGCATGTCCTAATGCCCCATCTTAGATACAAGGGTTTTAAGAGAGACTTTCTTGGGGCAGCTAGGGCCGGGCAACAACACAGGAGATGCAGTCATGACTCAGAGTGGTAATCTGCAAACCCCCCCTCCCTTGTTTGAGCCTATCTGTTGAAAGCCTTGAACGCAAGCCAAGAAGTCGCATGAACATAATGTTCTTCCGTGCCACTGCATTTAAGTTTTCCTGGAAATAGGCTTGCGGTTTCCCGGGAAGATACGAAGAGTTCAGTGGGAGCAAAATGGAAGATGTTTTTACGGAGTGCAAATCCATGCGATGGGAAATTAATTTGACCTGTCTATTGATGGTATTTTTCCAGGCTGAGTATGAAATGGAATCTAAAAAGAGGGATGCGTTGTCCATCTCTAGCACTCTTATGGCAGTTGCAATCTGAGTGTTCCAAGGGTTGCCAGGACTGGAAAAGGTTTCTTTTAGGTGGGATTTTAAAGTGTTGTCACCAGCTTTTAATAACCGTATGAAATATTTCAGGGTATCGGCCTCACAGTAAATGGATTGTCTTTGTAGGCCCAGCTCCAAACATAGTCTTGCTCGCTGAATGAAACTTGGGAGGTGGAAGATTTTTTTATAGGTGGAGATTTGGGCAAGATCAAGACTAGCAGAGCATGCCCCGGGAAAGGCCTGATGCCCATAGGTTAAGGCAGGAAGTAGAGTAGCTTTGATCACCTTCAAAATGGCTTCTGCAGAGGGACTGCACAGGGACAGGTTCAGCCGAGTCAGGGAGTATGTGATTGCTCCTGCTTTCTTTTGCAAGGCAGCTAGATGAACTGTAGGTCTAGACGTCTTGTTGAACCAGACTCCCAAATAATTATATTTTACTGTTGTGTTGATCCTGGCAGGCCCGATGTTCCACCTTAAGCATTTCTTGTTCTTACATCTGCCAAATATCAGTACCTTGGTTTTTGCCTGATTGATTTTCAAGGCATTAGCGATGTTGTATATATGGAGCGTACTTAACGCTCGTTGGAGACCCGATTTGGCTTGGTCCATTATTACAATGTCATCCGCATATTGTAATATTTGCAGGGACTTTTTACCAGGACTGAGTTTTGGCGGAAGGAGATTGCTGTTCTCTAAAAATGTTCCAAGATCAGCTGTATAAAGATTGAATAAAAGAAGGGGCGAGAACGCAGCCTTGCTTTAGCCCGTCAGCGACACTAATTCTTGAAGAGACTGTCTTTGGGCCGGTTTTGATTTGCACCCATGTGTTCTTGTGCAGTGAGATGAGTGCTCTTAGGAGGCTCTGCGGGATCCCCCACTTGTTCAATTTCCTCCACAAGGTGTTCCGAGACACTTTGTCAAAAGCTGCGCTGTAGTCAACAAAGCAGCAGTAAAGTGGAAGATGTTTTTTTTGGGCTGCTTGTTGACTCAGGATGGCTAGAGTGGTGATATTGTCTATTGTGGAGGCCGATGCCCGAAACCCCGTTTGGTAGTATGGTATTATGTTGTTGTCAGCAACCCATTTTTCAAGCACCCTAAGAAGACATTGTGCGTATGCCTTTGCTACAAGATCTAACAGTGCGATGAGTCGGTAATTAGCCGGGAGCATGGGATCTCCTTTCTTGAATATGGGGCATAGAATCGAGCCTAACCATGAGTCTGGTAGCTGGCAAGTCCTGAACACGTTGTTGTATAGAGGAGTCAAGAGGGCCGCCCACTCTTCCAGGGCACATTTAAATATCCCAGCCGGAAGGTCGTGGGCCCCTGGAGCACCGTCGTTTTTCATATTTCGCAGATGCTTGGAGACCTCGGCTGCAGTGGTCAACTCATGAATTTCTGTTTGAGTGGATTCAACACGGTCTCCTAGTCCGATCACCACTGGGTCCGAGGTATCGCTGCGATATAGTTGGGACACGTGCAGGGCCCAGTCTTCTTCGCAAACCGCGTTTCCTCTCATCTTGTTCGTGGAACGGAGTTTGTTCATGTAGGTCCAAAACTTGGACTGGCTGTTGCCCTTAAGCAGGTTGAATATTTTTAGCCACTCGGAGTGTTCTTTTAGTCTCTTGGTTTCCCATAAGGATTTCTTGAAGGTCTTTCGCAGCAATGCCACATTATTGGCAGTATGTACAGTTCCGATCAGTTTGTGCCTGCGCACAGCCCTCCTGAGGGTCTTTCTTTGGGAGGCTAGTGATGGATCATGAATTTGCTTCGGACGTGGCCCAGATGATCTAGGCTGAACCACGCGGCCTACCAATAGATCCTACAATTTAACTATGGCATTATCCCACTGGTGATGTAATTCTGTGGGGGCCTCTAGTCTGAAGCTAGCTATTTCGGCCTTAAGCCAAATTCCCACCTTGACAGAGCCTAGTGAATCCCATTTAATTCTTCTAGCCAAGGTGTGGAGTTCGGCCCGCGATGATTGCCCCACTTCTGTTGTTTCTGCGGCAACCGGCGTTTGCAAATGCAATGTTACCGTTAGGGGGTTGTGGTCGCTCTCCATACGATCTAGAATTTCCATCCTGGCCAGATTATTGCCCAAAAGCGGTGATAAGAAAATATAGTCAATTGTTGAGATGGTTCTAAACGTGGGCAGAAAATGAACACCCGGGTGCTGTTCCAGTATAATTTGCTGGGCTGACCGGAGGTTGTAGGTTGTTAGAAAAATGGTCATTACTTCCTGCTCTTTGGTTTTCCTTGCTAGGAGACCATTAGTTGCAAGGTCTTTGATGTTAAAGTCTCCTAATAACAGTACCTCCATAAGTGCGAATTCCAATAGAAGATCTTCCAGATGTTTTACCAGTAGATCAGTTGCTGTTGATTTTGTGTTTTTCGCTATATTATGGTAACAATTGATTAGGAGAATTGGGAGGGCCCTACCTGACAGTGAGAGGCCGGTGATAAGTACTGTCTGCCCTGTTGTCAGGTTCCAAGGAATAGGTGTGACCATTATCCTGCAGCTGTACTTAATGTAAATTGAGAGGCCCCCAGAGGGTCTTCAGTAGGGGTTGGCCTGGACGGCTTGTTGAAAAAGTTCGTAATAGACAAGCAGAGGCGATGGAGATAGAGACCAAGTCTCCTGGAGACATATGATATCGCTTTTGTTCAGGAAGTCCACGGCTGATTTTGAGGCAAGAATTGACTTTAGCCCAGCCACATTCCAGGATGAGATGGTTAATTTAGGGTTGAACCGGCTGGCGCCTGCATTAGGAAGGGCGCTGCTGGACTAATTTAGTAAGAGGCCTGCTGATGACGAGCCCAGCTCGTCATGAGGCACAGTGGAGCTGTGCTCATGAGGAGCTGGGCTCGTCATAACGGCCGCACCACTCTCCCGCGCGGTGAATTCCACACTTGTGTGAGCGTTCTATGGGAGTGGGCCGAGTCATGACGAGCCCAGCTCGTCATGAGCACTGCAGCACTGCACGTGGCCCCCTTCCCCCCCCCGCACAGGAGGGAAATAACCCCCGCGGCTCAGGGGTTAAGGGAACAGTCCAGTTGAACTGCCAAACCAGATCCTCCAGGGACCTAAAACACGAATCCTGGGACCGGTTTCAGGACATCACCCTTCATCAGCCAGGCTAGCATGAATCCAGTGGTGTAGTGAGCATGGGACCCGAGTCTGGGCATACCCTTCACACTTAGGGCAACTTATGCAAAAGAAACAATTGATGGAGGGAAAGCTGGACAATGCAAACATTCATCCCCAGTCACAAGGATCTGGGTTTAATCCATTTTTCTTTTGCCCACCACACCACCCCAGTTTAGACCCAGCCATATGCAAATCAGTCTTGACCTTGTTCCTTATAGGAGCAGTCCAGGCCGAACTACCATTGGGAGCAGGGTCAAGACTGATTTGCATATGGCTGGGTCCAAACTGTAATGGTATGGTGAGCAAAAAAACGATGGATTTAGGCCCAGTTCTCTGTAGGGGGGGAGGGGGTGAATGTATGACATTGATCTGCACTCTGTCCATTAATTGTTCTTTTTGCATCCTGGAAGACAGAGCCGGACATTTGTCCTCTGTCTTTGAATGCTCAACAAATGTGACAATAAAAGACACCATTTAAAGTCCTGTTTACCGAAAGTGAGCACTTGTGGAAGAATACAAGGAGAATTAGTGAACAGGCTGTGCTGCATATCAGGGACAAAAGCTGCGCAACAAAGGAGGGACAAAGACATGCTGGACATCCTCAAACAAATAAAGCCTGTCAACAGAAAGCAAGCACATGCGAGCTGCAAACCACAAAGTTTTTGCAAAGTGATGGGGAGAGTGCATTTCCAGGGAAGATCCCAGAATGTCTCAAAGATGTCTTTAGCAAACAGACAGCTGCGGTGTCTGGTAGGTTTTGACCTAAAAAGCAGGTTTCCTACCTCCCCCCACCCCCACCACTCACACACACACACAGCTCCCTTCACCCCTCACAGCGGGTGTAACTCTTTCTTACTCGCAGCGAGAGGAACAAGTCGGATGACGTGAGCTGGTGTGCTCCTTCTATACCTGAGGCACAGGGGGTTCTTGACAGGTGCGGGTGCGGGTTCTCACACCTGAGGGCGGGATGTGGGTCACGTAGCGTTTGTGTGCACACATCTCCGGTGCTAGGACAGAGGCGTTTCTTAGCAGCACAGAGATCAGCAGCTTTCACTTCCACCAGAGACAGAGACAGTGCGCTCAGGAGCCCGGCCGAGGCCGAGAGGTTCGACGGCTCCGAAAACTCAAAGCAGCGATGAGTGGAGGGACGGAGCCGGACCTGGAGAAGGGGCCCCCACCCCACCCACGGGGCCCCGGGCCTGCCGAGGAGAAGCCGCAGTGTCAAGGGGGAACGTTCACCCGGCATGTGTGGGATGCAGACTGGGAGACGGAGACCCCCCCTTACACATACTCCAGCCTCACAAGCGAGGGTCCTTTAGAGGTGACTAAGTGCACGGACTCGGGGTGTTCTATCGATTGCAGCAGCACCTCTACATTATCCGACGTGCCCGAGTCCCTGCAAGAGCCCGGGGGCCAGGACAGCCCAGGACCGAGCCCGGGAGCTCTGGATGGGGCTGGCTCAGAGGGGCCGAGGGGGTGTGGAAACAGGGGTGAGAGGAGGGACTCAGGCCTGGGGCTGCACCAAGGCACAGAGAGAAGAGAAGATGCGGAGTCAGCAGGTGAGATGCTGCTGGGGAGGGAGAGCCCGGACAGGAGAGATGCCCTGACGGAGGAGGCTGGCACAGAGCAGACGAGCCTGGTATGGAAGAGAGGACTCGAGGTGTCCACACAGACATCACTCAAGAGGCGCCTGCCACCTACAGGTTGTTTTATTTTATTTTAATTTTATTTAATGTGATTTTCTATAGCGCGAACTTTACCCGGAGGTGTCAGAGCGCTTTTCATAAGAACCAGTTTCAATACATAAGGATTTAGGATTACGTGCGTTACATAAAAGATACAAGCAGAATATTTTTGGGCGAATGTACAAGTTGTAGAGTCACACAAGGAAGAGATACAAATGGATACACTCTAAGCGTCACATAGGAATGGTAGAGAGTACAAAGGTCTACAGCATATACTAGTGATTATACTTATCTCTATATACATATATACACAAATAGTAGATTTCTGTGGGAGTAAGGAGGGTGGGAGGGATACAGGGGTATGGAGAAAAGGCAAATCAGCATGGCTCGGGCATATGGAAAAAAGCAGGCAAAGGGGGAGAAATTCAGGGGAGAGAGGAAAGGAATAGGGGAGATCGAATGAGAGTGAGGGAGGGATAGGGTGACCAACCGTCCATAAATTTCACGGACAGTCCGTAATTTGGGCCTCACGTCCGTTGTCCGTGATGAAACCTTTTACGGACGCCTTTTGTCTGATATTTTGGCCATCACAGGGAGCAGCACTGCTCACCGGTGAGAGGCCTCACCTTCCTGATGGGGCACCTCGCGCTCCTCGATCACAAGAGCAGCCCTCCTGCCCATTGTCAGTCTGTATGGGGCTGATTGCCACATACAGAATGTCAATGGGGCAGTCTGGGCTGGTAAATCAAGTGGCGGCCTCCTCCTGCCTCAGTGTACAGCAGGGCGTTCTGTAAAATAAAAGGCAAAACGCTAATGCTGCAACTTTAGCAACGTGAGAAAACAGTGTATATAAAGAAGCCTGTAAAATAAGTTAAAAAGAACGGGTTATCGTTCTTTCACTGTCTCATCATTTTTTAACTGAAGTATTTTCAATATTATATCTAACAAAGCCATGGTTGCTGCTTTTTTTTTATTTTAAGCAACTAACAACCATTGACAAGGCCAATAGTCCTGTTTTTTGTTGGTGTAACGATACTTGCTGTATTATATATATATATATATATATACATATCTGGATGCAAAGACATAAACAACATAACACCAGTCGGGTTGAACACTATTCTAGCGCTGATTTTTAGCCTAGGTGTTTTAAACTACTCCCTTAATTACATTGAATACCCCCTTTGGAGAGACCCTCCAGTTTTTTTACACCACTTAAAGCCCTGGAAACAACACCATGTCACAGTCACCTCACATCCTGGCACTGTGCATCATGCATGACTCATGACATCTACATTTTCAGACTGCCTATGTGCAGGGGCATAGTGAACTTTCCCTCACCCCACCCCACCCCACCCCTTGCTTTAGGAACTACAGCGGGGGTGAAGTTCTTGATGGGCCTCTTCTGTCTGCAACTCTGTAGACAAAGGCTCAGCTCATAATGTGAAAAGGTGGGTGAGTAAATAAGTGAAGGAATGTGTGAATGGATGACTGAAAGGATGAATGGATGAATGAAAGGGGGAATGGATAGATAAAAGAAAGGATGGATGAATGAGTGGAAGTATGGATGAGGGAAAAGGTAAATAGATGGATGTATGAGTGGAAGGGTAGATGGATGGGTAAAAGGGTGGATGGGTGTATGAAAGGATGGATGGATGAGTGAAAGCTCAGATGATGGGCGAGTGAATGGGTGGATAGATGAGTGAAAGGATGGATGGATTGAATTGATAAGTGAAAGGGTGAATGTATGGATGGATGAGTGAAAGGGGTGGATGGACAAAAGGATGAATAGATGAGTGAAGAAGTGAAATGGTGGATGGATGAGAGAACGGATGGATGGATGAGTGAAAGGGTGGAAGAGTAAAAGGATCAATGGATGGAATACATGAATGGATGAGTAGATGGATGGGTGAATGATGGATGGATGGATGGATGGATGGATGGATACGTGAAAGGGGGATGGAGAGAGAAAGAGCGGATGAATGACTGAAAGGGTGAATGGGTGGAAGGATAAGTGACTGGGTGGATGGATGAGTAAGTGAATGAATGAATGGCTGGATGGGTGAAAGGGTAAATGGCTGGATGGATGAGTGAATAGATGGATGGGTGAAAGAGTGGATGGATGACTGTACGGATGGATGGGGTGAATGGGTGGATATATGAATAATGGATGGATGACTGAAAGGGTGGATGGAGGGATGGATGAGTGTAATGATGGATAGGTTTGCAAATGGTTGAATATGTTTGGATATAAATGGGCACATAGATGAAAGGACAGAATGAATGGTGAAAGACTGAATAATAGATAAAAGAATGATTACACCTTTTAGCCCCCATTATCTTAAGTAGCATTTGCTACACATTGACTTTCACGTTAATATGAGTCATTGTCTCTATGTAATGTGTGTGATGAAACGCACTTTGACACCCTGCCCTACATAATTGGGACGAGTAACACTATAAGAGAAATTAAATACACATGAGAGACGGTCTAAGTGAAGATGAGGGGCCCCATTGAAGGGTGATAGCAAGGCAGGACTGGCCGGACTCGGCATCGGGTGTTTCCCTGGGAGGCTGGAAAGGGGTGGGGGGAGCGGTTTTGTTACAGGGGGCTGGCACTCCAAAGTTCCTTATATATACAGTAGTTTTCAATCATCAATAAAAGCGGATTCACTTATATTCAGGCGTGGTTCACCATTGTATGGTGATTAATGTACCTGCTGGAGTGAGATGCGAATTTTGAATTGTCTAAGGCAGCAAGCTGCAGCCATACTGAAAAACTGTGAAGTGCACGATTGTCTCAACCTCATATAAACCTATTTTGACTTGTACTTAGATGGTTGTTTACTTACTTACATATATACTATTGCGCTACCACCTCTGACGTATCTGTAAAACTTACCTTTTGTCCCAAAGTTTTGTCCTGAATTTTGACCTTTTGTCCTGAATTTTTGTCCTGAATTTTGACCCTTTGTCCTGAATTTTTACACTCACCGTCCTGAATTTGCACCTATGCCAGTTGGTCACCCTAGGTAGTGAAGAGGTAGGGGAGGGGGTGATGGGTGATGGGATCAGAGGCATTAGCATTATTTGCAAACGAGGAGTAGATCCGTGCAGAAGATAGACGATTGATCGAAAGGTCACCCAGCTAGAGACCGACAAGACTGGAGATACGGACCAAGGTCGCTAAGATGGCAGAAACAACAAGGGTGTCTTTAGGAGATGGTCCGAAAATGGCGGGATGCAGATGAGTCTTAGTTCAAAAGTATGCAGTGCGAACTCACCTGGAGCTCATGAGGGAGGCACGATCAGGGACACAAGCCGGTAATTATTTAGACCCAGGAGATCCTTGCACCCGACTCAGCTGAGTCTCCTAGGTCGGGACGGTATGGGGCCCCCGCTCACCTCCTACGCTTATGAAGTGCAGCAAAGTCCTCCAACATAAACCGGAGCTTCCTTGAGAAGCCACTAGTCCTCAGGGCTCAGCTGGGCTCCTCGCCGCACCGGACTGCTTCCCCTATGCTGGATACCACAAACGGCGCTCTTCCCGCTACCACTTCAGCCGCTGCGAGTCCGGATCGAGGAAGTCCTCCTAGCGAGATCTGCGCTGCACGAGGGATTCAATCGGGCCTTACTGCTGCTATGACCCCCACCTTCCCTCGCCCTGCACACTCGAAGGGCCTGCTCCCCGTTCACAGCCCTCAACCTTTAGGGGGGCCCCCAAACGAGCCACGTCATAGGAAGAAGAGAATGGAGGGATACAGAGGAGGGGATGGATGGAAGGGTGGGTGGATGAGTGGAGAGAGGTGGATGAGAGGTCTAGGCGGAGGGTTCTTGCTGAGGGAGTCCCCAGCTGCACTATTAACTGCTGATGCCCCTTCCAACCTCTGCCCCAGGGAGCAGAGCCCCTGGGGGGGAGGAGGAGGTTACTCATGCTACAGCCCCGCCTCTGGCGCTTAATCCATCGGTGACTGATGATGGGAAAGGAGAGCACTCGTGGGTGGAGACGCATCTCACTTCTCCTGGCTGCTTAGGCTTTCCTGCCACCACAATGGGGGACACTCATGAAGCTGGACCATCGACCTGTTCAATAATGTCAGCTAGCTCCAATTTCCTCAATTCTTCCTCCACCTTCGGCCACAGATGAAATGCCACACATCGGTGTTTCAGGGCAATGCCAGGTTTTGTGCTGTTAAACCTGATGTTAAACAATGCAGTTTCTTTGAAATCTCACAGGGCGCCGCTCCCTCGCCATAACCCACGCTGAGCCCCAGTGGGAGAACCAGTTCTGGGCGCCCAAAAGCGCCCAGAAGCAGCAAGTGAGGCACCACAGTGGCACCAAAAAACCCCCGGCCAATGGGGGAGCCCGCTAGGTACAAACCCCCAATGGGGGAGCAGCACCTGGGTGGCGGGAAGAGCGAGGGGGGGATATGCTCCCCCAGATAGCTCCTAACTTCGTGGAGCTGGGGAGCGGCACACCTTCATTTTCTGGAGGACTGTACATTTCTGATCACGAGGCGAAGCTCTGCCAAGGGAGACTGAAGAAAAGCCAGAATTTCTTGCCAAGGAAACCAATCCGTGTATTACCCATCTAGCGAAGAGGCGAAGCCCTGCCAGTCTGGTTGGGGTTCGGGAACACGACAAAAGCGAGGGAGGTGCGCCCGCTCACAGTCCGCACAATAATGTGCCAGCTGGAACCCTCAAGATGCTGCCTGTGGCTGTAGTGAAACTATTATGCAGTGGCCCTCTCTGTCCAGTGGCAGTAAGGGGTCGGGTGGCCAGAACCCACTGAACGGCTTCGGGCGGGAGTCGGTGGAGGTCTCCACCTGCAACCAGGAGGTTTGTTGGCCCGGTAGAGCATCTCGGGGCCCGCATATCGGAACAGGACCCAGAGGCGCAGCATTTGTTGAGGCCTGGCGATCTGTACGGGTCCGGGTGGGCGCCAAGGGAGCACAGAACAGAAGCTGCCTGGCTTCGCCAGAGTTCAGCCTGCGGATGGGGAGAGTATGTGTTGTGTTCTTGAAGTGGGGAGTGATTGCCTTAGGGGTATCAACTTGGGGCCTACACTCCGGGGCATCTAGGTCTAACTAGGCCTGACACGTGGCCCTAGAAATAACTGAGACGGACACTGGGAATAACTTTGTGGCTCGCCGCCTGCGCGTCTGATTGCGTACGTGTGTGCGGGGCCCCTCTTTATTATAGCAAGTCACATGACTCAACGTTTGCACACTTGTGGCGCCATGGGTGTGCCAGAACCAGGAACATAACATTCCTCCTAAAACAGGAAGAAAAACAATAACAACAGATCACACAAACATTGGCAACCAGCCTGTCATGATGTTCTCTTTTGGCGTACTTGTCTCAACCTGGTATTCAAAAATTACAGGGCATGATCACTGACATCACTCTCACTATTCATGAACAGTCTTACGTGAAGTAGTCGCGTAGCCGACAGGAGGGTGTGGGGTTTCTTCTTAGTCCATGTTGCGACTCCCTCCGACTGGGACAGGTATCGGCGCCTCACTGACTGCCGCCTCAGGATCTCGCATGTCGTCCGGGACCCCAGAACTTTCACCCGGCTCATCACTTACTGCTGCCCTGGCACTGCTTCTCTGAGTGACTTCTTGGCTGGGTGCTGTTTCCTGGTGTTAAGAACTGATGGCGGTCTCATTTCCATTTTCGAACGTTGGGGGGCAGGGTGACGTTGGCTCGGGATGGAACCATTTGAAATGGGACACATTTCTTGTTACTGTTTCCCGCCCCCGGACGGCAGTGATGCGGGTGCCTTTCACGCCAACCACTCGCCATGGTCCTTTTTCATAGTTCAATCTAAACTTTCCACTGGTGACCCGGTTTCGGATGAGTACTAAATCACCTCTGTTGAATTTTACCATCACAGCCCTTCTTCTCTTGCTGATCTGAGCAAAGGTGGCTTTTCTTTTCTGCGCAATTCGATCTTCATTTGTCCCCTCAGGCGTCCACCTTGGATGGTGAGGGATAGAGTCAGTCACCACTCGCCCCATGAGGACATGTGCTGAAGCTACCCTTGTGGTCGAGTGTGGGGTCTGCAGGTAGCTTCGGAGGAACGTGAAGATAGCCATCTCCACTGACTGGCTTTTGTCATGGGCAATGCGAATGACCTTGTTCAGGGTTCTCATGAATCGCTCTGCCTCTCCGTTAGCCTGAGGCCAGCGAGGGGTGATGCGTCGATGCAGGGTTCCGAGGGAGGACAGATAATCAGCCAGTTCTTGTCCCTGAAACGGAGGCCCATTGTCTGTGCGGAGTTCACGCATCGCCCCGTGAGCAGCAACAATTTTCTCTATTTTGGGGATTACTTCCCCGTCGCTCGTGCTGGATATGATTTCCACTTCCGGGTATTTGGAATGGTCATCGATCATCACTAGTGTGTGTCTCCCAACCGGGAGACTGCCAAAGTCCATGCTGACTTGTTCCCATGGCTGTCGTGGCCGGGGTTCCACTATGATCGGGGCTTCGCGAGGAGCATCCCCAGTGACTTGGCATGCTGTGCACGATCTCACCACTTTCTCCACCATCTCGTCCATCAAGGGAAACCATACTTTTGTTCTTAGACGTGCTTTGGTTTTGACCATCCCCTGGTGACCCACATGCGCAAGCTGCACCACCTGGTCGGCCAATGCAGCGGGTATTACCAGACGATGCCCTCTCAGCAGGCATCCGGTGTCATCTTCGTTTAGCTCTTCCCTGATATGATGTAGGCTCTCCATAATCTTTTGGGCTTCTGATGTGAGCACTTTCCAGCTTTCCTTGGCCTGGTGCCAGTTCGCTGTTCGGAGAGCCTCTTTGGCCCTCTGTAAGCAGGCATCTTGCGCTGTGGCATTCGCAACGTCAACTACGGAGAGAGGTCGCGGACATGACCGCGCTATCACCCATTTAACATAGGCTTCCGTTTCCTCTGCTTCTTCCATTTCTTCCGGGGTAGCTGGCCTTGAATGGCGTGAGAGGTAGTCTGCCGGGTTCTTTGCCCCGGGTTGGTATTCAATGTTGCAGTTGTATTCCTGCAGTTGAAGCATCCATTTCTCAATGCGGGACGGCGGTTTTGTCGAGGTCCCCGAAAATAAGGCAACCAATGGTTTGTGGTCAGTGACCACCGTGAACGGCTTGCCATACACATACAGGTGAAAGTGCCGGCATCCCCAGTGGATGGCGATGGCCTCTTTTTCGATTTGGGAATACCGCTGCTCCGTGTCCGTGAGGGATCGACTTGCGAATGCGATCGGCACCCAGTCCATTTCGTCCCTTTGTTTCTGCATTAGGACGGCACCGAGTCCGGCCGGCCCGGCGTCTACCGCTATCAAGGTGGAGGTTCGAGGATCAAAGAATGCAAGCGTGGTGTTGCTCGAGAGGGACTCCTTGATGTCTTGGAAAGCCTTCTCCTGTGCCGGGCCCCAGGTCCATGGCGTGGAGTCTTTTGTGAGTTCACGTAGGGGGAGTGTGAGGTTGGCAAGATCTCTGATGAACCTCCCACAATAGTTAACCATGCCAAGGAAACTCCTGACTTCGGTGACAGAGGTGGGGGGTGGTGCGTCTTTGATGTCTTTCACTTTGTCCAGGTCTGGGTTGACTCCTTCTGCGGAAAAGACGTACCAAAAGAATCCTATTTATGTTCGCAGGAATTCACACTTCTCTCTATGGAGCGTAAGTCCAGCTTCTCTTACCCTGCGGAATACTTGGGTTAGTCGTTGATTGGGCTCTGTGATGGTGCGAGCATGTATCATTATATCGTCGCTGACGTTTATAACCCCTGGTATGCCTGCGATCAGCTCCTGGATTACATTCTGGAACACCTCCGCTGCGCTGGAAACTCCAAAACTGAGCCGGGTGTACCTTCGGAGACCGATATGGGTAGAGAAAGTGGTTATGTTTCGGGACTCCTTGTCCAGTACCAGCTGGTGGTATCCTGACCGTAGATACAGTTTTGAGAACCAGCAGGCCCCGGCCATTTCTCCGATCAGGTCATCGATGGTGGGAGTTATATGACGCTCTCGTTTTATGGCCGCATTGGGGAGGCGGATGTCCACGCAGATTCTGACGGCCCCTGGCTGTTTCGGTTTCCTCGTGACCACGATGGGCGATACCCAGGGGGTGGGGCCTGACACTTTTTCAATGATGCCAGCCACTTCTAGTTTTCGAAGCTCCTCTTCCACTAAGGGCCGGAGGTGGAACGCAATGCGTCTGTGTCTCAGGGCCACCGGCTGTACCGTGGGGTCGATGTGCAGGTGTACTTCCTGGCCGTTGAAACGTCCGATGCCCTCAAATATGTCCGGGAAGTCCATGAGAAGCTGCTGTACCGACTCCTCGTGGACACCAAAAGCAAATGTCACCTCACCGAGGTCTTCGGCTGCTCTGCAACTTAGTAGCATGCCTTGTCCCTCTTCCGACACGAAGATGTTCGCGTTGATCGTCTTGTCCCCGTGGCGGACCGCCGCTCGGAACTTTCCTCGGATTTTGAGGGGAATGTCCTGTCCGTATGCGAAGACAGTGATGGGAGTAGGGCTCAGGGCCGGAGGCGTTGCCATGGTTCTGTAAAGCGTTCCTCTCATGAGGTTTATGGACGCTCCCGTGTCCACCACCGCCATTATGTCTTGGTCAGCCACCCGGATTGGACATTGGGGGAGCGTTCTGGTGCGACGGGCGGCGGTGCCAATCATGTGTACTTTGTGCACCGACCGTTCTTCTTCCTCGTCGTCGTCCATGTCACTGTGGCTCTGCTCGCCTTCTGCCACTGTGTTCACCACTTGGCGGGGCCTACGAAATTTCTTCGAGCTGCACACTTTCTCGAAATGGTTCAGCTTACCACATCCCGAGCAGCGCTTCCCCCTTGCAGGACATTCCGGCGCCGGGTGACGCGTGCCTCCGCAGTATCCACATGAGTGTCCAAATGCCCCGCTCGGTGTCTGGGGTGTCTTTTTGTGCCACTTGGGCGGCGTTTGAACCTGAAGCTTGTTGACGGGTTCTACCTTGAGGGTTGCATGCAGCGCGGCCTCCATGTGCGCCACTCTGGCTTTGGATAGCTCTTTTGTGCGGCCGAGCGTTAGAATGTCGGCTAGCGGTTTGCCAGATTCTTCCAATATTCTTTCCCTCAGTTTGGCAGAGGCACAGCCCTGTATTATTTGACCACGGATTTCTTCCGACACATCCGTGAATCCACAGGATAGCGCTAGCTTTTTGAGTCTAGTGTGATAGGTGTCCAGCGACTCTTCTGGCAGCTGGCGCGCTTGTCTGAATACAAATCGTTCATAGACCTGGTTGGCCATGGGTTCAAAATGGGCGTTGAGGGCATTTATCAGCGTGTGGTGTGTTTTGGGGTCGCCTCTGTGAGTGTTCTTGCGATCGAGTGTATGTCCTTGCCTCCTAAGTGGAGCACCATGGCTCGCTTCTGCTCTTTGTGGACTTTCATGGCCTCGAAGAATACTAGGAGCCTGTCCACCCATTCCTTCCATTTCGGGGCTAGTGCCGAGGGCGCACCCTCCACCACAAACGGTTCGATGGGCGGAATCGTGGCCATCGCCCTGTCGGCGCCTGAGCAGGTCTCCGCTGGCCTGGAAGTCCGGCGGCGCTGGCACTCGAAGGGGCCGGATGCGGGCCTCTGCTAGGTACTGGAGTACGGGGACACAGGACCCGGCCGTGCCGTAATGGAAGTGTTCTCAGCAGGTAGCCTGGAAGGGCGCGTGTGACCGGCGTGCTTCCCACGGGCAGACAAGGCCAGCAGCGAGACAGGCAGGCGCCGCGTCCGCTAGAGGCGTGAGAGAAGGCAGGGCGCTGGGAGTGGAACCACCGATGAAAAATCACACGGCCTCCAGCCGTGGACAGGCGATCGTGACGATGCGCACTTCAGGCTGACGCTGAGCAGCACGGCCCCACCAGGTGGCGTGGGACAGCGGCACACGGCTCACCTGTGTTCCCCCAGGGATCGGAGTCTTTGCCCCAAGTGCGCACCGCAGGGGCGTGTGATGCCGTGAGGCACGAGCACCACGAGCCGAAGAACGGACTCGCGGCCGCCGCACGGGACAGCAGGCACACACGCACCCCAGGTGAGGATTCGGCAGCCACCCTCGTCGCCAGTTGTTGTGTTCTTGAAGTGGGGAGTGATTGCCTTAGGGGTATCAACTTGGGGCCTACACTCCGGGGCATCTAGGTCTAACTAGGCCTGACACGTGGCCCTAGAAATAACTGAGACGGACACTGGGAATAACTTTGTGGCTCGCCGCCTGCGCGTCTGATTGCGTACGTGCGTGCGGGGCCCCTCTTTATTATAGCAAGTCACATGACTCAATGTTTGCACGCTTGTGGCGCCATGGGCGTGCCAGAACCATGAACATAACAAGTATGTAACCGTACGACTAGAGCTGCCGACTTTGGATCGCGGGAACCAGGTTCAATCCTTGGCTTCGGCTCAGCATCTTGTGAGTCTGGGCACTTAATCCCCCCGTGCCTACCAAAAAATTAACGTATCTTTGAACCTTGCAGCGAAGCAGGTTGTAGGCAGGCGGTAGGGCACAGTAGATTGTTGCGGGAGTTCCACCCGGGAGTGGCGCAGAAAACCCATGTTTTCCTGCGTCTTCAAACTTACCCAGCGAACCGAGAGCCGTGGAGCTGGGGAGCGGCGCAGAATGTTTTTTGAGTGGGGTAAGATCTCTCCCCAAGCTCCATGAGGGCACCAAGCATGGTGAAGCACTCGGAGTCGGGCGAGCGTCCAGCTGCCGCCTCACGCCCCAGAAGAGCATGCCGAGGTAGGATGGGGCGCCCACCGGGCAAGGCCAGAGATTGAAGAATACTTCGGCAGCCTGTGGGGGACATGGTGCCCGATCAAGGAAGAATCACTCCCCCAGGCCCGTCGGTTTAAGGCCTGAAGCAAAGGGCTTGACTTCCCTCGCCATCCAGGGGCAGATGGAATCCGAATGGCCAAGGACAACTGCGATGGCAGCGACCTAACCCGGCATTACCGACCACGAGGAGCCAGTGACGAAGGCATCGCCGAACTCCTGCGATCTGAAAAGGAGGCAGTGCCCAGGTGCCACCGGAGAACACCCAGGAAGAGGAGGCCGGCGACAAGGAGGCGAGTTTGAGGTGAGCACTGGCCTGGGTCATGCGCTCAGGGTAATGGGGGAGCATAGGTTGCTAATGCAAGGTTTCGCCAGGAGCTCTTGTCCTTCCAGCCGGGACAAATAGCTGCAATTCCTAAAAGAAGAGCTGGTGCGCCCATGGGGTGGGAGGGCTCATCGTTCCCCCGCGATGACGCAAAAAATGGTTAAGAACATGTTTTGAAGCATTTGACAAACTGTAGGGCACCATCCCATAGCACTTTTTGCTGATATTGGGTAGTCACCTCGAGGTCGGGTGATTCAGCGGGAGAAGTTATATCAGAGGGTTTGTGGAATCACGGTTCCTGAGTACCGTTTTCGTGTGCTCAACGAGAAGGAGCGCGCGCGGGGTAAGAAAAAGGAAAAAAAAAAGAAAAGTTATGTATGTCGATTCCTGCCGTCCCCCTTGTACCGCCCAGGATACCAGGGTACATCAAATCATAACGGCACCCCACATAAGATGTAGATTAGGATACCGCTTCCAGACAAAGTTTCCATGGTGAGGCGTTATTTTTGCAGGCTTTCAGTATAAGTTATTTGTTGGCGCAGCAAGGATACCATGGGCTCTAATGCAAGCACGATAAATGCCCCCATCCCCTGTTTTGAAAGAAATAAAACAACATTATTGGGAGTCACAAGGGTCCCTTATGTCCCGGTACAACTGTACCTGTTGTACTATTGATAGCTACTGCCCTGCAGATATGCCACATTAACGAATGCCTTTTGTGATGTGTAGAGATTTGCGCGACTGTGAAATTGGATTACACTTTGATCCAAGTTAAATGCCCGAGGTCGGTAGAGCGAGTAACTAGACACAAGGTGAACCATGAGTTTTACAATTCTATGAGGTAATGCATCCCTCTTCCATGCGAGAGACATTCACATAAATAGAAAAAAGGCTGTGCATGCTGGTGACAAATTATCTCAGAAACTTATGGATGCTCCAGTTTAAAACATGTAGCTTCTTGGTCGCAGAAGAATTTTTTCCAGCTCTACAGTATTGACACGTGACCTGTGGCAAGAACGCCTGTGTAACTTGGCCTGGATTCTGTTCTCACTGTCGAGTAAAAGCATATACCGCAGACACTGCACTGCTATCTGAAATGCCAGCGACTAAAAAAAAAAAATAGGAAACGATTAAACTCTTATCAAGCCAGTTCTGAAAGTACCCAATTTACATGGCTCGCTCAGCTTTAGGACGCCTGTCCTTTCCCTGACCCCTCGACCCGGCCCGCACCACTTCAGATCAGTATCTGTACAGACAAACTGACCTTTCATTTGTGGCGCTGAAGCGCTGCGAGGGCCTGGGAGTGAAGGGGGACAGTGGCATTTGTAGTCACAGACGTAAACACGGAGGAACAGGACAAGAAAAAACAGACTCTCTTGCGTGCAAGCACTTCGTAGAGATGAATGGCCTCTTGAGGGCTGCAAGAGAGCCTATGCCCAGGCGGGCCTGCGCACACGTCTCTGTTGCAGGCTGAATGTTATTAGCAGTCTAATCATTAACTTGTTTTTCGTAGCGCCTTACACCCCCCACATCAGCCATTTCTAGGCGCTCCCCCCATCTACAGGGAGCCCCCCCCCCCATGCTCACACAGCTCATGGTTCAACGACGATCTTAAGAAGTCCAAGAAACTCTGCCGCTCCCTTGAAAAGGCCTGGAAAAAAGACCCAACCATTAGCACAAAGGACGCCTTCAAAAACGCCACCCGCATACACCACCAACTAATCCGAAAGGCCAAGAAAGCAGCATTCAAGGATCGACTTGACAACAACGCCCACAACAGCAAGGAACTTTTCAACATCGTCAAGGAATTTTCCAATCCCTCGGCCAACTCCAACGACATCACCCCCTCTCAAGCACTCAGCGACTCCCTAGCCTCATTCTTCCACAACAAGATTGCAGACATCCACAACAGCTTCGACAACCAACCCGGAGACCAACCCACCCATCCATTTGCTGAACATTCTCCCCCCGTGAACACTCTCAACGACTGGAACCCAATCTCCACTGAGGACACAATCCGCCTGATGAATTCCATCCACTCAGGATCCCCCACAGACCCATGTCCTCACCACATCTTCAACAAAGCAGACTCCGTCATAGCACCGCACCTCCGAGATGTCATCAACTGCTCCTTCAACTCCGCCACCTTCCCGGAAGACTGGAAACACGCCGAACTCACCGCCCTTCTAAAAAAACCCACAGCGGACCCCACCGAACTCAAAAATTACCGCCCCATTTCACTCCTTCCATTCCCGGCCAAAGTCATCGAGAAAGCTGTCAACAACCAACTCGCCGCCTTCCTCGAAACCAACAAATCACTCGACTCCTCACAATCTGGCTTCCGAGCAAAACACAGCACTGAGACCGCCCTCATCGCAGCAACAGACGACATTCGAACTCTACTGGACAATGGAGACACAGTCGCCCTCATCCTCCTCGACCTCTCTGCAGCTTTCGACACAGTCTGCCACAGCACCCTTTTACAAAGCCTCAATAACATCGGAATACAAGGTAAAGCACTTGATTGGATCACCTCGTTCCTCACCGGAAGAACCCAGAGAGTCCGCCTTCCACCATTCAAGTCCGAGGCCACTGAAGTCATTTGTGGAGTTCCACAAGGATCCTCACTCAGCCCCACCCTCTTCAACGTATACATGAGCCCCCTCGCGGCCATTGCCCGCCAACACAACCTCAACATCATATCTTACGCGGATGACACTCAACTAATCCTTTCCCTCACCAATGACCCCAGCACCGCCAAAACTAACCTACACGAAGGAATGAAAGAAGTTGCCGAATGGATGAAACAAAGCCGTCTGAAACTGAACTCAGACAAAACAGAAGTCCTCATCTTAGGTACATCCCCCTCTGCATGGGACGACTCTTGGTGGCCGGAAGCCCTTGGAAAAGCACCCATCCCGACAGACCACGCACGGAACCTAGGCATCATCCTGGACTCTTCACTCTCAATGAACAGACAAGTCAACGCCGTCTCCTCATCCTGCTTCAACGTTCTTCGCATGCTCAAAAAAACATTTTGCTGGATCCCCAACGAAACCAGAAAAACAGTCACCCACGCCCTGGTCACGAGCCGACTGGACTATGGAAACACCCTCTACGCAGGTACTACCGCTAAACTCCAGAAAAAACTCCAGCGGATCCAAAACGCCTCAGCCAGGATCATATTAGACATCCCGCGCAACGAACATATCTCTGGTCACCTGAGAGACCTCCACTGGCTACCCGTCAATAAGAGAATCACTTTCCGACTGCTTACCCACGCACACAAATCACTCTACGACATCGGACCAGAATGCCTCAACTCACGACTGTCCTTCTACACCCCCCCCCGCCAACTACGCTCTTCCAGCCAAGCCCTCGCCACTGTACCTCGCATCAATAAGACCACCATGGGAGGCAGATCCTTCTCATACCTGGCTGCCAAAACATGGAACTCACTCCCCGCTGACCTTCGCCTTACCCAGAACCACCTAGCATTCAGAAAGCAACTCAAAACATGGATATTCGACAAGTAATCCTCCTCCCCTTCCTAAGCGCCTTGAAACCCTCCGGGTATGTAGTGCGCTATATAAATTTCCTGACTTGACTTGACTTGACTTGAGGTAGAGATCATGGGGCGACAGATCCAAGGAAGCAGCGGGGGGAGAGGCGAATTGGCACCGCGTAACAGAACCATAGGGGGCCCGTCGCATCATGTGCGGCCGCCCACGGCCCAGAGGGTTTCTGGCAGGAAGGTACTTAGGGAGCGCGGTCTATGCACTTTAAGTGGCAGTCTTTAAATAGGAGTACTGGGTTCGGATCTCGGCTTCATCATGTTTCCAAGCACGTTGATCATGCGAAGTCAATTCACCTGCCTGTGTGCCAGTAACCTTATCCGATAACTGCTCGTGGGCCTCGACAGTGCTGAATGTGAGCGCCAAAGCGAGACGCTTGAAAGTAGCCCAGACTTTAAGGCCAAGCATGGCCAACAGTTAGGTATGCAGCCAGTAAGCGCTTCATATTTCTGCAGCGCGACAATAATACATACTTAAATAGGGGCTGTCAGCAGCAACGCTTGAGAGCTGGAGGAAGGCTGGTATATTAAATATAACCCCCCATACTGCCTAGAGTGCTGGCGCACTAAATGTGACTCCATTCAAGAAATATCCCGCAATGATGATGAACTGAGGGGGCACATGCGTCAGGCTGACAGGGAGAGGACACAAAGAGCAGTGGAGCGATTCACACAAGGGGACATTCACGTCCAAAGAAGTCACGGCCATGGGCACAGGACCATGGGGCAGCCATATACCATTTTACAAAAAAAAAATCACATGGGGGAAGATCTCACGTGTGATTTATCAAAAAAAGAAATACATGAAATCATCAAAAATCTTTAAGAATACACCGATTAATTTGTTACATTTGGAAAATTAACATTTCATGCAAGTACTCGCTGTGCGCCCGGGAAGGAACGTCGCTAATGGTTCATTTTTTCAAATATTGATGTCTTTGCCATGTGGGCACTCCCTGGAAAATGTTATTGGCCAGTCTTTTTCAGCCAGAAGTATATCGTAACCCTTGGAAAGTCGCTCCCAAAAGAGTCCTTTCACTTTTCTTGGTATGTCTCCCTCCATCCGGAGAGTTACTTCATACAACCTATGTGGAGAACTAACCCTGGTATCCGCAGTTTCAACTTGAATGTCTTCATTCAAGTCCACTGTCTCCAGAAGTCCCTTCAGGTTCTGGCATGCTATTGTCACTTCTGCTGCACTGTCCAGCATTGTCTGAGCCCATTCTCCGTTCTTGAGTTGTGTTTTCTGCCTGTCTCATTTTTGGACCTGCTACTTTCTTTTTGGTGAATTGAGTTTTTAGTTTACTTTTCTGAACGTGTTGATCGTCTTTGGACTTCACGCTTTCTTCTTTGTTTTCTGACTGTCCTCTTCTTTCAGATTTCTGAAAGGTACGAGAGGAACATGTATCAGTATCTTAATATCTAGCAGGTTTTTTTCAAATTATCCCTATTCCTGAGGTTATACCTCCTGTCAGAGGGCTACTTTTGAGGAGACCTACCTCTGGATTGAGAACATTTCTCTGCAGAAGTTTGTTTGCTGTTTTCCCACTTCTTTTTAGAAAAAACCTTTTCAGGACTTTCAAACAGTTGTGGTTTTAATTGTATAATTCCACTAATCTTTGTATATCACTAAGTAATTCATCTTCCGACATTGCTTCAATGTCATGGTCAGGTGTGTAGCCGGATAAGGCCGGCCATGTTGCTCCTGGCCTACCTAGTTGCCTGAGCCTGGTAATGTATTTTAAATGTTTTATGCCGCCTTTAAACCAGAGCTCATGCTCCTGGTATGTGAGTGGAATTGCAATATCCTCAAAAGGAATCTATTTCTCAGGTGGATCATCTTCTTTGTAGAAGTGAAACAAATGTGTTATTGGATTTGATTCTGGGAATACTATCTGTCTAGTGATATTCATGTGCCTCTATCACAAAAACTGCTCTACCACCTCTTGATGATAGGCCATGTTTTTCTAAGTTTTATAGTGATGGCTTTCCTTACATTTGGAGGAAATATTACAGCATTCACATTGGTTTCATTAAAACCTGTTTTATTAACAGCTAGTACAGCGTTGTCGCCTGTAGCTACACCAGTTTCTGTGTTATTATCCCCGTTTAGAGACATTATGTTTAATGAATATTTGCAGAGCAAGATTCAAGGGAACAACGATGAGGTGCACAATATTTTGGAACACTATATCCTTCAACATTGAACAAACCAAAAACTAATATATCGGATTTTTTGTCCTACTCATCTGTGGCTGATATTATCCCTTACCCACTCCAGACGTCTATTGGAGTATTATGAGTATGGGGTCTCGGAGAAAAGCACGACTGAGTTACTTCAGTATCTAGCATTAAATGAGTGCCTTACCAGACCGTTAGGCGCCATGTAGTGTAGTTCTTATATTCCCAATAGACTTTGCGCATTGGAATAATATACACTGTAGATTTGACAGAGGACTGAGGTCAGTAGGTCCCTATCGAGAATAGTATACTTAATTGTGTGTGTGCCAGCTAACTCAGAGGTCACTAGAAACTTTCTCGAATAAACAAGAAGGGATTAGTCTTTGACAACCACATAAACATGACATCTTCGTTTCCCATAGAACCAGAACAGTATCTTCAGAGTTGTGGAAACAATAGATAACTATTATACTCAGTCAATCATGTATGCTTCGTTTCTACAGAGTTGCACAGAAGTAGAGAGACCGGCATTTCAATAAAAGGATTTATTGAACAGTGTTCTTTCTCATGCAAGAGATATGAACTGCTACAATCGTTAGACAGAATGCGAAGTGCAATGCGTACATCGTAAGAAGTAATATGATATAATACTGCAATAGCATTGTCTGTTGCTATGCCATATATAAAAATACATACATAAATAACACAGGCTTAAATACTCAACTGGTGATTCTAAACTACACCTACCCCAGTGTACCTAACCCAGGTCTAGTACGAGGGAAGAAGTAGGTGCTGTCTTTGGTTATAGTTTAATTCTGCCAAGAATTGCCAAAGGTTTCTCGAGGTTCTAATCAGCTCCATTCCTTAGAATGAGAGAGGTTGATATCTGTTTCCCTGGACTCGATCTCCCAACACTCTGCGAGGGGAGTCAGAAACACTGGAGCTGGATTCTCGGCAGGAGGATGACAGCTTCTAGTCAGTGCGTCAGCTGGGGAGTTGGCTTCCTTCGGTACTTGCTGTGGCGAGCCGCGTCATGCAAGTAGGTAGCCAAATTCAAATTCAAATTCAAATAAGCTTTATTCGGTTTTTGAATTTAAAACCATAAAAGCAACAGAAAGAAATACATACATGCAAAAATAGCTCAACAATTCATTACAAGATTAAAAGAAAACCGACTATTTAAAACAAACTAAAACAGTTCAGCAAATCGACTATTCAAGATAATAACCCAAGATACACAGGGTCCCCTTTTTCACCAGGTATTATGATTCGGTGCTCGGGGGCCAGGGTAAAAGTCATACAGGCCCCAGATACAGATGGGACCATCTCCAACTTTGGGCTGGGTAGATCGTAAATAAGGGGCAATGTTCCTGTGTTTAAATGTAATTAATATCAAGTCCCCCGGAATATCTTTGGCCAGCAAACCGAGCCACCCCACCCTCCTGACGCTCAGGATCCCGCCATCTAAAGCAGGTGGTAACGGTCTATTGTTTTTGAGCCAAAAGATGGCTTTATTCAGCAGGTCCTGGTGTAATTCACGTTTGCCCGGACTGAGTGCAGGGACCCCAGAAAGAACGGTGACGTATGGGGCGGCTTCGGGGGGTAGATCAATTCGATGCCTTCTTTCTTGAGAAATCCTAGGAACTCTGTGAGGGGCATGTGCGGGATTAAAAGTAGCATTGTGGCCACTTGGAGTGGGTGTTGTAAGAGGGGAGTCAAAAGTTTGAACTTTCCTGGGAGCAATGGTCATAAGCTTTTCATGGTTGTTAGTGAGAGTAGAGCATATGGGTATAGCAGTATTTTCTGTTAGTGGATAGGTCCTTGTTACAGTTTTTTCAATCCTGGTCAACCTATCCCCCAAATCATTAATTTTTGCAACCAGCGGTGATAAAGCAGAGTTTAACAATCGCTCAATTTGAGCCAGTAGGGTCGATTGGAGGGGGGATACAGAGTTATTTGTTCGAGTCCCGGCCTTATCCGACGTTAATAAGGTTGTGTTGGGGGGGATAATGAGGGGCTACAGCACATTTGATCGGTATTTGATAGATTCTGATTGGTATTGTCTATTTCCTCGTCATGATTACTTTTACCGGTTAAGCCCCGGGGCAGTATATTGATTTGAGAGAGGATTGTTTCGGGGGATGAAGGTACATCCTGGGGAGTGCAGATTATTTGATCAGTGTCTCTGCCCGCTATGGGGGGGGTTGATACATCCGGGACATAGTTTGTGCCACACAGGGCATTCAGCTCTTCCCAGATGGACATAGTAATTGGGAAACAGAACCCCGGAAACAACAGTAAGCAGTTCAAAACGGTAAGATTAGAAGGGTTAAACATCTCTGTACCTCCTCCTTTGATGGACCCAAGTGGGGTGGCCCGTCCCGTCCTCCTCGGGTCCTCTGAGGGCCACAGAGGGCCCGCCCTTTGCCCGGGCTTCGCCCGGCATCCCGCGAAGCGGAGCAGAGCACAGCTTTGAAGCGCCTCCTGGCGCACTGGTGACGTGTCAATGCAGCGCAGCCGCTGAGGCTGCCGGGAGGTGTAGTCCCGGGGCGGTGGCGCTGTAGTCAGCAAGAAATGACTCCTGGCGGTGGCGGCTGCAGTGGGGGCCTCCTCGCCTCTCCCCTCCCTCCGGTAAGTGTGTCCCCCCGCTCCGCGGAGCAGAGCGCAGCTTTGAAGCGCCTCCTGGCGCACTGGTGACTTGTCAATGCAGCGCCGCCGCTGAGGCTGCCGGGAGGTGTAGTCCCGGGGCGGCGGCGCTGTAGTCAGCAAGAAATGACTCCTGGCGGTGGCGGCTGCAGTGGGGGCCTCCTCGCCTCCCCCCTTCCTCAGGTAAGTGTGTCCCCCCGCTCGGCCGAGCAGAGCACAGCTTTGAAGCGCCTCCTTGCGCACTGGTGACGTGTCAATGCAGCGCCGCGGCTGAGGCTGCCGGGAGGTGTAGTCCCGGGGCGGCGGCGCTGTAGTCAGCAAGAAATGACTCCTGGCGGTGGCGGCTGCAGTGGGGGCCTCCTCGCCTCTCCCCTTCCTCAGGTAAGTGTGTAGTCGAACTGCACTGAATCACACCGTGCTTTGCCATAGCAAATGAAGGTATATTTATACTTTGAAGGTGCTTAGGAATGCCAGTATTGATGTAAGAGTCAGGCATATGAACGTCATGAATGAATCTTTAAGGAATAGATGTTCATGCATAATAATGAGTTTCTTGGAGAAATCAATATCCAGGCTGGGGGAAGTCCCTAACAGCCTAAAAGTCTGGTTTTCCAACAACTCGTTGTGACGTAGATGAATGGATGGAAGTAGCCATGCCTGTATTTGAGTACCATGGGCTATGCCTTAAAAATTACTGGATTTCTATGCCTATATGAGTGCAATTTGAATTGTACCTATATAAGGGCATGAATCGGGAAATGCATATGGAATCTACATCAATAAACAACTCTTTGAGACTTTCTGGTATCTCTAATTTTCCATATCTTGATGACAGCTTCTTGCCTGATTCCTCTTCTTAAAGCCTCCAGAAGATGCGCAGCTGGTACTGAAGGTCCTTCGAGATCTAGAATTCTATGTGAATTTTTAGATTTCTGATTTTCAACAATCATGGAAAAAGGTTTTCTTAAGAGCCTACTTCAACAGTCAGTCGGGTCATGTTCCTTCCTCCTCAAAGGATTATGTCCATTCAACAGACATTCATTAGACTCCTCTCTCAGCCCATGGCAACAGCACATTATTATTTGAGAGCGCAGTGGCTGATGGCATCCATGAGCGCTGTGGTTCTGTTGGCTTGCTCTTACCTCGAGCCCTTAGTGAATCACATTCTCAGTTATTGGTCCCCAATCACATGAAACTATGAAGCCTTGATTCCTATAAAGACCAAAATAACTCCAACGTTGCAATGGTGGTTGATGGGGAACAACGTATGAAAGGGGATTACTTTTCGCTATCCAGCTTCCCTCTGACTAACAACAAAAGTCTGTATGAGGGTCTGAGGAGCCCCTCTGGGGGACTGAAGAATATGGGTTCTTGTCTCAGGTGGAGAGATGGCGGAGGTAGATAAAGTGTTTCACTCCTTTGCCACTCAGTTAGAGGGGCAGAATATTTTGGTGAGAACAGACATCCAGTTCACCAAGTGCTATCTCAATTGCCAAGGTGGTACAAGGAACAAGGCATAGCATCTGCCAGAGGGTCAGTCCCTCACTTGGGCAGAAACCTGTCATCTGTCATTGGAAGAAGTTTATATCAAAGGGCACTTGGATTTGTGGTTGGACAGCTCAGCCTTAACCTCCCATCTTTGGCAAATTACCATCAGTCAATCAAGGAATTCAACTACTTATATGTCATCTTTGGGATCCCTTGGATGGACGTGTGTGGCAACAGTCAACAAGATGCTCCTAATCTTCTGTTCATCAGAACCATCTCCTCAATATTTTCCCTTCTTATGTCCTAAGTATCTTTCATCCATCTTTCTCCTTGCTGTCTACCCTGCTTCAGTTCTCTCGATCAGACAACTTCAACAGCTCAGGTTGATGTCCTTGTTGCTCAACGGGTACGACTTGAAGAAATAGATTGCTATGAAAATACAATCCTCCAGAAAAACCCTCAATATTAGTTTCCTATAAAAAGTACTGAGTATCTTTTCCTGGGTGGTGCATGTCAAAAGGACTTTCTGCTTTGTCAGTTGACCATTTCCACATTTTGGAGATTTGCAGTGAGGCTTCCAAAAAGAGTTGGCTCCATCCACACTGGCCACTCAGGGAGCAGCAATTTTAGCCCTAAAGGCTGGTTGAGACTGCACTAAGATTACTCCATTCTTGGTTGTTCTCCTGAGGAGTTTCAGAATAAAGAAACCACCTCTACATTTCCCTGTTCCAAACAGGAACCATTGTTATGAACGTTTTATAACTCGACCCTTTTGAACCTCTTGAGCAGGCTGATTTGGCATGGCTGACTTGTAAAATTGCTTTTCTGGTAAGCAATGCAGCAGAAAAGAGATTGGGTGAATTGGAGGACTTAAAGTAATCTTTTCTTTGTACATGTTTTTTCCAGATCGGGTCGTTCTAAATTGAGTCCTGGAGGTACAATCCTAGTTCCACCTTGCTTAGAACTTAGGACCAGATTTACAAGTCTGTCACACAACTCAATGGAGCACATAAAGTTGCTGAGATATGGCACTCTCCTCCACTCTTCCTGGTGCTGATGCAAACCAGGTAGGCGAGTGCCAAGCACACAACCTTGCATCATAGTGGAGAGGTGTGTAGGTTTGTGTGTGAGTCTAGCATAGTTTTTATACTAGAAGGAAACCTTTCCAGTACAAAATACTATGCCTAGACAAACTGTAAAGCGTTTCCTACTCTTCATGAAGTCTGCACAGTGCAGCCCACATGCAGAGTCAGAAAAGAAAGGAGAAATACCACGATTTCTCCTTTTAATGACTTCTTCAAATTGTGGTATTTTTTATTGCAACACCCTATTTGCCATTGTTGGTAGATTCAAAAAGCATGGGTGGATACAATGGAAAGCCTTCTGTACCACTCATAGAACACCCCTCTTACATAGAGTAAAGCAAAGCAGTGTGTTGTGCCATGTTGCCTTACCTTTGGGCAACTTTCCAGAGAACAACACGTTTTGCACTGAAAATCAAATCCAACAAAACGTCTGTTAAGGTTTGCATCAATTTTGAGATGCACGCCAGACACAAAAGGTATGTATGGTTAACTGGACCAAGATATTCACGTCTTCTCGGCCTCTGGCCCGAATATTCCAGCTTCATTCGAGTGGGAAGGATCTGTCTATATCTATAGTCCGCACAATGGTGTTTAGGTGCTGGAACTCTATATCCATTTCCTTTGGATCAGCTAGAAAAAGATAAAAGACAATGACACACGTCATTGGCAGATGGGTTAGTTTGGCAATAATTCAAGCTTACAAGTCATTTGCTTCCTCAGTTCAGTCATACACAGAGTCAGCAGGAGTGGTATCAGCATCCTGGGCTGAAGCAGGCGGTGCTCCAATTTCTGAAATATGCAGGGCAACAACTTGATCCTCCCACCATATATTTATCAAACACTACAAACTTGAGCTGTACAGTTCAGGTGAAATGGATTTAATTTAATGGTTTTGCAATCATTTCATTTCATTTTTCAATCTTTATTTCGACCATCCGGTCATAAAAGATACACATTACAAATAAAATCACGTAAAACTCAGTCATAAATGGATAAAACGTCAGTACATAAGCAAGACATGAGAGCAGTTTAAGAGAAGTGAAGCATTTCTAGGTTCTGCCCAGCATTTTTTAAAAAGCGATTACGTGTGTACCAAACATTAGTAAAGAATTTGGAAAGAGCAAAAACAGTTGGGCCGGAAACATCGGATTTTAAAATCCTGTACATAGGATCGTATTCCCTGCCACCCAAATTCTTAATCAATGGAAGGAGCCAGTATTTTCTGGCCGCCTTGTAGGCTGGGCAAAAAAAGATCACATGCAAGTCATTTTCCTCTTTATCATCACAGAGAGGACAGTGCTTTGTAGAGGGGGCCAGTGCCCAGGAACTTGTGAAAGACCGAAAGGGCAATGTACCGTATCTCCATTGGAGGAATAACTTCCTAGCGAGTGTGGGATATATGGGGCCCAATGCCTTCTCAAATCTATAGAGATCCTTGCTTTGCATGAACACAGATGATAGGGACCCCTCTGTCTGGGTAGCTTGTACCCTTGCTCTTTTGTGTTCATGATACAAGTTCGCCAGGGATCTCTTGGAGATACTTAATGCCACATTTGCCGGCTCAGTCCACAATTCAGGGAGCCCCAGCTCCGTGCAAATAGCTTGGATGTTTTGGACCCAGGGAATGCTAAGCGCCTTGGGGTGATTTAGTATTTCGACCAATTCCGCCCTATAGTCGGCGAGATCGTTGCTGCTCCATAGCCTACGCCAAAAGGCAATGGGTCTCAAGCTTACTCATCAGCAAGTGGCCGTAACCCTAGGTCGAGCCTCAAAGGAAGGAGTGGAGTTCCGGGGGGAAGTGCGGCTATCTGTCTAATGAACTTATTTTCTGTTAGTGACAGGTTCCGGCATGGCATGTGGCCCCACAGTTCAGCCCCGTACATGGTCGCCCCCCTGGCCTGAGCCTTATATATCTGGATTAAAGCCCGCAATGGGCGGTAGGACGAGCCGGTCATCATCCGGGAAATGCCCCCGGTAGTTTGTATCAGTTTAAGATTGGCCCTACTCTGGTGGGGTCCCCAGGTCATGGTTTCGTTGAGCGTCACACCAAGATATTCAAAGGTGGCTACTCTCTCCAGCCGCACAGCTCCCAGTTGTGGATTCGGGCGCTGTTTCAGGCTCGGGTTCAAAACCATGAATTTAGTTTTTGTAGCATTGATTTCTGACTCTCCTCCCATTCTACTTTAGCCTGAACAAGAAGCTTCTTGTAGGCTTGCCTGCTTTGTTTAAGGCGTTCCCCTCCTATGCCCTCCCTAATTACTCCAAGAAGTTCTGTTTTGGACCGTCTACATACTGCATTGTACCACTGTGTTTTGCCTTGGCACCTCTCCCTTGGCCTTCATGAGCTGCGAGTGAAATGAGGTGCCGCAACTTTTACGAGTTCCCCTTGGGCTTCAAACAGTTTGCTCTGTGCGTCTCTATTGTTTGCCTCAATGTCAAGGCTCCCCACTATTTCCAAGATGGGAGTAATCTCTGCATACAACAGAGGGAGTTTGTCCTTGTTTGTAACCATATGCTCCCACCTGATTCTTCTCCTACTGTTGTCCAGTAGAAGCGTGGGAGTGTTCCCTTCCTCATAAGACACTAGAGCTTGGGGGCCTGGGTGGACAAGGTCTAGCTCAAGGGCGTTATGATCACTGTCAGTCCAATCCATCACCCTGAAATCCTGTATTGTCGACCACCTCGCTATTTGGACCAAGACGTAGTCCAAATGGGACTCTCTCCCCCGTCTATTGTAAGTATTTTTGCTGGGTATGTCGGATTTCATTCGCCCATTACAGGCTCTGAGTCCGAACCTTAGCGTGAGGGCAGTGATTTGCAGTGCTAGTGGGGTCCAGGCTTTCGGGGGTGGAGCTTCCACCAATGGTACTGCCCACCTCGCCTCTTCTTCCGATGAGAAACCTTCAAGAAGGCCGGGGAGTGGCTCAAAATGAGAATTAAAGTCCCCACCCACCACATAGTATGAGTCAGACGACAGTTCAGATTAAAGATTCGAAAGTTCATCAATGGTTGGTGATTCCTTTGCCATTCCCATCGGCCTGGAATAGATGTTAACCAGCAGAAGTATAGCTTTATTTGGCCATGTTAGTGAGACCACAAGGATATCATCAGAGTTAAGTGGCAGCCGAGTGGCCACACAGCCCAAATGAGCTGCGACCCACGTCGTGAGCCCCCCTGACGGGCGGCCTTTTCCTTCCCACCTTGCTGGGATGAAGAATGAAGAGTAGCCTTGATGTCCGTAATCCTCTCTGGCCCAGGTTTCTTGGAACATACAAATGTCGCCAGTCTCTATGTAATTTGCCCAGTCCGGCTCTACTAATTTGTTGGCAAATCCCGCGATGTTCCAGCATATTAGCTTCAAGTGTTTGGAGGGTGCGGTTGCCATGCCGTGAGGGTTAGAGGAGATGATTCCAGGCCACACTTCTGTTGCAGGGCCTGGGGCAAGGGCTAGGGCTGCAGGAGATGTAGATGGCACAAAGAGTGTAGGCGCACCATTGTCCGCAAAAAAAGGGACCCTGGCTATCCCCTCGTCTACGGGTACACTATCAGCATTTAGACTAAAAGATTCGGGTGTGCCGTATTCAGGAGCCTCTTTATCGTTCAATAGGCCGGGGGTTATGCCAGGAGTCACAATGGGCGGTTCAAGAAATCCACAGGAGCCATTAACCCTGGTCACTGGCTTAAAAGCAGTAAGTCAGTCAACCCCATCCAAGCCATTCAGACAGTTGAAGCGATTAAAATGGCAGAAGGGTGTATCCGGTGGTTGAAAGTTCGGGCATTGTGCATAGCCTTTGTGTCTACGTCTGTGTTCCACCCTTGTCCAATCGTCATGCGATGGAAGCTGATGCCTGCGAATGGGGGGGGAAGAAGAAAGATACTGGGAGGGTTTGTATAGTAGAATCCAGTGATCTGTTTACTCCTCCACAGATGTGCCAAACAGTGCCCGGGTCTTTAAAGGTTACCAGAATGCAATCCCCTATTATGGTTTTTCTAGTCTTCCCTAGCCAAGGGACCCTTCTCACCATAATGATCTCGTTGTTAAAATGGGATGGTAGGGGTCGGTTCCAATTAAGCCATTTTATGACCTTTTTCTTGAGGGATTGATAATCCTCATTTTCCCCTGATCTTAAATGGGGGGCACCTGCTAGAACCACCATTAAACTGTTGGCTTCTGGCGGGAGGTCTGGCCTTCGTGGTCTAGGGGTTGGCCGGACTGGAGAGGGTGGAGGGGCATTTACCTCTTCTTGGTCTATTCTCGTGGCCTCCGTTTGAGGTCTGTGGGGGGCATGGTCTGCTGGTTGAATAGGTCTATTACTTTGGTTGTTATGCAGTGCCTGGAGTGGGATGGCCATAAGGGGTTGCAAAGGAGGGGCAGATGGTGGGTTACGTGGGGGGGCTTTATTAGCATTTGTTACAGCTTCTACTTTTGAGGGGTCCCCAACAGAAGGATAAGTTCCCACTAGCTTTGTTCGCTTACTTACTAAGGTGTTCAGAGTAGTAAGGGATGTTTCTAATAAAGTGAGCCTAATCTCAACTTTTTTCAAACTATCGCTAATGGGCTGCAGAAGGGAGCGGAATAAAAATTCGATACTCCCTGGGGCAGTGAGTGGAAGGGTTAGATTCGATGTAATAGCCTCTAGTTCTTTGGTGGTAGCTACTATGGTGGGGCTTGGAGGCTTAGGAAGTGAAATGGTAGGCACTATCTCCATAGCCTTCCCCGGTAGGAGGCTGTTAGTGTGTTTCTTGCCAAAGTCAATGTGTAATATTTTGGATTTCCCCCGTCCCCCGGCTGACTTCCGGGCGCGTTTACTGGGTGGAGGCCTATGCAACTTTGCCACTACATTTAGTTTGGACTTGCCCTTCTTCGCTATTTGCATAGGGGGAGTTTGGGTTATCAGGTTGACTGGAGTAAGAGATGACTCTTGTGGGGCTGGCTCTGCGTTTTTCCTGGGCACTCTCCCTGGAGTGGAGGAAATTTCCCTTAGTAGGAGGGGGTAGTCCTCGAGTGTCAGGTTATTTAAGCTGTTGGGGGGCGTGCCTTCCTCTTGGGAACTGGGGTAAGGGATGATATCAATCAATGGTCTGTTTTTCATGGATTCAATGGAGCACCTGCGCTCCGCCCTACGTTTCTGTAGTGAGCTTTCCTTGCCCACGTCTCCCTTAGCAGATTTAAAACAGTTGTCCAAAGTCCCTGTGCTGGGGGTCCCATCCCTTGATGGGGTTTCTCGTGATGGTGGCGAGGGCATTGCCTTACTTTTATTGGAGAGTGGGATCAAGGGAATGGGCCCGGCTCGGCGTCCTTCGGCCCCGGACGGCCACAGACGGTCCCGCCCTTGTCCCGGGCTTCTCCCGGCGCCCTCCCGCACGCTCCCGCGCAGCGGGACTAGTGCCTTCTCTTTATGGATTGTCGATGTACACCGTGGGAGCGGGGCCGGCAGGAGAGGAGCCCAGCTGTGATCGGGCGCGCGGGGACTCCTGGTCCGTGGAGTCCTCTGCTCTACCCTCGCAGCCCTGCCGGTCTAGTGCTCACCAGGTGTTGCCCCTTACAATGGTCAGCAGCCGGAAGCCGCGAAGCGGGACCCGCGCAGCGGGTCCGGCGAGGCGTAGCGGCTCTCAGCAGGCTGGGTCCGGGTCCAGGAAGGTCAGAGGTCCGTGCAGCAAGGAAATGGAGAATCCGCCAAAGGTAGGTTTTTTCCGCGTCTTTAAGGCTAGCGGTGTTGGGGGCGGGGCCGGCAGGGAGAGGAGCCCAGCTGTGATCGGGCACGCGGGGACTCCTGGTCCGTGGAGTCCTCCGCTCTACCCTCGCAGCCCTGCCCGTCTAGTGCTCACCAGGTGTTGCCCCATACAATGGTCAGCCGCCGGAAGCCGCGAAGCGGGACCCGCGCAGCGGGTCCGGCGAGGCGTAGCGGCTCTCAGCAGGCTGGGTCCGGGTCAAGGAAGGTCAGAGGTCCGTGCAGCGAGGAAATGATGTGATTGTTGTTGATTGTAATAAAGGTTTTTCAACAACATCTTGTCTGTGCATTTTCTTTTACTTGGTTCATCCTTACACTGTTATTGCTGGGATGAGGAGGTAATAATGTCATCACAGATGATAGCGAATACAACAAGATTCTTTGTATCAGTAGGCAACACGTTTTTCCATTGGTCATGCTCTTGACCAAACGTCTGCACCATCTGTCTTACCATGGATAAATATAGAACTCTCTTTAATCTTGGCTCAAAAGTGTTTACATAACTGAGTGACATCAAAGTAAAAATACAATGTGTAAAAGATATGAGAGTGGAAAGAGGGACTTGCAAGGAGTGATTAGTGATTGCCAAATGGGTGTACCAGTTCACAGTTACAGTTTGGTGGAAAAAGCACTGGTCCCAGAGTACTTCTAGACCAAAGAAGACAGCATCTACAGCAAAATGTGGGGGGTTACCATGCCAAAGAAGGCACTTTCTAACACTGAGATAAAAAAAAATATTATATCACAAATATTCATAAATCACAATTAAAAAACAATATCTATATATTCTCAAGAGCAATTACCATCTCATGATATCCCAAGTGAAATATGCATTTAGTTGAAAAGTGATACAAAAAAACTATCTCCTGTGAGCAGGAGTTAAAGTGAATGGTTAACATTTGTGCCAATAGACCAGATTCAGTCAGGAGAGTCGTGATTTTTGAAGCAAGAAATGGCTTGAATTTAGCTTCCTTGTGCATAAAATTGATTCTGCCTCAATCCAATCCATAGGAAAAGAAAGATTCATCCAGTTACATTTTTTTTTAAATCTCCCACTTCTCAGTTTGAAAATATTGGCATGTATGAATAAAAATAAGTCAGAGTTAGTACAAGTGGGTGTGAGGGATTGAGACTGTGTAAGTGAGAGGAAGAATGACTACAAGTGTGTGCCAAAGAGTGAGTTGAGTGAATGAGTGAATGCAAATTATTGAGGTGGTGTGAGTGATTGAATTTAAGTGAATGACAGAATGTGATGTTTTGCTTGTGAGTCTCGCACTGGCCCTGGCACACAAAAGGTAATTCTTGGCTCTAGAGATGATCGTGGAAAAATACTGGCACTGTCAATTTCAATTTCAATTTCATTTTCAGCTTTATTCGAGTTACACTCATAAAAGCACACAGTAAAAAAAACAATTACCCCCTGCACATTATTAAATATTAAAACTGATTGATATATACATTAAAAAATCATGGTAAAAACCTTAAACACAATAACATTTTTAAATCTATCACAGTACAAATAAAGTGCATACATGTGAAATTCACCCTTAGAGCCCATTTCCAGCTTCATGTTCAGCCTAAAAGAGACAAAGAATGATCACAAAATGGGCTTCTGTCTTAGAGTCCGAGCTTACCAGAGATATTTGGCTACCGCCATCGAAATTATTGGCAGAGTGCTGGTACATATTATTCTTAGTGCTACTGCACTACTTTTTGTACCCATAGTTCTACACATTGGGGTTAGCCAACTCATCTGGGAACTGCGCAGACAGGGCAAGTGAACAAAAAGTGGGCAATTGTTTCCGGATCTCTGGCAAGCCCCACTTGCCCCAGCCCACCTTCCAGTAAGAGATTTTAGTGGCAATGATCCAGCTCTAAGCTGGAAGTAAAGCTTCCTGTCTCCAGGTTTGGTGATGGAATCCCAGTATGGTTCTAATTTAGGAATAATTTTTGCCTCTAAAAAATGCCCCGTCATTCCAGAGGAATCTACGTCACTCCAAATACGGAACGCCACCTGTTCCCAATATACCTCTTTTAATTTCTGTTTTGATGGAAACAGTGCTACCACCGGGTCTTTCCAGAGGATTCGCATACCCATTCCCGTCAGGGTCTCACAGAGTTTTTTTATCCAGCCAATCTCATGGAAAGCATCCAATTTGATGACATCCATGAGACCTTCGGCATACTGTGAGAGCTCCGGCGTGGTCCAATTTCTTCGCCAGTACAAAACAGGGCGTAACCTCGCTATATCTGCAACGGTCCTTCTTCCCAAGTCGTATCTTAATGGGTTCAAGGGTGTACTCTGCGGAAGACCAGTAACATTTCTCAGAAATCTATTTTCAGAAAGAGATAGCGGAGTCAATTTTTCAAAGCCCCACAGCTCAGCGCTGTAAAACGCTGAGCTCAGTGCTTTTGCTTCATAGACCTGGAGCACTGCCTTATGTGGATAAGTCGACGACTTCCTGTGTTCCAGGTTCAGGACCTCTGAGACTTGATGGCGTTTTAGCGCAACCATACTTATATGTTTATCCAATTTACTACCTTTTTCTATATGCATACCAAGGTACACAAAATCATTGACCCTTTCCAAGGCTTGTCCACTCATATAGAACTTCCCCCTAAAGTTCGAGTGTGGATTAAATACCATGAGCTTGGATTTTGCCACATTCACCTTCAAGCCGTGGTCAAGACAAAATTCCTCCAACACTGCCAGAGCACGTTGTAATCCACTTTGAGTTTTAGATACAATGAGCGTGTCATCCGCAAACATAAGTATTGGCGTCCTAACTCCTGCCAACTTAGGTGCATCTGTGTTGACTGATGTCATGCGGTCCACTACTCCATTAACATATAATGTGAAAAGTGTAGGGGCCATTGCGCAGCCTTGGCACACTCCACGTTTGACCGGAAATTCAGAAGTGACATTCCCCTGGCCACCCCACTGAATTTTAGCGTAATTGTCCTCATGTAGCCTCATTACCAGGGTCAAGATTTCATCTGGCATGCCCAGTTTTTTTTCAGACTGCCCATAACTTGGAGCGTGGGACAAGATCGAAAGCAGCATGTAAATCCACAAATGCTGCATAAATGCTGCTCTTGCTCAGTAGCACTGTCTTCCAATGGAGAAACGTAAATCGGAAAACCTGGTCGATTGGGCTGGTGAATTTACGGAAGCCCGCTTGGAAAGAGGACAATATATTATTTTCTTTCACCCAATCTAGTATTTTATTTAGGGTCATCCTCCCAACCACTTTTTGGATTTTGTCTATGAGGCTAATGGGCCTGTAATTTCCAGGCTGCGTTCTGTCCCCTTTCTTATGCACAGGAATTATAACAGCCCCCCCCTATGATTTCGGAACTGGAGCTCCCTTGGCCACCGAATTAGCCAACAATGTAATATACATGGCCCAGCGTTTTTTGTCATGCAAGAAGGCATCAGATGAAACCCAATCGGGGCCTGGTGGCCTCCCCCCCACCACAGAATTAAGAGCAACCAGGGGCATACAAATATACAACTTTCTTTACAGCTTCCACAGAAATTTCATTGGGATTACACGGATATTGTGGTTTAAAATAATTTACCCACTCATCCTGGGTTACATAATTAGCTGGGCACTTCTGAGCATGATAGGCACCTGTGGGAAAATACCTGTATTAGCATACTAAAGGTAATTGATGGCATAATGGGCGCCAGTTGCAAAATACTGTTACAGGCATAACAGAGGTCATTCTTGGCATATGGGGCACCCACGTAAAATGTTAGTAACTCATTGGAAGTAGTTCTTGTTAAAAGGGAGGACAACTGTGGCATATGGAAGGGGCGCAACCATGACAGAATTCTCGCTATGACATACTATGGGTAATTTTTGTCTCTAAGTCATCCATGAAATATAGACTGCATTAGTGGCAAATTCTAGCATATTATCTGTAATTTTTTACATCCGAGTCACCCATGGCATATGAGCGGCACCTGCGACAAAATGCTGGTCCTGGTACCAATGGGGAAATATTGGCCCTATTTGTTTTCAAAATTTCACTGGGAGAATGTCAATTCTCTTAGCTTTAGTGGTTGGAGAATCATGAGTGTATAAAAAAACAAGGCGACTTGCATTATTCAATACCTTTTATTTACCGCTACCAAGAAGCAAACTCTTCAAAGATCCAAGGTAGAACATTACTTGACTCATACACGAAGTCTAGAACACACAGTCCATAAAACCCAGCAACTTTCCATCTTCCCCCTCTTTTGGCACTGTCCTCAGTTACCCAGTTTTCCTCAGCTTCCAAAATTGTTCCTTATGCATCTGAAACAAAACAAATTCAGTAACATATCTTACTTCTATAAACATCAATATGTATCTTCCTAATACAACATAGAACATACCTAGAACAAAACAATCAAAAACTGAAAAAATGTAAGTCATTAATTTCTCATAACATTCCCTTCCTTAGTACAAACAATGTGCATAATCATGGAATCCATACGTTGAATTACACTGTCGTCAAATCACAATCAATATCACTCGTTCCCAGCGCTTAATTCGTAAAAATATAAGGGCCAGGGCTCTCGTCAAGAGGCGACTGCAACTTGCACCACATATTGCCTCTGCCATTGGGCCAGTGATAATGCAACTACCAACCACCACACTCCTACAAGTGTGACAATTTTGACTATTCCAGGCCCCCGAAGCTATAAAAATGGCTTGGGCGGCAGGTAATTGTAATTTTTACTGTATATTGAATAAATAATTAACTGTTGTTGTGCTCATCTCTAAATTAGGTAGACAGCGCCACCTGGTGGCATACTGTCGCAAGCGCCTGTGGTGACAATTATGTGCCGGTGCCGAGCCCCGGAAACCACTGGCTCAAATTAAGCAGTGCTCATACATGACATAGAAAATAAATATACTTAGAAGCAGCAAACTAAAGAGGGAGAAGATGGAATGTTGCTGGCTTTTATAGACTGTGGGATCTAGACCTTTGACGAGTTTGCTGCTTGGAAGTAGGTAATCAAAGTTAATGCATAATGCTAGCCTCTTGTCTTGCCATAAAATTCCCTGAACTCCCCAGAAGAGGTGTGGCTCACTCGCTTCGCTCATTTACTACAATTCAGGGAAAGCATTACGGCCATCACTTTCAAGAGTCATGGCAGCACCTTAATAGAGGGGATATTTCCATCATACAGTGATCCGCTCTGGTATATTATTCGTGCTGTTACTATAAGACTTCGGCAATATCAATTATTGTGATGTCATTCAGGGTAAATATCATGTGACATCACGACCTGTGAAGAGTCAGGGTAATAGGTCATAGAATGTAAATTCCTGTGATGTTATTCAGGTCACATTTTGGTGAATTGACATGCATGCATGGACGGATGATAGAGAAAAGATGAGGAGCAATAATGGTGAGATTGAAGAAAGAGACACAAACCTAGGAGGGAAGGTAAAAGGGGGAGAAAGGAGGACCATTATGGCAGTGATTTTAAACAGTTGTTGTGCAGTAGTACAATGGGAAACAACTAGCATTACCTTCTTCTCCCAAAGCACTCCTAAGTCTTAACCATTTTTACATTTACAACCATCAGCCCATCTAAACCACAGCCCACCTCCCCAGAGGGTAATCAAACATGCAAAAACAAGACAGCTGTCAGATGAGTGATCTCTGTGTAAAAGACTATAGTGGTACTTTGCGTGACAGTTTTGCCTCACTGAAAACCTGTAGCCCTACGGGATCTTCGAAACCTCTTTATTTTGCCTTTAGGTGTAATTGCCATTGCTGATGTGTCTAGTCTCTAGAAGCCTAGGATGTGCTTAGTGATATCAGGTACTACAGGGTGGTCTAAGGCTGGTTTCCTCCTAAACTACACAGCTGACCATGTACATGCCCCACTCTTATGTAGAGCTCACCTTCCTATGCAAGCCCTTTCCCCCACCCTTCCTGTAGATTTCCCCTCCCTGTGTTTTGTGTTACTGAGGATATGGAGTTGCCCTTCTCCCTGGCAGCAAAAAGCATGGATTACCCTTAGCGCACCTGTGATCTTCAACACTAAAGGTCTCAGGCTGGATTCCTTTCATGCTGTCTAAGTAAGGGATATATAAAACTAAGCCCTGTTTCTGCCCCTCCGTACTGTTTCTATCACTGAGCCTTGTGAACAGTAAATTCTCTAACCCCCCCCCCTCCTCTTTCTCCTCTCTCCTAGTGACTTTATCCTCTGGAAAGCTTCTGGTGCTGCTCTGTACTGTCTGTGCAATTTCCCTACTGCTGTTGCTGACCATATGTGCGCTGACTGGTAAGTATCCTACTCATAAAATGCTCTGTGTCAGAGAATGCACTTAGGCCCAGTGCCAGAGGTGTCAGGTGCTGTCTCACACAGACACACACACACACAAACACAGAGTCAGTCCCATAGGTGTCAGGTGCTGCCTCACATAGAGTTTGTGCCATAGGTGTTATGTGCTGTCACACATATAGAGCCAGTTCTAGAGGTGTCAGGTGCTGTCACAAACACTTAGAGCCACTGCCAGTGGTCTCAGGGGATGTCACACAAACACACACAAAGCCAGTGCCAGAGTTGTCAGGTGCTGTCCAGCACACACGTCAAGGCCAGTGCTAGAGGTATCAGGTGCTGTTTCACACACACACATGTAGAGTCAGTGTCACAGGCATCAGGTACTGTCACACACACACATACACACACACAGAGCCAGTGCTAGAGGTGTCAGCTTCTGTCACATACATACAGAGCCAGTGCCAGAGGTGTTAGGCTCTGTGATACACACGTATAGTCTGTGCCAGAGGTGTCAGGTGCTGTCACACACACACAGACAGTGCTAGAGGGGTCAGGTGCTGTCACACACACATACACGTAGAGTCCATACACACACAGAGTCTGTTCCAGAGGTGTCAGGTGCTATCAAAACACACAGAGCCAGTGCTTGATGTGTCAGTTGCTATCACACTAATGTAAGCTTTCTAGGGCTACTTCAACTCAAACAAATCCCTACAACTAATTAAAGGGAACATAAAAGTGACACTCAACCAATATTATGTTATTTAGAAAAATACAACTAGTTTATTGATATAATCTTCTGACAATAATTTTAATTTTAATTTTATTTTAATGTTTTTCAGAGCGCGAACCTGACCCGTGAGGGTATCAGACCGCTTTACAGGTTCATAGAGTAATACAGAAAGGACGGTTATCACATGGGAAAAGAAGCAATACATCAGAGGGTTATACCGAATCAAGGGTCAAATGGTAGGCAGGGAGTCGATAGGTGGATGTGCAAAGGATGGAGGGGGGAAAGCTGTACATAGGAACAATTTACAGAATAGAAGGTCATACATTAGGGAGGATGTTGCATGGGTGCTTTACGTTAAGGGACTGAAAAGAAAAGAATAATAAACCACTGTGTACTATACAGAATAAAAGGATCATATATATCACAGTGTACTATACGGAATAAAGGATCATAAATATAGACAGGATATCACCAGGGTACTAAGTATCTTGGTAGCTGTGGAGCGGGTTAGCCAAGGAATTTACCATGAGGAAGGATTTAGCCTCTTTTTTTAAGTGTGCCAGTGAGTGGATACTTCTGATGTCAGGCGGGAGGGAGTTCCATATTCTTGGGGCGGTCCCGGTGAAAGCCCGGCTGTTGTTTTTTTTTTCTTAAAACGTGCAGGCTGGAGTAGGAAGGTATTAGCCGATCGTGAGTTTCTGTTTCCTCCGGATATCACAAGCTTCTGTGCTAGATACGCCGGGGAGTTGGAGTGTAGAGCCTTGTGCGTGATGCATGCCATCTTGAAGTGAATCCTCGCCTGTAGGGGAAGCCAGTTCAACGTTTTCAGGTGAGGGGTGATGTGATTGAATTTTTTAGAGCCAGTAAGTAGTCTGGCGGCTGCGTTGAGGTAGTCTTTTAAGGGTGCCAGAGTGACCTTGGGTAAACCGGAGAGGGTGGATCAGCCATATTCCGGCCGAGAGATAACTAACAAACCAATAATAATAGAGACTTTCACAAACGCACAACATACATACCACATTCATTCTAATCCAAATATACTCAATTCATACACAAATACTGAAGTTGATTATTACAAGACATGCAAAAATGGATGATATGCAATCTAAAAAGACCAAGTATATAATCAATTTATATGGATGGATTGATGGGTCTTTTAATGGAAACGGGCACAAGACTGACTCTACGCGTGTTTTGACTGAAACACAGTCTTCATCAGGAGTTTCAACTTTAGATGTTGTGCAAAAAGTCTAAAAGGAAATATCTCCAATACGTTGGAGAAAACAACAACTGATTAGTCTTCCGCAGAAATGAAGTGCTCTGATAAAAAAAAGACAAATTCCTTACACAACGCCAGGAAACTCATGGTGTCAACGCGCTTTACAAATTCCATTTAATAATAATAATAATAATAATAACGCTGGTCCCAAGAACCTTGATGGTGATAATTATGGTGAGTGATGAGTTCACGCTGGAATACTGTCTGTCCCTCTTTACATTGGTGAACCTAACTCGGCCCGAGGAAGGTGCGCAACATCCAGCATTAATGGGTGTTTAATAATATATGGTCATCAGGAGGGTTCAAAAATGATGCAATTGGACAACCGGTCCAAGGCGAACACGGAGCCAAATACGATGGAGGTGAAGATTTAGCGCGAAGATGATGGCTAAGTCCAGGATGATAAGCAGTGCGGGCGGCAAGACTATCCCCAAGGAATTTCACATACACACACGTACACGCACCTACACAAATACACAGATAGAGCCAGTGCCAGAAATGTCAGGTGCTGTAAAAAACACACAGAACCACTACAATAAGTGTCAGGTGCTATCACATACACACATACATGCACATACACACACACACACACACTTAGAGCCAGTGCAAGGGGTGTCAGGTGCTGTCACACAGACATAGAGTCCATGCCAGAGGTGCCAGATGCTGTCAAACACTCACAGAGCCACACACATTGAGCCAGTGCCAGAAGTGTCAGGTGCTGCCAAAAACACACAGAGGCAGTGCTAGAGGTGTCAGGTGCTGTCACACACACTCACAAATACACATCCATAGAGCCAGTGCCAGAGGTGTCAGGTGCTGTCACACATACATAGAGTCCGTGCCATAGGTGTCAGGTGCTGTCTCACACACACACATGTAGAGGCCAGTGCTAGAAGTGTCAGGTGTTGTCACACACACATACACACACAACCAGTGCTAGTGGTGTCTGGTGGTGTCACAAGTACCTAGAGCTAGGTGAAGTATGCATGGGGTGTGGGAGTTTCTATCCTCTCTCCACTCCCTCTGCAGTTGAGAGATCAGAGCCTTTCCTTTATACAGAGAGCTCCTGTGTGTGCTCAGGTAGAGGAACCATGCACGCCTACCACCTGCCCTAGTCAATTAATTAATACATTGAACTGTATTTGCATCTTCCTAGGTTTAGATCTACTTGGGTTTAAGCAAAATGGATCTCGATGAACTCTTTGTATGTCCGCCTCCAAGTCCACTTCTAACATCTCTAGTTTCAGCGAGTTCTTAAGCAAGGTCACCACGTATTTTGTAAGATCACTCCCCTATTTTCCTTCCGGGACTTTTAAAATCCTGAGGTTATTCCTTCTTGAATAATTCTAAAGGACTCTACTCTATCCTTTACTGCTTCTCCCTCCCTTCTCATAGTCACCATTTTCCTTTCAGCATGATCTAATCTTGCTTTAAGGTCCTCTACCGTTGTCTCTAAGCATCCTGTCCTTTCAGAAAGTCCATCTACTTTGGATTCCAGATTTTCACACATGACCCGGATCTCCGATTGGTTTTGCCTAAATTCCGCAAAGCAAGCTTTTTACTCTTCAAACCCGGATTTAATTTCCTTGCTCATATTGAGAAGTATGCGCTGTATTGTATCAACGCTGTCATCACTGCTCTCCTTCTCCCCGCCTGGATTTTGGGCCGGGTTGCTTTGTATGTCCGTCCTTTCTATACCTGCTGAGTTTGCATTCAAGGACACTGTCTCTGGCGTCTTGATACTATTCAGCTTTCCATCATCATCATTGCCCTGATCATCGCCCTGATCTGAGGTTTCTGCCTTTTTATTGGTCTCTATCAAGAGCCCCGTACTAGATATGACTGGTGAGGCAGAATTTTTTGTTATGGTAGACATGTCTGATGTTATAGACCGGGGCAGTTGTTCCTGATTAAGGTTTAGAATCTGGGGTAGGACCTTAAAATAAGATTTCAGAGAAGGTGTAACTCTTGTGCCCCTGGGTTTTCTAAAACTATCTTCAGACTGGGCTATCTCCTTCAGGGTCTTTGATCGCTCTGCTGTTATTTTTTTAGTACGTTTGGACAAAATCCTCCCTTTGCCCCCCGGGGTCTTATTGCCTGATATTTGTAGTGTATCTACTTCAGACCCTATTTCTGTTTCTGACTCTATCTCAAATCCAACTTCTCTTTCGAACGCTTTCTCTGAGTTTGAATCCAGCTGAGAACTATTTTCACATTTTCCGAAGTCAAAAATCTTTTGCCTGCCCTTCCCCTTTCCCGTTGCCTTCCGCTTCCCCCGGTTGTCGCTAGCTGAGCCTTTCTTCTCACCAGTTACCTTCTTCTGTTTAGATGGAATTTTTCTGATATTCTGACGTGAGACTGCGTTGGAGAGGGCTTGTAGTCTGTTCTTAACAATATTTATGTTGGAATCAGGAGAAGGGCCTCTTATTGGGGGTCCCTCATGACTTGCTGTTTGATTCTGTACTTCTGTGTTTGGAGCCCAGTTATTAAATGAGTTATCTCCTGCCAATTTAGGTTTAGTTTTTGAGGCACTGCCAAAGCAAAGGGGCGGATTAAAAGCCCCCGTCTGCAGCTCTACCGCATCCCCCTCTGCCAAATAATCCCGCTTACCAGACCTGGTTACTGTAGCTGTGGCTGAAGTTAAAGCTGCACCTTTCGTGTAAAGAGCTGCCCTCCTGCTCCTTCGCAGCTCCACGGCTGCCTCGCTCCAGCGAGAGGGAGCAGGAGAAGAAATGTGCCCCCAGCTCATCAGCCGTTTGACTACTCCTGTCAGCCCCTCCTCAATGCTGACTCACCACCTCAGAGCGAGCCTAGAACGGGTATCTGCTGAGGATGTTTTTCCCTCTACAGCCAGCGCCAGTTCGTGAAAAAAAAGAAACCAGAAAGGCAGAAACACAGCTCCCCCGAGGCACTCCCCAGCGGCTACAGATGGGCGGGGTGGTGCCGAGCCGAGCACTCGCAGGTGTGCTCAGGATCTGTTCGGTCCCAGTCAGCAGCCGCAGGTACAGAGACCGAGTGCCAGGAAGACCTCAGTCCGCTCAGCTCACTCCAGCAGGGGCGGCATCAAGCACTCGCCGATGCGCCCAGGATCAACCTTGCTTTCCGTGTCAAGCCGGGCTTCAAACAACAGCCGCGAGCACCGAGACCAGGCGCCGGGTGCTCCGCGTGTGCCCGGGATGGGAGACTTCAGAAAACGGCTCAGGAAGATTCTAGTAAACTTCTTGACCTATACAAACAAGGAAACGATTCTAACCCTAGCACTCAAGGCTAAAACCCTGCAGGCCTCAGATTTCTCCTTTGAAATAAGATCTGATCTATCTAAAACTACGTTAGATAGGCAGTGGGAGCTAGGTCAACGTATAGAAAAATTCAGAGCTTTGGGAGCTACTGCGCAGATGCGATTCCCTGCCTTCTTAAAAACTATGTTTAACAACAAAATGTATAATATCAAGACACCTCATGAGGCAGACGAATTGTTAGTCTCCATCAGCGAATTTTCCCACACTCCTAGATAATAAAGATATTCACATAAATAAATAAATAGCAATGGTGTCCCCTGCACCAAAAGGAAAAATAAGAAAAAATATATTAAAAAAAAAAAAAAAACTTCAAATATGAAAATAAAAATTAAAAAAAAAAGATTAAATACATATGTGTGTGTATATATATGTATATATATATATATATATATATATATATATATATATATATATATATATATATATATATATTCACTGAAAAAACCATAGGTTTTAGGCCATATATAGTTAGGGATTAGCATTTACAAAACCTTAATTTAATCGCACAAAACCATAGAAATTCACATATATAGTTAGATGCAATAACTATATATCGCGCACCCGCAATCCACTGCTGATGATGTCACATATTACATCATTAATGACATGGTCAGTGACATCACTGATGACATCACTGATGACATCACCCAGTGACTGTAAGTTTCTGTAAAGTTAAAATATGTCTTACATATTGAAGAATGAGTGGATGTATAAGTGTCTGGATGAAGGATTTAGTAGGTGCATGACTGACTGTATGAGTAAATGATTAAATGTGTCTCACTGAGTGCATGGGTTAGTGACTAAACTGTCTTAATTTGTGCATCATTATATCTGTTGTTCTATGAAGTGCTGCATGTGTTAATCAGTAGCTATATGAGTAACTATATGGGTTATTGATTGGTTGCCTAAGTATTTCTATGGGAGAGTAAGTGTGTGTGTGGGGGTGGCTGGGAGGTGTGTGACTCTGTGTATACATGTGTGAATAGTTTATTCACTCGATCTATGGGTTCAAAACTGCATGTTGAAACAGCTGTATGGGTGGTTGACTGTGTACGAGTGTATTAGTGAGTGAATGGATATCTCAGTGCTACATGTCAAAGTAAGTAAATATGTAAAACACAGTACATGTGAGAGTTCACATATATAAATTACTGTGTATAAGAGCCAGTGAATGTATGAGTGGCTGAATGGATCATTGAAAACTTGTATCAGGAATTGTATAAGAGAGTAAATATGTGTTAGTTTATGTTTGAATAAATAAGGTGTGTATAACTGTATAGTTGAGGAAATGGAGAAGTGACTGATTCTTTTCATGACTGACTAGATGTATGAGTAACTCCATGGATGAGTGACAATCTGTGAGTGTCTGTTTACACTGAGTGTATCTAAGGTTATATTACAGTCTGAAGAGGTTCATCGTATTATCACATGAATGATATCATCAGTGATGTGATCAGTAATGTCAAATGAGATGTTATCAGTGATATCATCAGTGATGTCATTTGAGATGTCATCAGTGATGTCATCAGTGATGTCATTTGAGATGTCATCAGTGATGTCATTTGAGATGTCATCAGTGATGTCATCAGTGATGTCACTGACCATGTCATTAATGATGTAATATGTGACATCATCAGCAGTGGATTGCGGGTGCGCGATATATAGTTATTGCATCTAACTATATATGCGAATTTCTATAGTTTTGTGCGAGTAAATTAAGGTTTTGTAAATTCTAATCCCTAACTATATATGGCCTAAAACCTATGTTTTTTTCAGTGAATTTCAATGGTTTTTTAATAGCAAATATCAAAAGCTGTCAAATGTGAAGTACGTGATAGGTAAAAACATTTTCGTATTTATGCACGCTGATGTACTTTGAACGCTGCCCCCCCCTCTTTTCTCTTAGCAGTACTCTCTCTTTGCAGATAGTGAAGGGTAGTTAACGCAGGCCTATGCCCCCGTTCTAATCCGTCGTGTCTGCTTCTCTCTCCATTTGATTGATTGTTATGCAAGCATTTACTGTTTTAGAATTGGTTCTCTTTGGTTCATTCTCTATTTACAAACAAGCACAGAGTCGCAAGACTCTGTTTAGTCTTTGCAGATAGTGAAAAATCGTTTTTAAAAACAAAAGGAATCGAGCAAAATCAGTAGGCCACTAATGGGATCTCTTTTTGACCTAGCTAAAATAGAAACATTAAGAACAATCCCTCATGAGAAATACGAAACTAGTGAGATGAACTGAGCTCCACACGATGATGGCTGCAATACAGCTCGGCTCCGCCACCCACCCCACCCAAAATAACGACAAACCCTATGCAAATATTATAAATATATACAACACACCAGCAAAGTAACAGGGTAAAACATTTTTATTAAATAACTATATACATAACTATTTTATACTTTTAGTTGCCCGATCCGGCTAGCTCAATCGATCGAGCATGAAACTCATAAACTCTGATAGCAAGCTTTGCTGCTGATGCTATGCAGACAAAAACTGGTTTTCAGTTTGTACATTCATCAAGATTTTTCCATCCAAGGCTGGTTGAGAGTTTGTAGAACGATGGCTTCAGATTTTCAACATACGATGTGGTGGCGCGGACTGGGAGGGGGCGCTTGGCTCCTGCCCCCTCCCCAAGTCGTGTTGCCCTGGTGTGGCCTAAGATCGCCCCCGACATAGGCGGCCGGCTCCCGGGGTCCGGCAGAACTTTTTGCCTTTTGATGACTCTTCCATTCTGGACCTTGTCCCACAATCCGTTTGACCTGAAGACACGCTGTAGTGGGGCGCCCCTTTACCGTTTCAGTTACCATTCCGCCCCGCTTTTGCTACACTGTGCCTCTTCCACCATTCAGCTTTTTACCGCCCGCTCTTGCGACTACAGCGTCTCGCTCACCATGTAGTTGAGTTGCTCCCGCTCTTGCCTTGCAGCGATAGGCGGCTGCCACAAGACTCTCAAAATGGCGGCCGGCTCTTCAGATTTGGGCGTGATCCACTAAAATGGCCATGGGACACCTTGGAACTCGGACGCTTGTCTGCTAGGACTTGGGCCCCATTCTCGAAAGTGTCCCCTGAGCCTTGAAGATTCTACAAAAGTCTTGGGGGCCCCCGACTCCCGCAGGCTTCTGGTGGGGAGCGGCTGCCATGATTGTTCGTGGAATGGCCACGACTGAGCTACGATATGGTGGTGCTCTCATGCTGACGCCAGCTTCAGTCTGAAACATCCAGAAACACTGTAGACTACCAATTCGATCAGTTCCGGTAGCGCCCCAACGTGACCCGGTAGGGAAGAACTTGCCCTCCCCTCTTTGACTGATGGTTCTTGTTGCCTGTCCCTTCTGTTGTCATTTAACAGAACTTTTTAGACTACTGAAAGGGGTTGGGTTCCGACCGCTGGTTGGTGGAGACATTTTGACTATATTCCCGACCTACGTTGTCGCGTAATGCATTATATGACACGTCGCGTTAGCGCACCCGGAAGTTCTCCGGTGCGCGAAGCGCAGCTTCCCGGAAGCGATCCGGGGTGCGGCGCGTAACGTAAGCATAACAGGTCATGTGACTTGTTTATAAAACTTTTCATTGGTTCATTTTACTTTTGTTATTCTAATGATGAAAGGCTTGGTCATATGACCTAATAATTACGCTTTTTATTGCTTTCGAACATTATTTTTTCTTAAACATATATGTTATAATGTTCCAGGCTAATGTACTTTCCCGGAAAATTTACAACTGTCCTGCAAGTAAAATATATTCCTTTTTCTAGCAAAAGGGCGTTTCTTCATCCCATGACGGAGCCGTTGAGCAAAAGATGCTCGGCCTGCTGTCTAAGTCGCCGATACGCCTGAATATCAGATTCTTATCGATCACTTTATGTTGCAGGAGTAAAAAACACAACAGCCCTTGACCATTTATCTTAACTACGTTCCTGCGTATTATACCTTTTATCCGTCATGTAATTGGACTACTTTATTTCACTTTCCTTTTACTGATTCGAAAACAGTGACTAAAATTAAAAACTTTACCAATGTAAATACTACTACCATGTTTTGTTTTAAAAACCTTTATTGTGAAAATGTCAGTATACAAATACGGGCCTATAACCACGTGGGCCGGCCACGGAGCAAACTGGAATCGTATATGATGAGGAAACATTTACACTGTAGAGGAACCTAACGAGCGGGCCATTAGGTTGCAAGAACTAAGGTGTCTAACAGTTGCGGAATCGGTGGACGTACATTTTGTAATTAAAATACAACAGGGCCACTAACAATAAAATTTTCTAGATATACATTTGCGGGCAAGTACCATGGGTGACGTTAATTCGAACTTACAATAGTACAGTAATCAATAACACATCAGAACTTAATATCAATAAGGATGTCGAAATATTCAATCAATTCTCGTCCCCGCCCGCCATGTACTTCAAAACTGCATACGTATCTCGTGATATCAAGGTTGTTCAACCAGTACACAACAAGGAGTTACGAGTCCCATTTATACCGGCGCCATTTTGGGCGAGGCCGGGCATGTCCAGGATATAGTCAAAATGTCTCCACCAACCAGCGGTCGGACCAGAACCCCTTTCGGCAGTCAAAAAAGGTTCAGTTAAATGACAACAGAAGAGATAGGCAACAAGAACCAACAGTCAAAAGAGGGGAGGGCAAGATCTGAAGCCATTGTTCTACAAACTCTCAAGCAGACTTGGATGGAAAAATCCTGAAGAATGTACAAACTGAAAACCATTTTTTGTCTGTATAGCATCACCAGCAACGCTTGAGTCAGCTTTGTGTGAAGCCGCCATTTTGATTCAATCAATAGCGTCCCCCTGCACACATTCAGGGACCTGGTCGTGTCTTCAGGTCAAACGGATTGTGGGACAAGATGCAGAAAGGAAAAGGAAAAAAGTTCCGCCGGACCATGGGAGCTGGCCGCCTATGTCATGGGCGATCTTTGGCCACACCAGGGCAATAGTGAAGCTGCAGCAGGTGCAAATAAGCTTCAGACAGTGTTACAAGCACTGCTCAGAACTCTCAACTATGGCACCCAACATCCAGGACTTGCCATCCGGATCTTGGCTCTCAACTATGGCACCCAACATCCAGGACTTGCCATCCGGATCTTGACGCCTTGTGCTGGTTCCGACCTATTCACACATCGGTCCGCTAATGACACCACCTCATAAGCCAACGGGGCACCCCACGCCGACTTTCGGAGCAGCATTGTAGGATGGCCACACCAGTGCGGCAACTTGCTGGACACCACCTCGGTGCCATCCAGATCTCGGCGCGTTGTGCTGCCTTCGGTCTACTGTACCGCAAGTGCGGACGCAACTCAGCTGGATAGCGAGTGAAACACCAAGGAACGCCCCACTACAGCCGAGAAGCCTCCATCTTGGGGGCGACGCACAGCATCACATTGCTTTCTCAAACAGCCCCCACTGACTGACGCGACCTCACAGGCCAACGGGGCGCCCCACGCCGACTTTCGGCGCAGCATTGTAGGATGGCCACACCAGTGCGGCAACTTGCTGAACACCACCTCGTGCCATCCGGATCTTGGCGCGTTGTGCTGCCTTCGGCCTATTCGCACATCGGTCCGCTACTGACGCCGCCTCACGTGCCAACGGATTTTCTACGCTTTTTATACCAGCGCGTAACGTAAGCATAACAGGTCATATGACTTGTTTATAAAACTTTTCATTGGTTCATTTTACTTTTGGTTTCCTAATGATAGAAGGCTTGATCATATGACCTAAAAATAACACTTTTCATTGGATTAAAACATTTTTTTTTTAACAAACGATGAAAGCCCCACCTTGTTTCTGGATGTTTCAGACTGAAGCTGGCATCAGCATGAGAGCACCACCATCTCGTGGCTCCGTCATGGTCATTCCGCGAGCAATCATGGCAGCCGCTCCCCACCGGAAGCCTGCAGGAGTCGGGGGCCCTCAAGACTTTTGTAAAATCTTCAAGGCTCAGGGGACATCCGAGTTCCAAGGTGTCCCAGGGCCATTTTAGTGGACCAGGCCCAAATCCGAAGAGCCGTCCCCCATTTTAAGAGTCCTGTAGCAGCCGCCTATCGCTGCACCGCAAGAGTGGGCGCAACTCAACTACATGGTGAGCGAGACGCTGTAGCCGCAAGAGCGGGCGATAACCAGCTGAATGGAGGATGAGGCACAGTGTAGCAAAAGCGGGCAGAATGGCAACTGAAACGGTAAAGGGGCGCCCCAGTACAGCAGACGAGCCTCCACCTGGGGAGGCCCGTTCACACCGCCTCCCCCCCCCCCTGGGGCGCCCCACGCCGTTTTTCCGAGCAGCATTGTAGGATGCCAAAACCAGTGCGACAACTTACTGGACATCACCTGGTTGCCATCCACATCTCAGCGTGTTCTCCTGCCTTGGGACTATTCGCACAACAGACCGCTACTGACGAGGCCTCCCTCCGCACCACCCGGGATGCCCCACGCCGTTTTTCGGAGCTGCATTGTAGGATACCAAAAACCAGTGCGGCACCCAGGTAACATCACATGGGTGCTGTCCAGAACTCAGCACGTTGTGCTGCCTTGGGACTATTCGCACAAAACACAGCTACTGACCATTGTTGCTTCTTTTTTAAAAAAATGTTTAAATGTATTTACTGTTTTTGTTCCGTTGTATATATTTATAAGTTATTAAAGTGTTATAATCCTACAACTTTGTTGGAGTGCTATATATTTTTAATGTGACACATAATTGTGAAGACTTTGATGTACAAAAAGGCATCCCTGGAATCTTCCGCTTCAGGCTCGGACCCACACACCCTCACAGTGAGAATCCCCTCCCCAAGCACAATACAGGATGGTTATCAGATAGTAGTGTGGTGTGACGGATCTCATGAGGTGGGGGCCTTGATCTACTGTAACTCCTTTAAAGAGGGGTGATTCTCTACAGCTGGGGCCATAAACTACACCTGCAGGACTAGGTGATAGCCTGGGACCGGCCTGGACAATCGGACACAGAGGAAGAGGAGTGTCACAGGGTGCGGTAGTGAATAGGGTGAAAGGGAGGTGTCAGGCGGGCACAGGGTGTGATTCTCAGAGAAGAACAGCGCAGATGGGAGGAGGTTTCTGGGCCATGCATGAGAGAGAGAGCGGGGGTGACCAGTGCGCGGAGGAGATGCTTGCGAGGGAGGGAAGCCATGCTGAGGATCAGCGGCGTGCAGAGAGTGGGTCTGGTCAAGGCATCTAAAATGGCTGCCGTGCTCAACAAAAGTGTGGCATTGCAAAAAAGGCAAGATGGCGCAGACAATGTTTATCTATAAGGATTAATGTATAACAATTATTTTTATCAAAATATTTAATCGCAGTGACAAAATAGCGGTCAACAGTTCCTGATTTCCATCAAATCGAACTTTAACAGACGTCACGCAGCAAAAAAAAAAAAACGCTCACGAACAGCGCAGATGGGAGGAGGTTTCTGGCCCATGCATGAGAGAGAGAGCGGGGGTGACCAGTGCGTGAGGGAGATGCTTGCGAGGGTGGGGAGCCATGCTGAGGATCGGCGGCGTGCAGAGAGTAGGTCTGGTCAAGGCATCTAAAATGGCTGCCGTGCTCAACAAAAGTGTGGCATTGCAAAAAAAGCAAGATGGTGCAAACAATGTTTATCAATAAACAATTATTTTTAACAAAATATTAACTCGCAGTGACAAAATGGCGGTCAACAGTTCCTGATTTCCATCAAATCGAACGTTAACAGACGTCACGCAGCAAAAAAAAAAAAAAAGCTCACGCACAGCCGCTGGAAGACATGTACCAACATATATGAGCCTCCTCAGCCACCCTCAGAAAACATAAGGGGTCAAGATACATCTCCCGTACCCCCTTATACCTAGTAATTTAATTAAATCGAAACACAAAATGGCGAATTCACGTTTCGCTACCAGTTAGCGACCCGGTTCGCGAACCGAGAAGCGCTTCTACCGCGAAAAATCAAATTTTAATTATTTGCCCCACGGGACCCTTTAATAACCCCAACATCATTCCTAGGGGGTCAAGAAGGATCTACCTTGCCCCCTTTCATTAAATTCCCCCATCGTTTTTCTCCTCCTCTTGTCTCTCGATCCTACCGAGAGACAAGATGGCGGCTGCACCGGACTGTTTAGAATGTTGACAGACACCAGAGAGCCAATCAGCTTCGCTACACAAAGCTCCGTAACGCGAAAAGTACGCGATCTGGTGCGCTATCTAGGACGCTGTCACAGATATATCTGTTTTTTTAAACATTAATTTCTCAAAATCCACTGGAGCACATATATTGAGACCCAGCTAAAGGCACATCGGGCTAACAGTCCCTATAATTTTGCCAAGTTTCGTGTAAATCCATTCAGCCGTTCGAGCTAAAAGTGAGGCCAAAGGCCCTAAGGAAAAATGAATGGGAAAAACGCGTTTTGGGACCCCCCTTTTTTCTCGGCCCCCCCTTGACGGAACACCCCCAACTTTTCAGGGGCTGCTCAGAAACAAAATGTGCCATGTTCCTGAAAATGTGAGCCGATTCCGTCCACAAACGCCAAAGTTATTAGACATAGAATTTTCAAAAGTTCCATAGAGAAAAAATCCTAACTATATATACCTACTGGCGACCGCCAGTAGGTAATATATGTGTATATGTATATGTGTGTGTGTATATGTGTGTGTGTACACATATGGGTGTGTATGGGTGTGTCTATCAATATACACACATAGAAAGAGTACGCATAATAGCCAAATAAAAATAAAAAGGGGAGGCACTCAGATTAGCACACAACTTTATAAAATAAAATAAAAAATAAAAAAGGGGGTGGTTAGATAGCCACAAAAAAAAATAATAATAATAATTAAAAAAAATAAAAATAAAAAAATAGAGGTGAAGTATCTTCCTCCTTTTGCTCTTGCATATCTTCCAACATGATCAAAGGATCGACTGACTGATACTCTAGACAAATGGGGCTCCAGGTAGCAGTATGTCGGGGGCGAAAATCTGTCCAGCCATCCAGCCAGAGTAAGTAGGGAGGGGTTTTCCGGGGGAGGGAGGGGGGTGGTAGTGGGGGTAAAAGCACAAAAAAGTCCTCAGAACCAAAACTTCAAAAATCAGAAATCTATCGATTCCAGGGTCTACAGGGAATACAGTATAAGAATGGCCAAGATCCAAGCCAATGAAGGAGAGATACTAGAAGGTCGAGCAAAGAGAAAACCAAAAACTGTTAAAGGGGGAATGGGTAAAGAGAGGCAAGGGAACGTTAGAGAGAAATGAGAGACATTGAGTTTCTCTCCTGGAACGTAAACGGTCTGCGCGTACGAGGGAGAAGACATATAATCGTGCAGTACCTCAGAGATTCGCCCGCGCAGATTATAATGCTTCAGGAGACACACTTAAATAAAAAAGAAATTTCACATATTTTTTAAAAACTAAGATGGGTCGATAAATTCGTCACCACAGACCACAATGCCAGCATCCGTGGTTTAGCTATCATCTTTAAAATAGGCACTAGAGCCCAGATTGAAGATTTGAAGGCAGATCCAAACGGGAGATGGATAATAGCCAATGTCCAGTTATATCTTAGGAGATTTACCCTAGTAGTCTACTACGGACCTAACCAAGATGACCCCACTTATATAAACACAATATAAAATCATCTGATAAACATCACTAATCCTATAATATGGTTGGGTGATTTTAACTTGATATTAGACCCTAAGCTAGATAAATCCCACAGTTCTAGGGCAATAAGTCATAACAAATCAAGAGAAACACTATTGCGCTGTATGTCTAATTTGGGAGTTGAAGACTTCTGGAGACAGAGAGCTGGAAAACATTGGGGTTCTCTTATCATAACCATAAGTATAGGCATAAATCCCAAATTGATTATGCCTTATTTAGCTTCTCTCTAAAAGACATGATAAGGAATATCACATATCTACCATCGCACTTATCAGATCACTCTGCTATCATTTTCTCGCTAACAGTAGACCGCGAACACAGCTTTGCCTCATGGTCCTTTGACCGTACGCTTCTATTAGAGGAAACGGAAAGAGATTATCTTATATCCAAGACTACTGTCTTCTTAGAGTTGAATTTAGACTCGGCCCCATTGGTTAGTGTGTGGGAGACGTGGAAAGCGTATATAAGGGGATGCATCACTAATAGTGCATCTTACAGGAAAAAGAAGTACAGAGAGGAATTAAGGTCAATAGAGCAAGATCTGGCAAAACTGGATTTAATAGATCAAGTACCTTCCACCGACTTAGATAAGAAAAAAGAGCTAAAGGACAAATTAGACACACTATTACAGGAGAGAATTAATAAACGTTGGCAGGCTAGTAAACTCTCCCACTTCGAATACGGTGAGTCAGCAGGAAAGATATTAGCCTGGAAAATAAAAGCTGACCAGGTTAGGAAACACATAAAAGAAGTGAGAGTGGTTGGAGAATTAAATACCAGGAAAACTGATACAGCGATTGGTGAAGCCTTTAGCACCTTCTTTCAAAAAATTTATACTGACGAAATAATTGATAATACTGATAACATCGAGGAAAGAAACAATTGGCTGGAAAAGTTAGACCTTCCCGAGCTAAAAGAGCACCAGAGCGAGAATCTAGACAGGGAGATAACCCAGGGGGAAGTTGAAAATACCATTAAGAAGTTAAAACAGGGAAAAGCCACAGGACCGGATGGGATTCCGGGTGAATTATATCGGGTCCTTAACTCCACACTTACCCCGATATTGACAAAGCTATATAATGATATACTATTAAAAGGAGAGACACCACCTAGATCCTGGGAGAAGCAAACATAGCCTTAATCCTTAAACCAGACAAAGATCCAACAGATTGTGGTTCATATCGTCCAATCTCGCTCCTAAACAATGACTATAAGATCTTTTCGTCAATTTTGGCCGCTCGTTTAGGTAGCGAGATTGGAGGGATCATACATCAGGACCAAAAGGGGTTTATAAGAGGCCGACAACTTGCAGACTTAACATACGATCTAGTTGGAGCCATAGACATTGCCTCAACATTTGCTTTACCTCTAGGAATCATGACTCTCGATGCAACAAAAGCATTCGATAGAGTAAACTGGTCCTACTTACATGCCGCAATGGCAAAGTTTAAAATAGGACCTAAATTTCGTAGAACGATAGGCCTATTGTACAAAAACTCTAAGGCAAGTTTGATAATAAACGGAACATGCACAAATGTCTTCCAAATTTCAAGAGGAATGAGACAGGGGTGCCCTCTTTCCCCACTATTATTTAACATTTATCTGGAACCATTTGCTCACTCCATACGAGAAAATCCTAATATCCCTCCCTTTTCATTCTCAGGGTGGGAAAAGAAAGTCGGGATGTATGCTGATGGCATTCTTATTTACACTACAGACCCGACACGGGCCTTCCCTGGGGTAATCCATAGCACTGAGGAATTTGGAAAGTACTCAGGCTATGAAATTAACGCAGGGAAGACGGAGATAATGGCTTGGAACATCGCCAATATTCAGCTTCCCTTAAAATCTTCAATACGCTACCTGGGTATAAGAATCACCAAAGATCCTAACCTGCTGGCTCAGAACAATCTAGACCGCGCGTCACACGAAGCGAAGATATTAATGAAGTCCTGGTCATTTTTACCTCTCACCATCTATGGAAGGACTAGCTTAGTAAAAATGTCCATTCTCCCGAAATACACTTTTCTCTTCAATACAATTCATTTAATATTTGACACGAACCAATTAAAAACATCACAACAAAACATAAATTAATTTGTTTGGTGTTACAAATCATCCAGGTTGGCGTGGAAGAAACTGAGAAGGAGAAGGGAAAAAGGAGGCCTTGCTCTGCCAGACCTGGAATACTATGCGTGGGCCTTTCACCTGACCCACTCCAGGATGCTATTAAAGTCCCCATTAGACAACTCTAACGGTTACATGTTCAAAGCTATGCTATTGGGTTCAGACCTTCCATCGGACGGATTCCTATTTAAATTCAGGCATCAGAAGTTTTTAAAAAAAGTCAGACTGAAGACATTATACTGCCCCATAAAAGAATGGTCTCAAATTAAATCGAAGGCGGGGATTGCATATTTTTCTGACTATGCACCGATATGGGACTTTCCTGGACTTTCTTCGAATTCCACACAGACAATAAAAACAGTCCTACAAGAAGCAGGAATTACAAGATGGGGAGAATTAGTAGAAGATGGCTCTCTTATTGATTGGGAAATATTCTCAGACAAGGCAACCTCACCATTATCTTGGTTTGTCTATAGTCAGCTTTCAAGCTGGCTTCGTTCTCAAACAACTAAAAAAAACAAATTCGGCGGAGACATTTTATTAGAGAAAAATCTAATGGAAAAATCATACAAGGGAAAGGAGGTTGCTGCACATTATTGGAGCATCTTGGAAGAAAGAGAGGATGAGCTTAATCTTCCGACAAAGCTATGGGGTGGAGAGGGTGAACCCCAGGCAGAAGGGAAATGGATTGAATCCTTTACGCTTCTTTATAAGATCATCAAACCAGCCTGGCTGAGGCGTAATCAATTGTTTACACTACATCGGGCGTATTATTCCCCCAAGAGGCTTTCTAAGTTTCAACCGGGAAAATGCTGCAGTAAATGTTCCCTGCCAGCTGCCTCAGATCTACATATGTTCTGGGAATGCCCGAATGTTACTAACTTCTGGCAGGAAGTAAAAACATCGCTTGATTCAATCCTTAAAACCTCTATCCCCCTCTCTTGGTCCTTGGTAATATTTGGACTGAGTGATAATATCAAAGGATTAGAAAGAGAGTTCCTATACTACGCCATATTATTAGCTAGAAGACAAATATGCAAAAATTGGGTTAACATCAACCCACCAACTCATGCAGAGTGATTGTCTTCACTGTACATCACATCAAAAGCAGATTTGGCCAGAACATGTAGTCCCCGTACAGTGAGATTTTGGAATTTCTTAATTGAGTGGAGTCGGAACAGTTAGGACCCCGGGTTTTTTGTTGTTGTTTTTTTTCCCCCGGGTCCGATGATTAAGCCTCTGTCTCCATGTCCAACGGGAGGCACCCCATGCCATAGCTAAATTGGACGATCAGCCCATATTGGGTGTGTATTGCAGCTAGATCGTGTGGGGCTCTATTTCTCAGCTTCGACACCAGACCGCCTTCCAGGGAAAATTGACGGTACCTTAAAAAGGCTACTGGGTCCCGCGGAGGAATGCCCCTGGATCGATTAGGTGGCAAATGAGGACACAAAAAAAAAAAAAATTGAACTGTATTTGCTTTTTTATGTACAATAAACATAAAACAGAAGAACATCAATTCAAAAAATAAGTTTGTGCACTAAAATAATGTGATAAAAGAAATCATATTGCACAGTTCATATATATATATATATATATATATATATATATATATATATATATATATATATATATATATATATATATATATATATATATATATATATATATATATATATATATTCACTGAAAAAACCATTGGTTATAGACCATATATAGTTAGGGATTAGCCTTTTCAAAACCTTATTTTACTCACACAAAACCATTGAAATTTTATATATAGTTAGTTTCACTAACTATATATCGCGCACCCGCAATCCACTGCTGATGATGTCACATATTACATCATTCATGACATGGTTAGTGACATCACTGATGACATCACTGATGACATCTCAAATGACATCACTGATGACATCACTGATGACAACATCCAGTGACTGTATGTTTCTGTAAAGTTAAAATATGTCTTACATATTGAAGAATGAGTGGATGTATAAGTGTCTGGATGAAGGATTTAGTAGGTGCATGACTGACTGTATGAGTGAGTGATTAAATGTGTCTCACTGAGTGCATGGGTTAGTGACTAAACTGTTTTAATTTGTGCATCATTATATCTGTTGTTCTACAAACTGCTGCATATGTTGATCAGTAGCTATATGAGTAACTGTATGGGTTATTCATTGGTTGTCCAAGTATTTGTATGGGAAACTGAGTGTGTGTGTATGGGTGGCTGGGAGGTGTGTGACTCTGTACATAGATGTGTGAGTAGTTGATTCACTATATGTATGGGTTCAAAAGTGCATGTGGAAACAGCTGTATGGGCGGTTGACTGTGCATGAGTGTATTAGTGAGTGAATGGATATCTCAGTGCTACATGTCAAAGTAAGTACATATGTAAAACACAGTACATGTGAGAGTTGACATATATAAATAACTGTGCATAACAGCCAGTGAATGTGTGAGTGGCTGTATGGATCATTGTGAACATGTATCAGGGATTGTATAAGAGAGTAAAGTAAATATGTGTTAGTATATGTTTGAATAAGTAAGGTGTGTATAACTGTATAGTTGAGAAAATGGAAGTGTGATTGATCTTTTGCATAACTGACTAGGTGTGTGAGTAACTCCATGGATGAGTGACAGTTTGTGACTGTCTGTTTACACTGATTGTATCTAAGGTTATATTAGAGTCTGAAGAGGTTCATGGTATTATCACATGAATGATATCATCAGTGATGTGATCAGTCATGTCAAATGAGATGTTATCAGTGATTTTATCAGTGATGTCATTTGAGATGTCATCAGTGATGTCATTTGAGATGTCATCAGTGATGTCATTTGAGATGTCATCAGTGATGTCATCAGTGATGTCACTAACCATGTCATGAATGATGTAATATGTGACATCATCAGCAGTGGATTGCGGGTGCGCGATATATAGTTAGTGGAACTAACTATATATGAAATTTCAATGGTTTTGTGTGAGTAAAATAAGGTTTTGAAAAGGCTAATCCCTAACTATATATGGTCTATAACCAATGGTTTTTTCAGTGAATTTTCAAGGTTTTGTAAATGCAAATTCCTAACTATATATGGCCTATAACCTATGGTTTTTTCAGTGAATTTCATTGGTTTTTTAATAGCAAATATCAAAAGCTGTAAAATGTCAAGTACGTGATAGGTAAAACCTTTTTCGTGTTTATGCACGCTGATGTGCTTTGAACGCTGCCCCCCTCCCCTCTTTTCTCTTAGTAGTACTCTCTCTTTGCAGATAGTGAAGAGTAGTTAACGCAGGCCTTTGCCCCCGTTGTAATCCGTCGTGCCTGCTTGTCTCTCCATTTGATTGATTGTTGTCCAAGCATTTACTGTTTTACAATTGATTCTCTTTGGTTCATTCTCTATTTACAAACAAGCACAAAGTCGCAATACTCTGTTTAGTCTTTGCAGATAGTGAAAAATCGTGAAAAATCGTGTAAAAAAATAAAAGTAATCGAACAAAATCAGTAGGCCACTAATTGGATCTCTTTTTGACCTCGCTAAAATAGAAATATTAGGAACAACCCTTCATGAGAAATACGAAAATAGTGAGATGAACTGAGCTCCACACCATGAGGGCTGCAAGACAGCTCGGCTCCGTCACCCACCCCGCCCAAAATAACGACAAACCCTATGCAAATATTAAAAATATAGACAACACACCAGCAAAGTAACAGGGTAAAACATTTTATTAAATAACTATTTACATTACGTTGGTTTATGAGATGATGTCAGTAGTGGACCGATGTGTGAATAGGTCGGAAGCAGCACAAGGCGCCAAGATCCGGATGGCAAGTCCTGGATGTTGGGTGCCTTAGTTCAGAGTTCTGAGCAGCGCTTGTAACACTGTCTGAAGCTTATTTCCACCTACTGCAGCTTCACTATTCTCAAAGTAAGTGAGGGTCGTTTGTGGACCTGACTGCATTTGAAAACAATGTTATATGGTACCTCCCTAAACCGCTTGACGGAGGCCCCCGAGGGGCGGTGTGATGGCACGGACTCGGAGAAGACGCTTGGCTCCGACCCCCTCCCCAAGTCTTATAGCACTGGTGTAGCCTGAGATCGCCTCCGACATAGGCGGCCGGCTCCCGGGGTCCGGCGGAACTTTTTGCCTTTTGATGACTCTTCTATTCTGGACTTTGTCCCACAATCCGTTTGACCTGAAGACACGCTGTAGTGGGGCGCCCCTTTACCGTTTTAGTTGCCATTCCGCCCGCTTTTGCTACACTGTGCCTCTTCTGCCATTCAGCTGTTTACCGCCCGCTCTTGCGACTACAGCGTCTCGCTCACCATGTAGTTGAGTTGCGCCCACTCTTGCGGTGCAGCGATAGGCGACTGCCACAGGACTCTCAAAATGGCGGCCGGCTCTTCAGATTTGGGCGTGGTCCACTAAAATGGCCCTGGGACACCTTGGAACTCGGACGCTTCCCTGATAGGGCTTGGGTCCCATTCTCGAAAGCGTCCCCTCAGCCGTGAAGATTCTACAAAAGTCTTGGGGGCCCCCGACTCCCGCAGGCTTCTGGTGGGGAGCGGCTGCCATGTCTGCTCGTGGAATGGCCACGACGGAGCTACGAGATGGTAGTGCTCTCATGCTGATGCCAGCTTTAGTCTGAAACATCCAGAAACACTGTAGACTACCAATTCGATCAGTTCCGGTAGCGCCCCAACATCACCCGGTACAGAAGAACTTGCCCTCCCCTCTTTGACTGATGGTTCTTGTTGCCTGTCCCCTCTGTTGTCATTTAACAGAACTTTTTGGACTGCTGAAAGGGGTTGTGTTCCGAACGCTGGTTGGTGGAGACATTTTGACTATATTCTTGACCTACGTTGTCGCGTAATGCGTTATATGACACGCCACGTTAGCGCACCCGGAAGTGATCCGGGGCGCGGCGCGCAGCGCGTAACGTAAGCATAACAGGTCATGTGACTTGTTAATAAAACTTTTTATTGGTTCATTTTACTTTTGTTATTTTAATAATGAAAAGCTTGGTCATATGACCTAAAAAATACGCTTTTTATTGATTTCGAACTTTTTTTTTTAAAACATATATGTTATAATATTCCAGGCTAATGTACTTTCCCGGAAAATTTACAACTGTCCTGCAAGTAAAATATATTCCTTTTTCGAGAAAAAGGGCGTTTCTTCGTTCCATGACGGAGCCGTTGAGTAAAAGAGACTCGGCCTGCTGTCTTAGTCGCCGATACGCCTGATTATCAGATTCTTATTGATCACTTTATGTTGCAGGAGTGGAAAACACAACTGCCCTTGACCATTTATCTTTACTGCGTTCCTACATATTATACCTTTTCTCCGTCATGTAATTGGACTGCTTTATTTCACTTGCCTTTTACTGATTCGAAAACAGTGACTAAAAGTAAAAACTTTACCAATGTAAATACTACTACCATGTTTTGTTTTAAAAACCTTTATTGTGAAAATGTCAGTATACAAATACGGGCCTATAACCACGTGGGCCGGCCACGGAGCAAACTGAAATCGTATATGATGAGGAGACATTTACATTATAGAGGAACGTAACGAGCGAGCCATTAGGTTGCAAGAACTAAGGTGTCTAACAGTTGCGGAATCGGTGGACGTACATTTTGTAATTAAAATACGACAGGGCCACTTACAAAAAAAGTTATCTAGATATACATTTGCATGCAAGTACCATGGGTGACGTTAATTCGAACTTTCAATAGTACAGTAATCAATAACACATCAGAACTTAATATCAATAGGGATGTCGAAATATTCAATCAATTCTCGTCCCCGCCCGCAATGAGCATCAAAACTGCATTCATATCTCGTGATATCAAGGTTGTTCAACCAGTACACAACAAGGAGTTACGAGTCCCATTTATACCGGCGCCATTTTGGGCGAGGCCGGGCAGGTCCAAGATATAGTCAAAATGTCTCCACCAACCATCGGCCAGACCAGAACCCCTTTCGGCCCTTTATGCTACAAGATGGTGTCTTCCATTCAGAAAATATTGTTGGCAGCATTTTGAAAGGAAAGATAAACAGCCGTTCTCCTAGTGAGTCTCACATTCTTACATTTAGGAAGAATGTTGAAGAGTAATATGTGGAAAATCTGAAGCCATTTTTCTACAAACTCTCAATCAGCCTTGGATGGAAAAAAATCCTGAAGAATGTACAAACTGAAAACCAATTTTTGTCTGTATAGCATCAACAGCAACGCTTGAGTCAGCTTTGTGTCAAGCCGCCATTTTCATTCAATCAATAGCGTCCCCCTGCACACATTCAGGGACCTGGTCGTGTCTTCAGGTGAAACGGATTGTGGGACAAGAAGCAGAAAAGGAAAAGGAAAAAAGTTCCGCCGGACCTCGGGAGCCGGCCGCCTATGTCATGGGCGATCTTTGGCCACACCAGGGCAATAGTGAAGCTGCAGCAGGTGCAAATAAGCTTCAGACAGTCTTACAAGCACTGCTCAGAACTCTCAACTTTGTTTTTGATGGAGGGGAAACAACAAAAAACAGGCATTGAAAAAGGCTCAACAGTGCAGGGCGCCTTGTGCTGGTTCCGACCTATTCACACATCAGTCCACTACTGACATCACCTCATAAGCCAACGGGGCACCCCACGCCGACTTTCGGCGCAGCATTGTAGGATGGCCACACCAGTGCGGCAACTTGCTGGACACCACCTCGGTGCCATCCGGATCTCGGCGTGTTCGAGTCACTGTACCGCAAGAGTGACCGAAACTCATCTGGACACGCCGTCTTTCGGCGCAGCATTGTAGGATGGCCACACCAGTGCGGCAATTTGCTGGACACCACCTCGGTGCCATCCGGATCTCAGCGCGTTGTGCTGCCTTCGGCCTACTGTAGCCGCAAGTGCGGACGCAACTCAGTTGGATGGCGAGTGAAACGCTAAGGGGCACCGCACTGCAGCCGAGGAGCCTCCATCTTGGGGGAGACGCACAGCCCCCACCGACTGACGCGACCTCACAGGCCAATGGGGCGCCCCACGCCGACTTTCGGCGCAGCATTGTAGGATAGCCACACCAGTGCAGCAACTTGCTGGACACTAACTCGGTGCCATCCGGATCTCGGCGCGTTGTGCTGCCTTCGGCCTATTCGCACATCGGTCCGCTACTGACGCCGCCTCACGTGCCAACGGATTTTCTACACTTTTTGTAGCCCTATGCCGCATAACAGGTCATGTGACTTGTTTATACAACTTTTCATTGGTTCATTTTACTTTTGGTTTCCTAAAGATGGAAGGCTTGGTCATATGACCTAAAAATAACACTTTTCATTGGTTTAGAACATTTTTTTTTCCCAAACGATGAAAGCCCCACCTTGTTTCTGGATGATTCAGACTGAAGCTGGCGTCAGCATGAGAGCACCACCATCTCGTTGCTCCGTCGTGGTCATTCCGCGAGCAATCATGGCAGCCGCTCCCCACCGGAAGCCTGCAGGAGTCGAGGGCCCCCAAGACTTTTGTAGAATCTTCACGGCTGAGGGGACGCTTTCGAGAATGGAGCCCAAGCCCTAGCAGGCAAGCGTCCGAGTTCCAAGGTGTCCCAGGGCCATTTTAGTGGACCAGGCCCAAAACCAAGAGCCGTCCGCCATTTTAAGAGTCATGTGGCAGCCGCCTATCGCTGCACTGCAAGAGTGGGAGCAACTCAAAAACATGGTGAGCGAGACGCTGTAGCCGCAAGAGCGGGCGCAACTCAGCTGGTTGGCCGCCACCTGGGGAGGCCCGTTCACGCCGCCTCCCCCACACCCCCCCCGGGCCGCCCCACGCCAATTTTCGGAGCAGCATTGTAGGATACCAAAACCAGTGCGGCAGTTTACTGGACATCACCTGGGTGCCATCCACATCTCAGCGCGTTCTGCTGCCTTGGGACTATTCGCACAACAGACCGCTACTGACGAGGCCTCCCTCCGCACCACCCGGGACGCCCCACGCTGTTTTTCTGAGCTGCATTGTAGGATCCCAAAAACCAGGGCGGCACCCAGGTGACATCACCTGGGTGCCGTCCAGAACTCAGCACGTTGTGCTGCCTTGGGACTATTCGCACAAAAGACAGCTTCTGACCATTATTGCTTTTTTTTGTCAAAAATGTTTAAATGTTTTTACAGTTTTTGTTCCGTTCGTTATATTTAAAAGTTAATAAAGTTTTATAATCCTACTTTGTTGGAGTGTTATATATTTTTAAAAAATCGGGTGAATGGGGCCTTGAATCGGGTTATTGTCATGTGTGGGCTTTGCAAGTGTACTGCTACAGGATCCGACATTTCAAACTCAAATGCACGTTCTTTTTCTTTCCTTTCCGAAGCATGGAGCGCAATAGCATGCAGAGAAAGGGTGATGCAAGTGTTGAACACTGCCTGGCCTGGCAAGTTACTGGCAGTGCCCCCCCCCCGCCCGCTCCTGAAAGAGGACACACACACACCGCCGCCCGAGTACTTCACAGATCTTTAAAAGACCATGCGCTTGTTCATGAGGCTTAAATGGTTTATCACCCCTTCTAGAACCCCTGCATCGACCCTCTGACGTTTCCTGGAAGAATTACCACGTAACACAATACCAAGCCTTGTCAGCTGAAACCCCCAAGGGATCGTGGGGCATATTATCAAGGGGGTTTATCTCCGCTTTTTTGGCTTTAAAAGCCAAGAAAGCGGAGATAAAATTATCTCCCTATTACCAAGCTGTCGCTAACACCAGTTAGTGACAGCTAAAAGGAGATAGCGACCATCTTGTGCCCCGCTTTGCATGTCAGTGATATTTATCACTAATGACATGCAAAGTGGGCGTGCCAAGATGTTAGCGACTGGAAACAGTCCCTAACATCGCTATCTCCTATTACCAACTTTTGGAGATATTCGCGCTAAGCGCGAATATCTCCAAAAGCTAACACCTGACCTGAGCAGTTCTTAGCCATGTTATCCAATGGGAGGTGGATAACATGGCTAAGAGCATTTGCTTTATAATGCATGAATATCGCTGACTTTTCATACATTGCGGCCGTTTTTTATCGCATTTGCGATAAACCTTGCTAATAGCAAGGTTTATCTGCAATAAAAATCGCCGATGTGCGGCGATAATTTTTGTCTCTAAACAAGTTAGAGACAAAAATTGTCGCTAGTTGTTGGTAATATGCCCCCGGGTTTTTGCTTGCAGAAATCGGGACGCGGGAGACTAGCACTGAAATCAGTAGTCTCACGCCTGAATCGGGAGGGTTGGCATGTCTGGATTCTCTACAGCTGGGGCCATAAACTACATCCGCAGGGCTAGGTGATAGCCTGGGACCGGCCTGGCATCTAAAATGGCTGCCGTGCACGACAAAATTGTGGCATTGGAAAAAAGGCAAGATGGCGCAGACAATGTTTATCAATAAGGATTCATTTATAACAAAATATTTTATTGCACTGACAAATTGGTGGTCAACACTTCCTGATTTCCATCGAATCGAACGTTAACAGACGTCACGCAGCAAAAAAAAAAAAAAAGCTCACGCACAGCCGCTGGAAGACATGTATCAACATATATGAGCCTCCTCAGCCACCCTCAGAAAACATAAGGGATTAGGATACGTCTCCCGCACCCCCTTATACCTAGTAATTTAATTAAAACGAAGCACAAAATGGCGAATTCCCGTTTCGCTACCAGTTTGCGGCCCAGTTCGCGGCCCGGGAAGTGCTTCTACCGTGAAAAATATTTTTTTTTTATTTTCCCCACGGGGCCCTTTAATAACCCCAAAAACATTCCTAGGGGGTCAAGAGGGGTATACCTTGCCCTCTTTCATTAAATTCCCCCTTCGTTTTTCACCTCTTCTTCTCTCTCGATCCTACCGAGAGATAAGATGGCGGCCGCTCCGGACTGTTTAGAATGTTGACAGACACCGGGGAGCCAATCAGCTTTGCATCGCAAAGTTCCGTTTCGCGAAAAGTAAGCGGACCGGAGCGCAGCCCGGAGCGCTGTTACAGATATATATCTTGTTTTGAACGTTAATTTCTCAAAATCCACTGGAGCACATATATTGAGACCTAGCAAAGGCACATCGGGCTAACAGTCCCTACAATTTTGCCAAGTTTCGTGCAAATCCATTCAGCCGTTCGAGCTAAAAGTGAGGCCAAAGGCCCTATGGAAATTAACATGGGAAAAACGCGTTTTGGGACCCCCCTTTTTTCTCGGCCCCCCTTGACGAAACCCCCCCAAATTTTCAGGGGCTGCTCAGAAACAAAATGTGCCATTTTCCTGAAAATTTCAGCCGATTCCATCCACAAACGCCAAAGTTATTAGACATAGAATTTTCAAAAGCTCCATCGACTAAAAATCCTAACTATATATACCTACTGGCGACACGCCAGTAGGTAATATATATATATATATATATATATATATATATATATATATATATATATATATATATATATATATATATATATATATATATATACATATATATATATATATATATATATATATATATATATATATATATATACATTCACTGAAATAACCATAGGTTTGACATACGTTATAGTTAGAGATTAGCATTTGAAACACCTTCGAAATTCACTGAAAAAAACATAGGTTTTACACCAGTTATAGTTAGCTGGACATTTTACTCATACAAAACCATTGAAATTCCCCCGTAGTAATTAGTTGTTCTCACTATAACTAGCGTGCCCGCAATCCACTGCTGATGATGTCACATATTACATCAGTCTTGACATGGTCAGTGACATCACTGATGACATCACTGATGACATCTAAAATGACATCACTGATGACATCACTGATTACATCATCCAGTGAATGTAGTTTGCTTTGATATTTAAATATATATTATAAATACACTACTTTGTATTGAAGAATGAGTGGATATATAAATATAAATATGTGAATGGTGGATTTAGCAACAGTGTCATTGATTGTTTCCTTGACTAATTTGTAGAGTCTCACTATATATAATGTGTAGTTATTAAACTGTGTGAAAATCTTTATTGCTTTGTCTCAAATAGTATATTTAAGGCTATGTTATTGGTTTCTTAACTGAGTATTTGTATGGGTAAATGAATATCTATGTGGTTTGGTGGGGGGGGTGTAATTGCCTAAAAATGTGTGATTAGTTCATTCAGAAGCTAAATGAGATTAGGACTACATGTTATAACACTTTATTTCAGTGAGATTATATGTTTATGGGTGTGGTGGTGATGAAATATGTCTCTCAATAGTATATCTCCATTATAACTGAAAAAAAGCAGTGTATGTTACAGTTATATCTAATTAAGTGAGCCTAAGACTTAGTGATTGTATGAGTCACTGTATTGATAACTGTATATTTCTAATAGTCATTTTATAACACACTAAGTGAATAGATGAATAGATGAGGTGGTGTTTTTATAAGTGTGTTGGTGAGTAAATGTAAGTATGATCATTGTTTGCATAAGTCAATAAGATTTTTTTAAGTGAATACAATGTGTGCTGTTGTGTAATGTTGAAATAGGCGTATAAGTATATTTGTTAGTGTTCTATTAATTATTCACTGCAAATAACACTGAATCTATAGGTAAGTGATTAGATGTGTGTATAGATCTCTGATTCACTGAGTGGGTGTTTAGAAAATGCCATTGGTGTGTCAATGGTTTCAAATAGGGCACTTTCTATTTTACAGTGAGTGAAAAATATTATACTAATGTGTGATGAGGTGTATTTCATTGTCCCATGGATGATGTCATCAGTGATGTCAGATTATCAGACTTGGTCAAACGTATACCTAGAAACTAATGTGAAGGACATAAGCCACAGCCATTACAACGCGTGTTCGCCAACAAAAAAACATTATTAAGATTATGCGTTTATCATGCGTGGTAAATGCATACTAGTTGTAAAAGAATGAGTGGTAAAGCGATATGCATGCTAATGGTTTCGTGGTGACGATCACGCGTGCTTATGAACCGGGTCTGATCGTGGTGGAGTCTAGGGCACCAGGCGGAGGGCCACGCAGCTTCCCTCATACAATATAGAAGTAATATAGGATTTGTAAAAGTAAAAAAAAATGATTTCATAATTATCCTAGATTAAGTCTTCTGTTAGTATGTTCATTAAATACATGAATATATGTTTTTAAACAATTAAATACATTTGCGTCTTTCGCGTATGGGGGGCCTTACATGACATCACACAGAAGCTTTGATGCGACGCGTAACGTCAAAGCATCTTCGTAGCGTATGCTGAGAAGAATTAGCAGCACAAACTATGGTGCGATCACTCTCTCACTGTCAAATCAGAGCACAGGGTGCGCTATGAGAATGGTTAGAAGTGGTCACTCATTGGAGATCCAATTTAGGTGTGTGGCTTATCCACAGTATCATAACGTTATTTGTTAGCCTGTTTAAGTTTGAGGTTTGCATGAAATACTGTGCTATAGGCAGATATGGATGTGTAGGCAGCGCTTATCTCCATGAAGCTTGGTTATTACCATTTACATATAGGTGCCTGAGGGAGGGAAAAGAAGTCTATGTGAATGGCGAGGATTGCACAATAGCACCAGATCACTCCTTAATTTGTAGACACATACAATTGCATGGCTCTTGTAAACAAGATGCGCCTAATTTGGACTGAGTTTTGAAAGGTAGTCCGACACCTGCTATCATAACAAGTTTCAGTTTACTGGAAATGGGAGTTATTTACTTTGAAATAATGGAGATTGTTGTGCAATGTTAGCAGGCATCGCTTACATGATTACGGTAACTGAGCGTTTGGTTTGATTAAAAAAAAGTTGTGTTAACTCCTCTGCATGGGAAGCTGTATGTGTCCATCTGGCTGTCGATTTCGACCTTGAAAGCAGAGTCAACCAAATGAGTTATATAAGAGCGCTATTGTCTCAAACCAAGGTCGCTCTTATATCTGCTACAGAAACATTTGTCCTTCATGTAGCAAACACCCGCACAAAAGTGCATGCTTTATTAAATACAGACGTGTTCTTGAATTTTGGGGAGTTAATTTAGAGTATCTTTAATGTGTCCTTGACTACGGTGTTACCTTACTTTTTTAAGTTAGAAGCAGTGGCCTTGTGACTTCTGTGGAAAGTATATTTGGTGTCTTTTCTGGATTTTTTCATTTGATTTTTTCCAGCATCTTTGCTGGATTGCGCTTAATACTCATTTTAGTTGCCAATGTGCTATTATTAATTTGTTTACATAAATATGGATGCACATCCTGCAGCAGGCGACAATATGTCCCGGCTGTTGATGGTTCGCAACCGAATACTTAGTTATTACGGAGCGCTGCCTCTGTCTACATTGAGTGCAGCTTATCGATTATCGTTTCGATTCTCCTTTTTCATATGCGTTCAATCTGTCTCCCATTGCCTGAGCTGCGATTTCGACTGGGCCCTGGATTTGTGTCTCTGCAGTACGGTGTCTCCCAACGCGGATTATGGCCAGCTGATGAGCCCCTTAGTGGTTCATGATGTGCTGTGTTCTGGCGGCGGGATTATGGCTTTAGCAGCGATACATGGAATAATGGGAAGTTGGAATGTTTTTGCTGCGGAGCTTGAGTTCTTGGCACGCAGTTACATTGAAGATGACCCGAGTTTTCCTCCAATGGTGATAGAGGCTCCGGTCGTTGAGGAAAATGTATGTTCATTCCCACTATTGAATTGGATGGCTGAAATGTTTTTAGATGAGAACAATGACTTCCTGTTGGAGGCTGTTGCTTCATACTGTGCTTACACGCTGTTGGATTAAGACTCTTTGATTTTTCTACGTATTCTTTATTATTTAGCTACTGCTATCAAAGAGCGAATAACTTTTTTTGGGAAATGTGAAATTGACTCTGCTTTTTAGGCTTGAACTCTGCGTTCCTAATTCGCCCACGTTTATATCGCGTTCTTCGATCAAGAAAGGGTGCCGTGGGGCTGAGACTTGCACTCTCACACCCTGTTAAGTTAGCATGGGTTTATTAGAAGCTTGCACCCTATGTTTGCTTTCCTGCTCTGCTTTGCACACGACACGTACTTGTGATATTGTTTAGAGAACGCTGAGTATTTTGCTTTATATGAGAATCATTTGGTATACTAGATTTGTAAACTGCCTCGCTAGTTTTGTATGTATAGTGAGAGCATGGAACATCAAGGTTATCTTGAATACTGTGTCTGTTATTCAGAAGGATCCTCGCACGTTTGAGATATAACACATATGCAGCTGTGGCCACCTCTGATACTTGCGCGTTTCATAATGCATTGTGGAGGCAAAGTTACACTCAGTTGGAGAACATTCGCATCTTGACAGTTTGTGGAGCACTGAATGTGATCCACTACTGCTGAGTACCAGATGTATGGGTCTGCCCATGTAATACTATGAGACTTTCTGTAGTTATAAACTAATCTGCTAGGTAAGGAGAGTGAAATGTAGGTACATTTTAAATGTGTTTACCTTTAACGTTATAGGAGGCTTTTTTGGTTTGTATTTCATAGAGTAGTAACAATGCTGACAACCTTGTTTCTGATAATATGTTTGGTTATATTATCTAAGGTACTGTGCATGAGATTATGGCGTTAGAAATAAACATTTCAAAGTTGCACGGGTATTTATGTACATCTTGTTTTGGACTGGTGTAAGACTATAATGAAAGAGTGCTGTTGTTATCCACTTTACTTCATGTAATCTAAGTCGCATGTTCTGGGTTGACTAGTCATTGGTGTTTTTGCTCTAGGGCGAAGAACCAATGAGTCACTGATTGCTAGTCTGGTAGGGGGTTTGTGAGGTAATGTGGGTTTTGGTACACTGTAATTCACTGAGGTCCTAAGTCTTTATGCACAGTTCTTTGTCTGAACAGAATTTCTGGACCAGTAGTTACAACAAAAAGGCTCGATGAAGGGCTTGCACTTTGAATATGAATATAAAATAGAAGAATAGTTGATAATCACAGCTAAGGAAAGCAGCAATTAGATGTGTGTATGTATGGATGATGTGTAGATTGAGTGGAAGATGAAAAACGTGAAAAATAAGAAAGGCTGGAGAGACGCAAACTACCCACTGCATTGTCAGTGAAGTAGATCTTTGAATTTCCAGGTCATTACACAGATAGGGTGTTGGATTCTGCCGTGGGAGCAAGAGAAACTAGTACCACATCTAAAGAAGAAAGCTAGTGCATAAAGTACACACAGTTGGGCAGATTTACAAGCTCGTGGGAAAAATGATGCAAAACTGGTGCAAGGGGCTTGTAAACCTGTCACAGTGTGTGGTAGAAAAGACGCAAGAAAGGACGGAAGTGTGCAAATTACCCACTGCTAGTCACGGGTAGTAGCTACCAAGAAGGCTGAATAAAGGGCCAGCACTTTGTATTTGAATTATAGAAGAATAATTGATAAGCTCAGCCAAGAATGGTAGCAAGTAGGTGTGTGTATTAGTGGTTGTTGTGTTGATTGAGAAGAAGATGACTAAGGTGAAAAATTAGAGAGGTTGCAGAGATGTAAACTTTCCATTTCTTTGTAAAGGAAGTGGGTGTTTAGTTTTCCAGTGCATATATATATTCACTGAAAAAACCATAGGTTTCAGCCACGTTATAGTTAGGAATTAGCATTTAAAAAACCTTGCAAATTCACTGAAAAAACAATAGGTTTAACACACGTTATAGTTAGGAATTAGCATTTAAAAAACCTTGGAAATTCACTGAAAAAACCATAGGTTTCTTTCACACGTGTTATCGTTAGCTGGACATTTCACTCATACAAAACTATTGAAATTCCCCCGTTATAGTTAGTTCAGCTAACTATAACTTGCGTGCCCGCAATGCACTGCTGATGACGTCACATATTACATCACTCATGACATGGTTAGTGACAGCACTGATGACATCTCAAATGATATCACTGATGACATCACTGATGACATCATCCTGTGAAAGAGTGGCAGACCTCCTCTCTCCATAATATAACCTTTGATACATACATTCAAAAATAGAAACTACAATTTTGAAAAGAATGGAGATACCAATACCAGTTACAACAACCTGTTCAGTAATTCCACCATCTACATACACATCCACTCATTCACCAACAGTTCTATATAGTCACGTATACATGTACTCACTCATTATATGTAGTCATACACCTATACATCCTGTTACACACCGATACTCATCCATACAGTTACTCAAACACATACTCACACATGCAAATCAACTATCAAACGTCCATTTATTTGCATATACAGCTATACTCACACCACTACACTTACTTTTACAGAAACGTACACATACTTACTCTCTTAAACAATCACTTATAGAAACACATACTTATTTATACAGGAACTCTTCCATTCTGTCACACTCTAACATATAATCACTTATATACATCAATACTCACATATAGTAGATTAAAACATATGGAGTTACTCTTAAGATACTATTGAGACAGTCATTCAATCACTAACACTCACTAACACACCCATGCACACACTCATCCACCCATACAGTCCTGCACACATGCTGTCTTCAAAACACATACAAACAGTGAGTCACTCATTCATGCATCTATGCGCTAAGTAATACTCCCCACCGAACCATACAGACACTGATACTCAAAAATCCAACTAATAACTCTTACAGACACTCATGTAGCTACTCACCAACCCATCCAGTCACTTATAGACAAAGTGAGACTCTGATACAGATATTTACATATTTAAACATTAGTCGCTAATTCATGTATTCACTAAGATACGCTTAATAAGTCAGTTATGCAATCATTTTTACAAAAAAGCATCCGTTTACACATGTATTTACCTATTTATTTTTCCAACAACCCTTAGATATACATATATAAAAAATATCTATTTTTCATTAAGACACACATGCACTGGATGATGTCATCAGTGATGTCATCAGTGATATCATTTGAGATGTCATCAGTGATGTCATGAGTGATGTAATATGTGATGTCATCAGCAGTGCATTGCGGGCACGTGAGTTATAGTTAGCTGAACTAACTATAACTGGGGAATTTCAATGGTTTTGTTTGAGTGAAATGTCCAGCTAACTATAGCATGTGTGTAACCTATGTTTTTCAGTGAATATATATATATATATACATATATATATTCACTGAAAAAACCATAGGTTTCACACCAGTTATAGTTAGGAATTAGCATTTAAAAAACCTATTAAATTCACTGAAAAAACCATAGGTTTCACACCAGTTATAGTTAGCTGGAAATTTTACTGACATAAAACCATTGAAATTCCACGTTATAGTTAGTTGGACTCACTATAACTTGCGCGTGTAATGCACTGCTGATGACGTCACACATGACATGGTCAGTGACATCACTCATGACATCACTGATGACACCATCCAGTGAATGTGTGTCTTTCTGAAAAATAAATATGTTTTATATATGTATATGTAAAGGTCGATGGAAGAATAAATGTTTAAATAAGTGTTTTAATGAATGTTTTTTAAAAAAAAATTGATTGGTTAACTGGTTTATTAAGTGTATCTTAATGAATACATATATTAGCGAGTAATGTTTTAATATTTAAATATATGTATCAGTGTTTCACTTTGTGTACAATTGGCTGCATGGGTTGGTGAGTAGCTACATGTGTGTGTATATGGGTTATTAGATTTTTTTTAGTATCAGTATGAGTCTCTGTATGGTTTAGTGGGGGTATTACTTAGCACATAGATGCATCAATGACTGACTCACTGTTTGTATGTGTTTTGAAGACAGCATATGTGCAGGACTGTATGGGTGGATGAGTGTGTATATGTGTGTGTTAGTGAGTGAATGACTGTCTCACTAGTGTCTTTATCAGTAACGACATATATTTTAATCTAGTATATGTGAGTATTGATGTTTATAAGTGAGTATATGTGAGATTGTAAGAGTTCCTGTTTAAAAAGTATGTGTTTCTATAAGTGATTGTTTTAGAGAGTAAGTATGTGTAAGTTTCCTTAGAAGTAAGGTGGTAGTGTGTGTATAGTTGTATATTCAAATAAATGGATGTTCAATACTTTATTTGCATGTATGAGTATGTGTGTGAGTAACTTTTGGATGACTGTCGGTGTGTAACAAGATATATAGGTGTATCACTACATATGATGAGTGAGTATATGTATGAGTGACTATATAGAACTGTTGGTGAATGAGTGGATGTGTATATAGATGGTGGTATTACTGAATTGGTTGTTGTAACTGGTATGGATATCTCAATTTTTTTGAAAATGTTAATTTCTATTTTTGAATATGTGTTTTAAGGGTTACATTACACTGAAAGGAGGTCTGTCACTCTGTCACAAATATGGTGTCATCAGTGATGTCATGAGTGATGTCACTGACCATGTCATGAGTGATGTAATATGTGACATCATCAGCAGTGCATTACACGCCCAAGTTATAGTGAGTCCAACTAACTATAACGTGGAATTTCAATGGTTTTATGTCAGTAAAATTTCCAGCTAACTATAACTGGTGTGAAACCTATGGTTTTTTCAGTGAATTTAATAGGTTTTTTAAATGCTAATTCCTAACTATAACTGGTGTGAAACCTATGTTTTTTTCAATGAAGTTCATAGGTTTTTTAAATGCTAATTCCTAAATATATATAAGGCCCCAAACCTATGTTTTTTTCTTTGAATTTCAAAATTTGGTTAATAGCAAATGTCTAAAGCTATGAAATGTAATATTTTTGAAAATGATTGAATCCTATATTTTATTTGTATTTTTAACAATTTTTTTTTTATTTTTTTTTTTACCCTGGAGCGCTCCCGGGGCGCGCCCCGGTGAGCGCCCCAGAGAGCGTAGTCGTTTAAAGCGCCCCGGTGCGTGAACCGGGAAGCGTCCCATTAGCGCCAATGTCGCGAACGAAAACATGTTCGTGACGTATAGCGTAGCCACGTCCGCGTGATACGCACAGCGTAAGCGCACCTGGAAGCACTCGAGCGAATACGCTTGCGCAACGTAAATATCCGACGCGCTTACGCGACGCGACCCGGGGCGCATCCCATAAGCGCGTCGGTCATGTGACCTGAAAATAACACTTTTAATCGGTGCAGAACAGTTTTAGTTTCATAATGATGAAATACCTGGTCTTGTGACCTGAAAATAACACTTCTCAATGGTTCAGGCCTTTTTTTTTTCCAAATGATGAAAGACCCCACCTTTTTTCCTTATTCTGACTTTGTCCTTTGACTGAGGAAGACCTGATGGTACCTCTCTGTACCTTTTTGATCTATATAATGGCTTCAGTAGCAGCAGCAGCTGGTGCATCTACACCACCACCACCACCACAACCACCAAGAGGACCACCACAAGATTACATTGGTATTCAACAAGAGGAGGAAGAGGAGGAGGAGGAGGAGGAGGGGAGGAGAAGATGGCTTGAAGAGCACAATACCCCATACCAGCCAAGACCACACATTATATGGAAGTTTTTTTCGATCCCAGAGGGGAAGAAAAAAGTAAATGCAGCCAAGGTGACTTGCCTAATCTGTGGCATGGAACTTTCTAAGGGGAACTCGAATAAAAAATATTAATTCGGAAACAACACAATGATTAGATACATGCAGCGCAAGCATCCAATAAACTATTCTGCTGCAGAGATGAGGGAACTGGCCTGAAACCCTCCCCAAACTACAAGCACCACCTCGAAAAGAAAGCAACGCACTCCGTCGGGACAGGAGGCAAGAGAGACGATGCCTTGCACTCAGCCACGGTTTGCGGATATCCAAATAACCTGTAAACATTGTGGGAAGACCATCTCCTACGGAGAACGGAGCGTAAAGCTCATCGTCCTTGCTGGGGACAACCACAAATGCCCCAATAAACCTAAATATTTTTTTTCTTTTTTTTTTTTTGCTCCAGTTGAGCCATTTTCAATTCCCTGTTTTTTCGTTTCTCCCCATGAAAAATAAAAAAAATATATAAAACTGTTCAGAAAACCCCCAAAAAGTTAAAAATGTTCAATAAAACAATAGAAAAATATAAAACAACAAAACGAAGAAAAAGAACAGTTATTTTTAGAACTACCTCCAATTTATAAAAAAAGGCTAAATTTTTTAAAAAACTCTGTCATTCCTTTTTCCCCATGGCCCGCTCCCCGGTCCGCTCCCCGGTGCGCGTACCAGGCGCTCCCCCTGCGCAAATCAAAAACATTTTTTTTTTTGCGCCGCTGGGCCCTTTTATGGCCCCCACATCAAACCTAGTTGGTCAGGGGGGTCTATCCCTGCCCCCTTATGGTCATTTCCCCCTTTTTTTCCCACCTCTTGTGTCTCAATCCTACCGAGACACAAGAAGGAGGCCGCTCCGGACTGTTTCGAATGTTTACAGACACCCGAGAGCCAATCAGCTTTCCGTGCGCACCTCGTGTGGTGCGCCCGTAGCGCTACCCGGTGCGCGTACCGGGGCGCTGCCAAAGATATATATATTTTTTTAACCTAAATTACTCAAAATCCACTGGAGCACATATCTTGAGACATAGCAAAGGCACATCGGGCTACCAATCCCTACAATTTTTTCAAGTTTGGTGGTAATCCATTCAGCCGTTTGGGCTAAAAGTGAGTTTGACTGCCCTATTGAAATTAACATGGGGAAAACACGTTTTGGGACCCCCCTTTTATCTCGGCCCCCGCTTGACGAATCCCCCCGAAACTTTCAAGGAAGGACCGGAGCTCCGCGAGGCAAATCTGAGGAAATTTTCAGGCAGATTCGTCAAACGGCACCAAAGTTATTCCAAATAGAATTTTGAGATTTTGCATTGAAAAAAATCCTAACTATAACTACCTACTGGTGACCGCCAGTAGGTAATATATATATTTATTTTGGAATTTTATAAAGTGCTTAGTTACCCTCTCCGGCGTGTCCCTGCGCTGAGACTGAGTGTGTGGGGGGGTGAACAATTTAAGGCAGTGCTAGGCGAAACAGGTGTGGAATTTGGCCTCAGAGAGTTCAAGGCGTAATTCAGTCGGTAGAAGGTTCCAATTCTTGGCTGCAAGTAGTCTGGACAATCTGCCCCCCATACGGGCTCTACGGATTTTTGGGACTGCGACCAGACCAGTGCCAGAAGATCTAAGCATCTGCTCTGATCTGTAGGGGGTGATAAGACAGTTTAGGGGGGCAGGTGCTCTACCTCCCAAGATGCGATGGCAAATGCAAAGGGCTTTGAATTTGATCCTTTCACGGATCGGCAGCCAATGAAGGGACTTTAGAGCAGCTTTAGAAGAAGTTCTCCTAGGAAGCCTTAGCACCAGCCGGGCTGTCGCATTCTGCAATACTAGAGACGGTTGAGACTACTGGCCGTACTGCCCAAGTAAAGAAGGTTGGCATAGTCGAGTCTCGATGTTACTAAGGCGTACACAAGGGTCTGTCTGTCATCAACAGGGAGCAAGTCCAGGACCTTACGTAAGGTCTTGAGTATCCCAAAGCACATTCCCACTACTCGATTAATCTGGGGCGCAAATGACAGTTCGGAGTCAAATAGTACCCCGAGATTTTTGGCCTGTTGACATGGCACAGGAGTAGGGCCCGGACAGTCCTTCCACCATGCTGAGGATCACACAGATGGACCCCCCCCCCACCACGAGCACTTCAGTCTTGGTGCCATTCAACTTCAGGCAGTTGTTAGACATCCAGGAGGCTAGCTCCTGCATGCAAGCAGAAGTTGGCAGCCGCAATTCCGGATGCCCACGATAGGGAGATGGCCATCTGCGTGTCGTCCGCGTAAGATACGAGTTGGATGTCATATCTTTCCACAATAGTGGCTACATGGGAGGCTTAAAGGTTGAACAGGATGGGGCTTAGCGCAGAGCCCTGGGGAACCCCTTGATCGAGATTGCACCTCCTGGAGTAGTGTTCGCCCTGTCTAACCTGAAAGCCTCTCTCCGTCAGAAAGGACTGTATCCACCTGAGTGCCCTCCCATTGATTCCACCCTTGTTGAGACACTGTAGAAAGATGGAATGTGCTACAGTGTCAAACGCGGCACTTAAGTCGAGCAAGATGAGTGCCATAGTTTGTCCCTCATCTACTCCTTGCCTGATGGCCTCAGCCCGGAGGAAGACGTTGCTAGCGGACACCGGTTCCTCATGCGAAGTGCTACATTTGGAGACTTCAGGAAGAGCGTGTGACTTGAGCCACCCCTGTGAACCATACGATTTGGAATTTATTTACTGTGTTGGGCGGGCACACTGTAGAGATTAAGATTTCTCGAGACTTGAGCCGAGACGGTGGCACCTACCCCACCCTTCCGGGTGGGCTGTGGGTTGACCGAGTATATTTGCCCTAGATTTGGACAGGGCCGTGCAAATGAGAGTACCCATGTCCTGATGAGGCCTATATCATCTGGCTGAAACGCGACCGCGACTGCGTCGACACCTTTGGCTTTGAACGGAGTCCCTTAGTTCAATACAACAAAGATTTGATTTATTCATTGATGCACCTACACAAATATAGGTTGGGTATATGTGTTAACCCCCTGGTGCCTGTCTGTTGGGACTACCCCCTTTTTTGTATACTCCGTTAGATCGTAATAGGAGATACATTTGTAAATTGGCGTATGTATATATATTTTTGTCTTATATATATAATTCTTTTCCTTAGGGTATATAAAAGTGTTTTTTGTATTATATATGTTGTAAATTTGTATAGATTGTACATGTGATGTGTTGTATATATAATGTTTTCTGTTGTGCCTCTCTGGCTGCCCGCCCATATATGTATATATGAATTTATGGATATGCTTCTTTGATTTAATTTACTATTCACAAGAAAATTAATTGTTTCTTGTTTGAAAAATAAAAGTGGATTGATCCCTTCAGTACCGTTTTTTTCTATTTTTTTCATCCGTGGATGACTCCTGCTCAGGTACGGGAGGGTGAGGTGGGCAGAACCCCTAACCATTTTTTCTAGTGATGGCCTCAGTGGCCAGGAGCAACGCAGACTCCGTAGAGTGGCGTGGGCGGAATCCAAACTGAGTGGGGTGGAGAAGATTGGATTCATCCACAAAGGTCATAAGTTGAAGATTGACCACCTTTTCTGCTACCTTGGCCATGTAAGGGAGAAGGGAAATAGGTCTCAAGTTGTCCATTCTATCCCAGCTGAGGTTCGTTTTTTTTAAGCGGGAGCACAATTGCTTGCTTCCACTTTTTAGGTACATTGCAGGTCTTAAAAGAGATATCGAGGACATCTCTAATGTACGGTTCTAGGGTTTCAATACTTCCTCCAAGAAGTTTTGGAGATGCCGGGTCACAGGGAGACCCAGATTTAATAGAGCGGCAAATCCGTTGCAGCTCATTAGAGGATGGAGTAATACAATTGCCTAACCTATTTGTACCTTCATCTAATTTAAGATTTTCCCTGAACTCTGTTGCATTTTCCTTACCCCCTGTAAAAGCGGAGTAGATATTAGCCACTTTATCAGAGAAATAGGTGGCAATTCCGTTACAGGACTCAACTGAGAACGAGGAAGGGTCGACAGAGGAGCTGCAAATGGAGATTTCTTTATAGATTTTAAATAGCTCTTTGGAGGAGTTATGAGCTTCTCCAATCTTGCATGAAAAGTAGTTGGTTTTGGTGCACCTGATTAGGTTGTGATATTCCCTACGTCTGCCTATATATTTTAGTTTGGCTTGATCTAAATACGCCACCCTCCATTGTCTTTCTAGTTTCTTACATTCCGCCTTAGCTAGGCGAAGTTCATCACTAAACCAAGGGGCCAATTTATGGGGCCTGCTATAGGGTTTTTTTTGGTAGAGGGGAGCTGTATCATCCAGGGCCACAGTAATGCGCTCATCAAGTCTGTTGGAGGCTGTGACAGCATCTTCCCCACCTGGTCTGCCACCTTTGGTGAGGGCAGAGTCGAATTTGGCTTTAGAGAATGTAGTCCATTTCTGACTCAGGTATTTGTCATTATAGGGCTTTTGGGCATTAATTGCAGGGACAGTTAGTGTAAAAGGAACTACAAAGTGATCGGACCACGGACAGGGATAGGGGACTGGACCTTTACACCATCCCAGTTGGCAAATATAGGGTCCAACAAATGGCCCTTGAGGTGGGTGGGGGCTTTAGATTCAAGGGATAGTTGAAGGGACAGAAGTTGCTGGTAGAAATCAGAAACTGCTTTATCTGCTAGATTATCTAAGTGGATGTTCATATCACCTAGATGCAGAAACTTATCCCTGCGGAGGGCAGTCTCAGTGATGCCATCCATCAAGCGGGTAAGTAACTGGGTAGGGGGGCCCGGAGGACGATAGATCAATAGGCCAGTCACCATATTCCCCATGTTAACCTTGATGGAGAAGGGTCCTATCTCGCCCTCGGCGATGGGAAAGGGTTCAAGTTGGCAAGTCAATGGCTGTTTGAAAATTATTGCTATCCCCCCACCTCTGCCTCCAACCCTATCCAAATGAACCATATTGTATTCCGCAGGAAGAGAGGCAACAGAATTGGAGTCCAGTCAGGTTTCTGTGAGAAACAATAGATCGAGTTTCATGTCTGATAGAAGATCATAAATATCGAGACTATGTTTCCTCATGTATCTGGTGTTAAGTAACCCACACATAATCCTGGTGTGCTCCACCCTGGGAGGGGGTCTGGTCACCCATGTGTATTGACAGACTTTGCAGCTATTGGTATCCTCTGCATTAAGACTGTGAAGACAGTCTTTAGTAAGGTCGGGACAAAGGTCGCGGAGTTGTTGAGCATTCCAACATATCCTGGACCCGTTTTGTCCAGGTGTCCTGGTCCCTGTCCCCCAACGTCCGCGGACGGGCCCAGACGGGCTTGCCTTTGGCGCGCCTTCGGCGCCCCGACGGTGCCCTCGCGGCGCCCGTCCGCTGCGCTTCCTGTATAAGGGTGTCATTTTATCCACTCGAGGGCGGGAGGGCGGGCGTGGCTTAGCGCTCGAATGCTAGCCCACCAACCTTCTCCTCACCCAAAATGGAGGCCCGAGTAGCCCTTACTCTGCTATGATCGGGTGAGTCACCAAGTGCATGTGCCTTCAAAACCCTAGTATCGGTTATTTTAAAGATATCTCCGAGAATAGGGGGCAGGTCCTGGCTTCCGCCTCAGGACAGTGTAAATTAAGAGACCGGCCAGTAGATTTAGAATACGCCAGATTTCTGTGCAAAATAACAATTAGCCAATACAAGTGACACAGTTAAAAACAATTAAAATACATTGATACGCCTACGAGCGCTAAAAATCGCCATCCACTCACACTCGCAATATATATATATATATACATATATATATATATATATATATATATATATATATATATATATATATATATATATATATATATATATATATATATATATTCAATGAAAAAACCATTGGTTTTAGGCCATATATAGTTAGGGATTTGCATTTACAAAACCTTATTTTACTCGCATAAAACCATTGAAATTCCATATATAGTTATAAGCGCTAACTATATATCGCGCACCCGCAATCCACTGCTGATGATGTCACATATTACATCATTCATGACATGGTTAGTGACATCACTGATGACATCACTGATGACATCTCAAATGACATCACTGATGACATCACTGATTACAACATCCAGTGACTGTGTGTTTCTGTAAAGTTAAAATATGTTTTACATATTGAAGAATGAGTGGATATATAAGTGTCTGGATGAAGGATTTACTAGGTGCATGACTGACTGATTGAGTGAGTGATTAACTGTGTCTCACTGAGTGCATGGGTTAGTGACTAAACTGTTTTAATTTGTGCATCATTATATCTGTTGTTCTACAAACTGCTGCATATGTTGATCAGTAGCTATATGAGTAACTGTATGGGTTATTGATTGGTTGTCCAAGTATTTGTATGGGAGACTGAGTGTGTGTGTATGGGTGGCTGGGAGGTGTGTGACTCTGTACATAGATGTGTGAGTAGTTAATTCACTATATGTATAGATTCAAAAGTGCATGTGCAAACAGCTGTATGGGCGGTTGACTGTGTGCATGAGTGTATTGGTGAGTGAATGGATATCTCAGTGCTACATGTCAAAGTAAGTACATATGTAAAACACAGTACATGTGAGAGTTGACATATATAAATAACTGTTCATAAGAGCCAGTGAATGTGTGAGTGGCTGTATGGATCATTGTGAACTTGTATCAGGGATTGTATAATAGAGTAAATATGTGTTAGTATATGTTTGAATAAGTAAAGTTTGTATAACTGTATAGTTGAGGAAATGGAGGTGTGATTAATTCTTTGCATGACTGACTAGGTGTGTGAGTAACTCCATGGATGAGTGACAGTCTGTGAGTGTCTGTTTACACTGATTGTATCTAAGGTTATATTAGAGTCTGAAGAGGTTCATCGTATTATCACATGAATGATATCATCAGTGATGTTATCAGTCATGTCAAATGAGATGTTTTCAGTGATGTCATCAGTGATGTCATTTGAGATGTCATCAGTGATGTCATCAGTGATGTCACTAACCATGTCATGAATGATGTAATATGTGACATCATCAGCAGTGGATTGCGGGTGCGCGATATATAGTTAGCGCTTATAACTATATATGGAATTTCAATGGTTTTATGCGAGTAAAATAAGGTTTTGTAAATGCAAATCCCTAACTATATATGGCCTAAAACCAATGGTTTTTTCATTGAATTTTCAAGGTTTTGTAAATGCAAATTCCTAACTATATATCCACTATAACCTATGGTTTTTTCTGTGAATTTCATTGGTTTTTTAATAGCAAATATGAAAAGCTTTGAAATGTCAAGTACGTGATAGATAAAAACATTTTCGTATTTATGCACGCTGATGTGCTTTGAACGCAGCACCCCCCCCTCCCCTCTTTTGTCTTAGTAGTACTCTCTCTTTGCAGATAGTGAACGGTAGTTAACGCAAGCCTTTGCCCCCGTTGTAATCCGTCGTGCCTGCTTGTCTCTCCATTTGATTGATTGTTGTCCAAGCATTTACTGTTTTAGAATTGGTTCTCTTTGGATCATTCTCTATTTACAAACAATCACAAAGTCGCAATACTCTGTTTAGTCTTTGCAGATAGTGAAAAATCGTGTAAAAAAAATAAAAGTAATCGAGCAAAATTAGTAGGCCACTAATTGGATCTCTTTTTGACCTCTTCATGAGAAATACGAAAATAGTGAGATGAACTGAGCTCCACACCATGAGGGCTGCAAGACAGCTCAGCTCCATCACCCATCCCGCACAAAATAACGACAAACCCTATGCAAATATTAAAAATATAGACAACACACCAGCAAAGAAACAGGGTAAAACATTTTATTAAAAAACTATTTACATAACATTGGTTTATAAGATGATGTCAGTAGTGGACCGATGTGTCAATAGATCGAAAGCAGCACAAGGCTCCAAGATCCGGATGGCAAGCTCCTGGATGTTGGGTGCCATAGTTTAGAGTTCTGAATTTGAGCCTTTTTCAATGCCTGTGCTTTGTTTAATCAAAATGGCGGCTTGACACAAAGCTGACTCAAGCGTTGCTACTGATGCTATGCAGACCAAAACTGGTTTTCAGTTTGTACATTTTTCTAGATTTTTCAATCCAAGTTTGGTTGACTTTGTAGAACGATGGCTTCAAATTTTCAACATACGGTGTGGTGGCGCTGACTGGGAGGGGGCGCTTCGCTCCTGCCCCCTCCCCAAGTAAGATTTTCATACGTGAAAGTACGTTAATGGTTTTGGTCCCTGAGATGCTTCGATGTCACTGCCATTCTCAAATAGCATAAGTTCTGGATGTTGGGTGCCATAGTTAAGAGTTCTGAGCAGTGCTTGTAACACCGTCTGAAGCTTATTTCCACCTACTGCAGCTTCACTATTCTCAAAGTAAGTGAGTGTCGTTTGTGGACCTGACTGCATTAGAAAACAATGTGATATTTTAGCTTCCTAAACAGCTTGACGGAGGCCCCTGAGGGGCGGTGTGATGGCCATGGACTCGCTTGGCTCCGACACCCTCCCCAAGTCTTATAGCACTGGTGTAGCCTGAGATCGCCCCGACATAGGCGGCCGGCTCCCAGGGTCCGGCGGAACTTTTTGCCTTTTGATGACTCTTCAATTCTGGACCTTGTCCCACAATCCGTTTGACCTGAAGACAAGCTGTAGTGGGGTGCCCCTTTACCGTTTTAGTTGCCATTCCGCCCGCTTTTGCTACACTGTGCCTCTTCCGCCATTCAGCTGTTTACCGCCCGCTCTTGCGACTACAGCGTCTCGCTCATCATGTAGTTGAGTTGCTCCCGCTCTTGCGGTGCAGCGATAGGCGGCTGCCACAGGACTCTCAAAATGGCGGCCGGCTCTTCGGTTTTGGGCCTGGTCCACTAAAATGGCCCTGGGACACCTTGGAACTCGGACGCTTCCCTGATAGGGCTTGGGTCCCATTCTCGAAAAGCGTCCCCTCAGCCGTGAAGATTCTACAAAAGTCTTGGGGGCCTCCGACTCCCGCAGGCTTCTGGTGGGGAGCGGCTGCCATGATTGCTCGTGGAATGGCCACGACGGAGCTACGAGATGGTAGTGGTCTCATGCTGACGCCAGCTTTAGTCTGAAACATCCAGAAACACTGTAGACTACCAATTCGATCAGTTCCGGTAGCGCCCCAACATGACCCGGAAGAGAAGAACTTGCCCTCCCCTCTTTGACTGATGGTTCTTGTTGCCTGTCCCCTCTGTTGTCATTTAACAGAACTTTTTGGACTGCTGAAAGGGGTTGTGTTCTGAACGCTGGTTGGTGGAGACATTTTGACTATATTCTTGACCTACGTTGTCGCGTAATGCGTTATATGACACGCCGCGTTAGCGCACCCGGAAGTGATCCGAGGCGCGGCGCGCAGTGCGTAACGTAAGCATAACAGGTCATGTGACTTGTTAATAAAACTTTTCATTGGTTCATTTTACTTTTTTTAATTTAATGATGAAAAGCTTGGTCATATGACCTAAAAATTACGCTTTTTATTGTTTTCGAACAATATTTTTTTTTCAAACATATGTTATAATATTCCAGGCTAATGTACTTTCCCGGAAAATTTACAACTGTCTTGCAAGTAAAATATATTCCTTTTTCGAGAAAAAGGGCGTTTCTTCCTTCCATGACGGAGCCGTTGAGTAAAAGTGATTCGGCCTGCTGTCTTAGTCGCCGATACGCCTGATTATCAGATTCTTATCGATCACTTTATGTTGCAGACATGAAAAACACAACTGCCCTTGACCATTTATCTTTACTGCGTTCCTACATATTATACCTTTTATCCGTCATGTAATTGGACTGCTTTATTTCACTTGCCTTTTACTGATTCGAAAACAGTGACTAAAAGTAAAAACTTTACCAATGTAAATACTACTACCGTGTTTTGTTTTAAAAATCTTTATTGTGAAAATGTCAGTATACAAATACGGGCCTATAACCACGTGGGCCGGCCACGGAGCAAACTGAAATCGTATATGATGAGGAGACATTTACACTGTAGAGGAACGTAACGAGCGGGCCATTAGGTTGCAAGAACTAAGGTGTCTAACAGTTGCGGAATCGGTGGACATACATTTTGTAATTAAAATACAACAGGGCCACTTACAATAACATTTTCTAGATATACATTTGCGGGCAAGGAGTTACGAGTCCCATTTATACCGGCGCCATTTTGGGCGAGGCCGGGCAGGTCCAAGATATAGTCAAAATGTCTCCACCAACCATCGGCCAGACCAGAACCCCTTTCGGCCCTTTATGCTACAAGATGGTGTCTTCCATTCAGAAAATATTGTTGGCAGCATTTTGAAAGGAAACAGAAACAGCCGTTCTCCTAGTGAGTTTCACATTGTTACATTTAGGAAGAATGTTGAAGAGTAGTATGTGGAAAATCTGAAGCCATTTTTCTACAAACTCTCAATCAGACTTGGATGGAAAAAAAAAACCTGAAGAATGTACAAACTGAAAATAAATTTTTGTCTGTATAGCATCAACAGTAACGCTTGAGTCAGCTTTGTGTCAAGCCGCCATTTTCATTCAATCAATAGCGTCCCCCTGCACACATTTAGGGACCTGGTCGTGTCTACAGATGAAACGGATTGTAGGAAAAGAAGCAGAAAGGAAAAGGCAAAAAGTTCCGCCGGACCTCGGGAGCCGGCCGCCCATGTCATGTGCGACCTTTGGCCACACCAGGGCAATAGTGAAGCTGCAGCAGGTGCAAATAAGCTTCAGACAGTCTTACAAGCACTGCTCAGAACTCTCAACTGAGGCACTCAACATCCAGGACTTGCCATTCGGATCTTGGCGCCTTGTGCTGGTTCCGACCTATTCACACATCGGTCCACTACTGACATCACCTCATAAGCCAACGGGGCACCCCACGCCGACTTTCGGCGCAGCATTGTAGGATGGCCACACCAGTGCGGCAACTTGCTGGACACAACATCGGGGCCATCCAGATCTCAGCGAGTTCGACTCACTGTACCGCAACAGTGACCGCAACTCAGCTGGACACGCCGTCTTTCGGCGCAGCATTGTAGGATGGCCACACCAGTGCGGCAATTTGCTGGACACCACCTTGGTGCCATCCGGATCTCGGCGCGTTCGAGTCACTGTACCGCAACAGTGACCGCAACTCAGCTGGACACGCCGTCTTTCGGCGCAGCATTGTAGGATGGCCACACCAGTGCGGCAATTTGCTGGACACCACCTCGGTGCCATCCGGATCTCGGCGCGTTCGAGTCACTGTACCGCAACAGTTACCGCAACTCAGCTGGACACGCCGTCTTTCGGCGCAGCATTGTAGGATGGCCACACCAGTGCGGCAATTTGCTGGACACCACCTCGGTGCCATCCGGATCTCGGCGCGTTGTGCTGCCTTCGGCCTATTCGCACATCGGTCCGCTACTGACGCCGCCTCACGTGCCAACGGATTTTCTACGCTTTTTGTAGCCCTATGCCGCATAACAGGTCATGTGACTTGTTTATAAAACTTTTCATTGGTTCATTTTACTTTTGGTTTCCTAAAGATGGAAGGCTTGGTCATATGACCTAAAAATAACACTTTTCATTGGTTTAGAACATTTTTTTTCCCAAACGATGAAAGCCCCACCTTGTTTCTGGATCATTCAGACTGAAGCTGGCGTCAGCATGAGAGCACCACCATCTCGTGGCTCCGTCGTGGTCATTCCGCGAGCAATCATGGCAGCCGCTCCCCACCGGAAGCCTGCGGGAGTCGGGGGCCCCCAAGACTTTTGTAGAATCTTCACGGCTGAGGGGACGCTTTTCGAGAATGGAGCCCAAGCCCTAGCAGGCAAGCGTCCGAGTTCCAAGGTGTCCCAGGGCCATTTTAGTGGACCAGGCCCAAAACCGAGGAGCCGTCCGCCATTTTGACAGCCATGTGGCAGCCGCCTATCGCTGCACTGCAAGAGTGGGAGCAACTCAACAACATGGTGAGCGAGACGCTGTAGCCGCAAGAGCGGGCGCAACTCAGCTAGATGGCCGCCACCTGGGGAGGCCCGTTCACGCCGCCTCCCCCACTCCCGGGCCGCCGCACGCCAATTTTCGGAGCAGCATTGTAGGATACTAAAACCAGTGCAGCAGTTTACTGGACATCACCTGGGTGCCTGTCGTACATGTTGTGTCAGCCATGTGACACTGGACACAGTCCCATCAACATCTCAGCGCGTTCTGCTGCCTTGGGACTATTCGCACAACAGACCGCTACTGACGAGGCCTCCCCCCGCACCACCCGGGACGCCCCACGCTGTTTTTCTGTGCTGCATTGTAGGATCCCTAAACCAGTGCGGCACCCAGGCGACATCACCTGGGTGCCGTCCAGAACTCTGCACGTTGTGCTGCCTTGGGACTATTCGCACAAAAGACAGCTTCTAACCATTGTTGCTTTTTGTGTTGAAAAATGTTTAAATGTTTTTAGTTTTTGTTCCGTTCGTTAAAGTTAATAGTTAATAAAGTTTTATAATCTTGCTTTGTTGGAGTGTTATCTATTTTTTTAAAAACGGGTGAATGGGGCCTTGAATCGGGTTATTGTCATGTGTGGGCTTTGGAAGTGTGCTGCTGCAGGATCGGACATTTCAAACTCAAATGCACGTTCTTTTTCTTACCTTTCCGAAGCATGTAGCGCAATAGCAGGCAGAGAAAGGGTGATGCACGTGTTGAACACTACCTGACCTGGCAAGTTGCTGGCAGTGCCCCCCCGCCCGCTCCTGAAAGAGGGCACACACACACCGCCGCCCCGAGTACTTCACAAATCTTTAAAAGACCATGCGCTTGTTCATGAGGCTTAAATGGTTTATCACCTCTTCTAGAACCCCTGCATCGACCCTCTGACGTTTCCTGGAAAAATTACCATGTAACACAATACCAAGCCCTGTCAGCTGAAACCCCCAAGGAATCGTGGGGCATATTATCAAGGGGGTTTATCTCCGCTTTTTTGGCTTTAAAAGCCATGAAAGCGGAGATAAAATTATCTCCCTATTACCAAGCTGTGGCTAACACCAGTTAGTGACAGCTAAAAGGAGATAGCGACCATCTTGGGCCCCGCTTTGCATGCCAGTGATACTTATCACTAATGACATGCAAAGTGGCGTGCCAAGATGTTAGCGACTGGAAACAGTCCCTAACATCGCTATCTTCTATTACCAACTTTTGGAGATATTCGCGCTAAGCGCAAATATCTCCAAAATCTAACACCTGCCCTGAGCAGTTCTTAGCCATGTTATCCAATGGGAGGTGGATAACATGGCTAAGAGCATTTGCTCGATAATACATGAATATCGCTGACTTTTCTGCGATAATAGCAAGGTTTATCTGCGATAAAAATCGCCGATGTGCGGCGATAATTTTTGTCTCTAAACAAGTTAGAGACAAAAATTATCGCTAGTTGTTCGAAATATGCCCCCGGGTTTTTGCTTGCAGAAATCGGGAGGCGGGAGACTAGCACTGAAATCAGTAGTCACACGCCTGAATCGGGAGGGTTGGCATGTCTGAATTCTCTACAGCTGGGGCCATAAACTACATCCGCAGGGGTAGGTGATAGCCTGGGACCAGCCTGGCATCTAAAATGGCTGCTGTGCACGACAAAATTGTGGCATTGGAAAAAAGGCAAGATGGCGCAGCCGCTGGAAGAGATGTATCAACATATATCAGCCTCCTCAGCCACCCTCAGGAAACATAGGGGATTAGGATACGTCTCCCGCACCCCCTTATACCTAGTAATTTAATTAACGAAGCACAAAATGGCGAATTCCCGTTTCGCTACCAGTTTGCGGCCCAGTTCGCGGCCCGTGAAGCGCTTCTACCGTGAAAAATCATTTTTTTTTCTTTTCCCCACGGAACCCTTTAATAACCCCAACAACATTCCTAGGGGGTCAAGAGGGGGATACCTTGCCCCCTTTCATTAAATTCCCCCTTAGTTTTTCACCTCTTCTTCTCTCTCGATCCTACCGAGAGACAAGATGGCGGCCGCTCCGGACTGTCACGCAGCAAAAAAAAAAAAAGCTCACGCACAGCCGCTGGAAGAGATGTATCAACATATATCAGCCTCCTCAGCCACCCTCAGGAAACATAGGGGATTAGGATACGTCTCCCGCACCCCCTTATACCTAGTAATTTAATTAACGAAGCACAAAATGGCGAATTCCCGTTTCGCTACCAGTTTGCGGCCCAGTTCGCGGCCCGTGAAGCGCTTCTACCATGAAAAATCATTTTTTTTTCTTTTCCCCACGGGACCCTTTAATAACCCCAACAACATTCCTAGGGGGTCAAGAGGGGGATACCTTGCCCCCTTTCATTAAATTCCCCTTTCGTTTTTCACCCCTTCTTCTCTCTCGATCCTACCGAGAGACAAGATGGCGGCCGCTCCGGACTGTTTAGAATGTTGACAGACACCGGAGAGCCAATCAGCTTTCTGCGCGCAAAGTTCCGAAACGCGAAAAGTAAGCGGACCGGATCGCTGCCCGGAGCGCTGTTACAGATATATATCTTGATTTAAACGTTAATTTCTCAAAATCCACTGAAGCACATATATTGAGACCTAGCAAAGGCACATCGGGCTAACAGTCCCTACAATTTTGCCAAGTTTCGTGCAAATCCATTCAGCCGTTCGAGCTAAAAGTGAGTCCAACCGCCCTATGGAAAACTCAATGCAAAAAACGCGTTTTGGGACCCCCCTTTTTTCTCAGCCCCCCCTTGACGAAACCCCACCAAATTTTCAGGGGCTGCTCAGAAACAAAATGTGCCATTTTCCTGAAAATTTCAGCCGATTCCGTCCACAAACGCCAAAGTTATTAGACATAGAATTTTCAGAAATCCCATAGGGAATTAATCCTAACTATATATACCTACTGGCGATAGCCAGTAGGTAATATATATATATATATATATATATATATATATATATATATATATATATATATATATATATATATATATATATATATATATATATATATATATATATATATATATATATATATATATATATATATATATCATGATTTTAGAACTCATGGAGTGGTGCCTCACTAAAAACATCTTTCTATTTAGTGATGACTACTATCTGCAGGAAAGGGGGACTGCGATGGGCACCTGTTTCGCCCCCAGTTACGCTAACTTACATCTCAGCTGGTGGGAGGAACGGGTGCTCAGGGACGGTCCCTTGGACCAGTAGACTGACCATGTCCTGCTGTGGGTCAGGTTTATCGATGATGTCTTAGTGCTATGGCAGGGCACGGAGACAGATATTAGTTTGTTCATCGGTGACCTTAATCAGAACTCCTTAAATTTAGAGTTTGTCGGCCATCACAGCAAGACAACTATTGATTATCTTGATATTCGAATTAAACCTATCGAAGGTAGATTGGAAACAACTGTCTTTCGCAAAGCTACTGCCGGAAATTCCGTTCTACATGCAGCTGTATTGATAAGAAGTATTCCTTTTGGAGAGTACTATAGAGCGAGGAGAACATGTAGTAGCGAAGAAGAATTTGATAACATTGAAAAAGAGATGACTCAGATATTCACCCAAAGAGGATATAAGTCGGATATTTTGAAACGGGCAACCGCAAAAGCTAAAAAACTGGTGAGGCAAAAGATACTATTTGAACCTTCTAGAACCAAAAAACAACAGGAACAGAACAAACAGATGAAAGATCAGGACAACTCTAGATTCCTAACCACCTTTAATACAAAACATAGTGAAATTAGATCTATCATGAGGAAACACTGGTATCTTGTAAAAAACAATCCAGTATTGGGCTCTAGAGTTAAAAGCAATCCTGAGATCACATTTAGGAAATCAAAATTACTTAAAGGCCTGATTGTGAGGAGTGAATTTATTGACCAAAAGAAGGGTATCACCAACTGGCTTAAACAAAAACCTAGTTTTAAAAACTGTTCAAAATGCAAGGCGTACCAACATGGCATGAACCGCACTGATTTTAGAACATTTTTTAACAAAACCATAACTATCAGGAGTTTAATAACGTGTAAAAGTAATTTTGTTACATATCTATTACAATGTCCTTGCCCTAAGATATACATAGGTAGCACTACCCTACCTGTCCATCAACGAATCCTTCAACACAGGCATGCGATTATCAATCAGGACAGGACGTATACCTTTGCGCGGCATTTTGAATCTCACCATCAAAGTAACACTATAAGTCTACAATACACATGTATATCAGAGGTCCTTAAGAAGAAGAGAGGGGGAGACAGGGAAAGAGAACTTTACAAGTTAGAGACATACTTTATTCTAGAATTCAATTGTATGGAACCGCATGGGCTTAATGTAGACGAGGACCTTTATACATGCCTGTCCTGATTGTAAAGATTAAGAGATTCTAATATGAAAATCTGAGAACTATGAACTGATTGTGTTTTTTAAAAACTTTTTTTATTTTAGAGTGGTAGTGAGGTTTGTAAAGTGCGATGACAGGAAGGGCATTACAAGGACTGCAATTAATACAACTCGCAATATAGGAACAATCATGCATTTGTACTTTTTTGATTTTACCAGAATGAAACGGTTGTAATGGAATGGATTTTAGGATAAAGGTATATATCGTACATTTATGTTTGCACTTTATCTTACAATTCAGTACTGTATTGAATTTGGTTTATAAAGAAAAATGGGAAATTTTTACATTGAGAGATTTTTCATTGTTTACATAAGGAGTGGTATCTAGATTTCCAATGCACTTGCACTTTACTTTTTAAAGGGAGCACTGTTTGAAATCGGGTTTACATTAGGAAGAGTGGATTGTTTACATTAAGAAAGTATTATTGTTTACATGCATTTGCACTTTTTTAGGACTCTGTTGAAGCCCGACTTATATTGATAAGAGTGAATTTGTTTAAATTAAGAAACTATTATTGTTTACATAACACTAGCACTTTAGATTAGTGAAATGCAATTGTGGTATTAGGTAATTACCCGAGATGCCTATGAACTTTCCTTTATCCACATTAATTTATTATATATGTTTTCCGTTTCTCCAGTCAATTAATTATGAATTAATTATTGTTCACTTTAACTATACAAAAATATGTATATAATACTTCATGTATGTGAGTAAAAAATCCTAGGCCATCATCTAAATAAGTGAACAATTGACCTGAACCAGTGGTAAAAGGAACAATCGAAAATAAAAATTATATAAAAATCATGTTTCATATAGAAACTGAACAAAAATCAGAATATATGATGAGAATAAAACATATATCATACATCAACACATACAGGCGTTATAAAAAGGTTTACATTACATATAGTTAATACAGAATACATTTAAAAAAACATTCAAAGTTATAATTGGTGCCTAAAGTGCTGGAGAATCATTAAAACTTGAATGTTTGTTTTAAATGTATTCTGTATTAACTATATGTAATGTACTTATTTTTATAATGCCTGTATGTGTTGCTTTATGATATATGTTTTATTCTCATCATATAGTCTGATTTTGTTCAGTTTCTATATAATTTTCATTATGCCAATTAAAAACATGTTTTTTATATAATTTTTATTTTCGATTGTTCCTTTTACCACTGGTTCAGGTCAATTGTTCACTTATTTAGCTGATGGCCTAGGATTTTTTACTCACATACGTTGTTACCTTGCCCTAGGGGTCTGTATACTACTGCTACCCAGGTGGTCCTTGTTTTTCCCATCTATAATACTTCATGTTACATATCCGTTTAATAGAAATGATTTAATGGAGTTTAATGGAGGTTTCATGAAAATATTGGGCTTTTGAAATGGTTTGTGGTTTGTCCGGATACATGAATGCTGGTCCAAATAACATGTTTCAAAATGGCCCCCACTCTTGACAGAGTGAAGCCCAATACATAATCCTGTGTCCTTTGTCGCTTCCTACTACCACTGTTTTGTGTATTGTAACCATGAAAAAATGGTGGTAAAACATCGTGAACAAGGGAGCTTGACTCCCGAAACGCGTTGATGTTAAACTTGTCATTTAAATAAACTGAAGACTTTTTCCTACCTTGGAGTGCCGGATGATTTCCTGTTGTCTTGCTGTGGGTAATCTTATATCCAATATATATATATATATATATATATATATATATTACTTACTGGCGGTCGCCAGTAGGTGTATATAGTTAGGATTTTTTTCCTATGGGATTTTTGAAAATTCTATGTCGAACAACTTTGACGTTTGTGGACGGAATTGGCTGAAATTTTCAGGAAAATGGCACATTTTGTTTCCGAGCAGCCCCTAAAAATTTGGGGGGTTTCTTCAAGGGGGGGCCTAGAAAAAAGGGGGGTCCCAAAACGCGTTTTTAACATTGAGTTTTCCATAGGGCGGTTGGGCTCACTTTCAGCTCGAACGGCTGAATGGATTTACATGAAACTTGGCAAAATTGTAGATATGGATTGCCCGACGTGCCTTTCTATGTCTCAATATATGTGCTCCAGTGGATTTTGAGAAATTAACGTTTTAAAAAACAGATATATCTGTGACAGCGCTCCGGTTAGCGCTCCGGTTCGCGTAACTGACGCGTAACGGAACTTCGCGAAGCGAAGCTGATTGGCTCTCGGGTGTCTGTAAACATTCTAAACAGTCCAGAGCGGCCGCCATCTTGTGTCTCGGTAGGATCGAGACACAAGAGGTGGCCAAAACAAAGTGGGAAATGAGCATAAGGGGGCAGAGTACATCCTCCCTGACCCCCTAGGTTTGATGAGGGGGCTTTAAAAGTGCCTTGTGGGGTTAAAAAATAATAATTTTTATATCGTTTTTTTTGCGGGGGGAGCGCTCGGTACGCGCACCGGGAAGCGGTCCGGGAAGCGTAATATTGGGAAAATAGGATGAAAGAATGTTAAAATATTGTATGTTTATTGATTGTTATTTTTGTTTTTTTAAATTTATTTTATTTAAGTACCAACATGTAGGTACCAATGCAGAGTCTAAAAATAAAAATACATTGTTTCCTTTGTAGATATCTTGCAGGGTGTTTCAGAAGTTATTGTGGTATATGGAATTCATAGCGTAGTCTGTCAGGAAAGCAGAAACACCATGGAGGCAGGAGATGATAAAGAGATGTTAAATACACACTGGAGACGATTTAGTGAAAGAAAGGAAGTAACTATGAGCAAACTTAAAGTTGCACAGTATATTTAAAGTCTGATTTTACATTAAAATCAATTTGCTACTAGTTTAAAGAATACATATAAAAATTAATAATGTCTCAAACAATTTTTGAATTATTATATATAAATTTATTATTCTGATTTATTTTCAAAATTAAAAAGAACTTATAATAATTCTTGGTCAGATTTTGACTCATTTTCAAATAACAAATCCACAGCTTCAACACATTGCAGAAGTTCTATGTCCATTGATTGATCAAAGAATTCTGAATCATTTTCTTTGTCTTGGTTGCATTCTGCAATTTCCATGTCATTTTTCTGCTCTCCTTCCATTTTGTATGCTGTAAAATGAATTTAAAAAAAAAATATCAGTACAGATAGGGCACTGTTGGGTTTAAGTACAGACAGGTAGTTTGGTTTTTTAAACAGTGATTTTTTCGTTGGGCAGTGTATGGTATCAAACTGGAAGTAGAAATATGAAAAGAAATATGAAATAAACTCTAAGTCAATTCTTAATTATACAAGACAAGTCTAACTCCATCCATAACTAAAACAGAGAAGTCTATTTTATTCTATAAGTATTACAGAGGGATAGTATATAACTATCAGAAAATGTTTTCCGAATTAGCTTACAGTACAGAACATACTTCAGTTTTTAAAATAACATCTCACCTTTCAAATAGAACTTCAAGTTATCAGTTGAAATGTAATTGATATGTACTTCAAGAAGTAGTAGTTAAAATGGCTGTGTTTCTCTTTCTTTATATATATTCAGGTACATAACCAATCAAATGTCATGAAATAATAGAAGATATTGAAAGTAGCATTCTGATTGGTTGTCAATTCTAACACTTCATAAGTGTTTTGGTTAGGTAATTTACCTCAGGTAATTTACCTCAGGATATTGAATCAGGCTTACAGCATAATTTTCACAATGAAATTCCATCAAATTTGGGGAAATGGTAGGGACTGCTATGTAGTAGGGGCTATTCTATATTTGATGAAAGTGTCTGTAGTGGTTTTTCTGTAAATTACTTTCCCACCTTTTTTTATCGAGCGCTTACCGGGGCGCTTCCCGGTACGTGAAACCGGCAGCGTTACGGGAGTCCTCCATTTTGTGTATTGGTAGAATTAAGACATAATATGGAGGACAAACAATGTACGGAATGGGTAGAAGGGGGCACGGTAGACACTTTGTGACCCTCTAGGTTTTCGGAGGGAGGATTAGAATGCTGATACATGCAAAAATTAAGAAAAAAATTTAAAACATTTCGCGAGGGGAGCGCTCGGTACGCGCACCAGTAAGCTAACCGGGGAGCGTACTTTAGTGAGGAAAAAAAAAGAATACATTTGACATCTTTTGATTTTGCTATTAAAAACCATTGAAATTCACTGAAAAAACCATAGGTTATAGACCATATATAGTTAGGAATTAGCATTTACAAAACCTTGAAAATTCACTGAAAAAACCATAGGTTATAGACCATATATAGTTAGGGATTAGCATTTACAAAACCTTATTTTACTCGCACAAAACCATTGAAATTCGCATATATAGTTAGTTGCACTAACTATATATCGCGCACCCGCAATCCACTGATGATGATGTCACATATTACATCATTCATGACATGGTCAGTGACATCACTGTTAACAACTCAAATGACATCAATGATCACATCACTGATGACATTATTCATGTGATAATACGATGAACCTCTTCAGACTCTAATATAACCTTAGATACACTCAGTGTAAACAGACACTCACAGACTGTCACTCATCCATGGAGTTACTCACACACCTAGTCAGTCATGCAAAGAATCAATCACACCTCAATTTCCTTAACTATACAGTTATATACACCTTACGTATTCAAACATATACTAACACATATTTACTCTCTTATACAATCCCTGATACAAGTTCACAATGATCCATACAGCCACTCACACATTCACTGGCTCTTATGCACAGTTATTTATATATGTCAACTCTCACATGTACTGTGTTTTACATATGTACTTACTTTGACATGTAGCACTGAGATATCCATTCACTCACTAATACACTCATGCACAGTCAACCGCCCATACAGCTGTTTCCACATGCACTTTTGAACCCATACATATAGTGAATCAACTACTCACACATCTATGCACAGAGTCACACACCTCCCAGCCACCCACACACACACTCAGTCTCCCATACAAATACTTGGGCAACCAATCAAAAACCCATATAGTTACTCATATAGCTACTGATCAACACATGCAGCAGTTTACAGAACAACAGACATAATGATGCACAAATTAAGACAGTTTAGACACTAACCCATGCACTCAGTGAGACACATTTAATCACTCACTCATACAGTCAGTCAGGCACCTACTAAATCCTTCATCCAGACACTTATACATCCACTCATTCTTCAATATGTAAGACATATTTTAACTTTACAGAAACATACACTCACTGGATGTTGTCATCAGTGATGTCATCAGTGATGTCATTTGAGATGTCATCAGTGATGTCATCAGTGATGTCACTGACCATGTCATGAATGATGTAATATGTGACATCATCAGCAGTGGATTGCGGGTGCGCGATATATAGTTCGTGCAACTAACTATATATGCGAATTTCAATGGTTTTGTGCGAGTAAAATAAGGTTTTGTAAATGCTAATCCCTAACTATATATGGTCTATAACCTATGGTTGTTTCAGTGAATATATATATATATATACACATATAAATATTACAGTCTCCTCAGGCTCTTCAACTCCTTATTGCCACAAACAGACACGAACCACGGGGTAGGTGCTATTTACATTTTTTATTTCAGATGCCACCATAACGCGTTTCAACTCGTCTAGATTCTTGATCACATGTTATCATTGTGGTCGTATTTTTTCATTTTTAAAGTGACATAGTGCTGTTGTTATTAGTACAAAAGGTACACAGGCTCATGGACATAGTAAAGTTACTTTTCAATGCATTTCGTCAATGCATAAAGCTAAAATCTATTTGCCTCGTTAAAACCCATATCTTAGTTTAAAAATAATGTATAACCAACATTCTTGTTATATACATATTTAAATGGAAAAAAGTACACTGTAAATAAATAAAGAGACTAAAAAAACTTTATAGAGTGCACATATTGTCTTGCAATGCAATCATTTCCTGTGGGACACATTTCTTCATCATTGTTAGGGTGATCCATTTTGTTGACAATATTCAATAAATAATTGCATAAATGCTTATATAAAAAAATAAATACAAATGGCACTTGTGGGACACCCCCGCGCCGCACGGCCACCAGCTGCTGCGTGTGCCCCTTGCCTGCCCTCTGCCTCGCTGCTGCCTCATTTGCCGGTTGCCGGCTGCCGCCGCTGCGGTTGTTTTTGCCCTTTGTTTTGACGTTAATTTGTGCCTGCTTTGTTTTACTCTCATTTTGCCCTTGTTTTTTCGTTTATTTGTGCCTGTTTTGTTTTAATTTGCATTTTCCCCGTGTTTTGCTTCCTTCCTTGTTGTCCGCCTACCTCGCCGCCCTCCGCCCTCCCTTCCCGCCACCGCCGCTTGTCCCCGCCCCTTTTTTCTCTTCTGTAACCCTCCCCGCTCCGGCCTCCCAGCTGCTCCGCGCACTTCGCCTTAAATGGCGACCGTGCGAACATGCAGCGGTCACGTGCAGCGGGCGCGCCGATTGTGCGCCGAAGGCGCGCCAAAGGTAAGCCCGTCTGCGCCAGTCCGCGACCGGATCGCGACCAGCGCCAGGACCCCTGGCCCACGAAGACCCCGACCGACCCGCCTGACGTACTCAGCCGCCACCCTCATCGCTCTCAACACCGGCCGACTCCCAGAATGCCATCAAGCCACTCCAAGACGTACCCACGGACCTTTCAGCTGCCACGCCTGCAAGTTCTCCTGCATCCGGACCAGCCCCGCACCAGCACCCGCCAAGTCGAACACCAGCAGCACCCACCTCAAGTGCATCCTGCTCAACACCCGCTCCGTCCACAGACACGCCATCGAACTCTGGAACCTCCTAGACGCCACAGCCCCTGAAGTTGCCTTCCTCACGGAGACCTGGATGAACGCCTCTTCAGCTCCCGACATCGCCATCGCTATCCCAGAGGGCTACAAGATCGTCCGGAGGGACTGAAACGCCAACCAGATGGGAGGAGGCATCGCCATCATCCACAGGAACACCATCCGTCTCACGACCAGCACCGACAACACCCTGACCAGCGCCGAATACCTGCATTTCCAGATCCACACCAACCCGAACACCACCCTCAGAGGCACCCTGATCTACCGACCCCCTGGACCACGCACGCAATTGAGCGAGGACATCGCCGACTTCGTCAGCCCGCATGCCCTCTCCTCCGCTGACTACATCCTCCTGGGAGACCTCAACTTCCATCTGGAGAACAACAACGACCGCAACACCAGCACCCTGCTCGACAACCTCGCCAACCTGGGACTCAAGCAACTGGTGTCCACCCCCACCCACCTCGCCGGACACACACTCGACGCCGTCTTCTCATCCAGCACAGACATCGACTTCAGCCACGCCACAGAGCTTCAATGGACGGACCACAGCTGCGTCCACTTCACCTTCAAGAGAACGACGACCCACCATCACCAGCAACAGGCCGCCCGCAGAAGCTGGAACAAGATCACAGCAGACCAGCTCGCCACCTCCCTGAGCCAGCACCCTCCTGCCAGCTCAGCGAACCCCAGCCAGGCCGCCGACAACCTCACGAAGTGGATCAGCAACTGCACGGACGAACTCGCCCCGCTGAGGACCCCGCCTAGCAGACCCGGCAGCAAGAAGGCCCCATGGTTCACCGACGAACTCAAGAGCTCCAAGAAGAACTGCCGAGCCCTCGAGAAAGTCTGGAAAAGGGAACCGACACCGGACAACAGGACCTCCTACAAACTTGCCACCCGGAAACACCACCAGCTGATCCGCGCCGCCAAGAAAACAGCATTCAAGGACCGGTTGGACAACAACGCACACAACTGCAAGGAACTCTTCAACATCGTGAAAGAGCTTTCCAACCCCAGCGCAGGAAACAACGACATCACCCCATCGCAAGACCTCTGCAACTCCCTCGCTTCATACTTCCACAACAAGATCACGGACATACACAGCAGCTTCAACAACCAAACAACGCACACCATGACCGAACAACCACCCCCCACCACCACCCTCCACGCCTGGACCCCGATCAGCACCGAAGACACCATCCGCACGATGAACTCCATCCACTCCGGATCACCGACCGACCCCTGCCCTCACCACGTCTTCAACAAGGCCAACGCTGTCATCGCACCCCACCTGCGAGACATCATCAACACATCCTTCGACACCACCATCTTCCCTGAGAGCTGGAAACACGCCGAACTCAGCGCTCTACTCAAGAAACCAACAGCGGACCCCACCGACCTCAAGAATTACCGCCCCATCTCGCTTCTCCCGTTTCCAGCCAAAGTCATCGAGAAGACCGTCAACAAGCAGATGGCCGCCTTCCTCGAGACGAACGGATCCCTCGACCCCTCACAGTCCGGCTTCCGAGCCAAACACAGCACCGAGACCGCCCTCATCGCCGCCACCGATGACATCCGAGCCCTGATGGACAATGGAGAAACAGCGGCCCTCATCCTCCTAGACCTCTCCACGGCATTCGACACGGTCTGCCACCGCACCCTAGTACGGCGCCTCAGCAACATCGGAATCCAGGACAAGGCGCTGGAATGGATCATCTCCTTCCTCGACGGAAGAACACAGAGAGTCCGCCTACCACCGTACAAGTCAGAGGCCTCCGAAGTCATCTGCGGCGTCCCCCAAGGATCATCTCTGAGCCCCACCCTCTTCAACGTCTACATGAGCCCCCTCGCGGCCATCGTACGCAAACACAACCTCAGCATAATCTCCTACGCCGACGACACCCAGCTGATCCTCTCCCTGACCAACGACCCCGCCGCCGCCAGAGCCAACCTGCACGAAGGGATGAAAGAGGTAGCCGAGTGGATGACGACCAGCCGCCTGAAACTGAACTCGGACAAGACGGAGGTCCTCATCCTGGGCTCCTCACCCTCCGCCTGGGACGACTCCTGGTGGCCTCCCGCCCTGGGCACCGCACCCAAACCGACAGACCATGCACAAAACCTGGGCTTCATCCTGGACTCCTCCCTCTCCATGACCAGGCAAGTCAACAACGTCTCCTCGGCGTGCTTCAACATCCTACGCATGCTACGGAAGATCTTCTGGTGGATCCCCACAGAGACCAGGAAGACCGTCACCCAGGCCCTCGTCACCAGCCGACTGGACTACGGCAACGCCCTCTACGCCGGTACCACCGCCAAGCTCCAGAAGAGACTCCAGCGGATCCAAAACGCCTCAGCCAGACTCATCCTCGACATCCCACGAACCAGCCACATCTCCGGACATCTGAGAGACCTTCACTGGCTCCCCGTCAACAAGAGAATCACCTTCCGCCTCCTCACCCACGCACACAAAGCCCTACACGACCAAGGCCCGAGCTACCTGAACAGCAGAGTCAACTTCTACGCTCCCAAACGCCACCTCCGATCAGCCAACCACGCCCTCGCCGCCGTCCCCCGCATCCGAAGAGCGACTACAGGAGGAAGGTCCTTCTCCTACCTGGCCGCCAAGACCTGGAACTCCCTCCCGACCGACCTGCGCCTGACCCAAGACCACCTCTCCTTCAGGAAGAAGCTGAAGACCTGGCTGTTTGAGCAGTAGCGGCACCCCCCCCCCCAGCGCCTTGAGACCCTACGGGTATGTAGCGCGCTTTATAAGTGTCACTGATTGATTGATTGATGGATCGAATTTCCTTTTAGCCAATGTGCACAATACAATTTTTTATCTTTTTCATTTTTTTCCAAGGCAATTAATAATGTCTTAGAGATAAATCTTGCAAATATAATATGCCCATGGTCCTATTGTATAAAAAAGTGTGAATAAAGTGCCAGTGCTTAGTGCTTTAAAATCTCTTTCTTTCCCCTTATATACTTAATTTTTTCTGTTTACCTCCCTTATTTTCGCTGACATTATGTCATAAATGCAGTTTCAACAATTATTACCCTTCGTAAATATTACAAGTTGTCTTTTGATAGTTATGTAAGCATATGATAAAATGTTTCTATATAAATAAAAATGTCAATGTTTGTTTGTTCAAAATCACAAATCTCCAAAAGTTCTTCACCGATTGCTTTGAAATTTTGACACAACGTTGGATTTGAATAGGGGAGAGTTTTTATATACACAACGTTGGATTCCAATACACGCATTTTGAATACATGCGTGTTTTTAATCGTAAGCCCGAACAGACACATAAAAATGTCAATGTTCCTTTGTTCAAAATCTTAAATGTCTGAAAGTTCTTCACCGCTTGATTTGAAATTTTGACACAACGTGGGATTCGATTAAGCGCCTGTTTATATATACACAACTTGGGATTAGAATACTCGTGTGTCCAATAGGTGCGTGTTTTTAATCGAAAGGCCACACAGACCCTATCGATTTGGTTGCTGCGCAAAAACTACAAGGGACGCATAGAGACAATAGTCTACATATATTAGGAGGTACAGTTGGTGTCAGGATGACAGACCGGGAAGTGGGTGGAGGGAGGGGGGAGGAGTTGGTTCACTTTGCAACATTAGCGCTTTTTTATATATACACAACGTTGGATTTGAATGCACGCGTGTCGAATACGTGCGTGTTTTTAATCGAAAGGCTGAACAGACCCTATCGATTTGGTTGCTGTGCAAGAACTACAAGGGAAACATAGAGAAAATAGTCTACATATATTAGGATGGACAGTTGGTGTCAGGATAGCAGACCGGGTAGTAGGTGGAAGGAGCGGAGAGAAGTTGGTTCACTTTGCAACATTAGCGCGTTTTTATATATGCACGTGACAATAGTCACAAAAACATATTGTGTGCCCACAAGCATTGTGAAATTAAACGTATTAGAAACGTGCACTTACTCTTTTCTTTCTCTCCATTGAACCAGACTAGATATTTAGCAGATCAATCTGCTTATTTGATTAACATTACTCTCTTTCTTTCTCTTCAGGTCATTATTGGACTTTTATTGCAGCTGATTTCATGTAGATGTGGTCACATATGTTTAGATAATAAATATTAAATATATAAATAGATAAATATCTTAAAAACATTGCTTGTAAAATACATCAAAAAATCTGATACAAAAATACCTTATTTTTTCTTTTCTTCAAGTATACCAGTCAGTTCATCTATTGATATTTGGGTTTTATAAACAGGTGTACATATCTTCAGTATTGTTCAAACCTCCTGGAGATTTAAAATCCATTTCAAGGATATACCTTGTCTCTAGTCTTCATAATTTGACCGCCCTATTACGACCTCGTCTGCTCAGGGCACTGAGTCTATTAGATAGTACTTTAAATCTTAGCTCCCCAGAGTTGTGGTAGTCCTTGAAATGTCTTGCGACAGGGTATGTGTTGTCCTGGTTTGTAATTGCTCTGATTTGTTGAAGCAATCGCTTGTAGGCTTGTAGTGTTGTGCTTCCTATATATTGTAGCCCACAAGGGTACAATAGGACATATATAACACACTTTGTTTTGCAAGTGAGTAATTTTGTTATTTTAATCTCCTTGTGGCAGAACGGTATTGCATATGAGGTTTTGTTAATAGCGAATTGACATGCTTTGCATGTCTTACACCTGTAGAATCCACTGTGAGACTTCAACCAACTGCAGCTTTCAATCAATTCTGGATTTTTTTTCATCAGTTTGTCCCTCATAGAGGTTGCCCTCCTGTGTGTAATGGCTACCTTATGTGATAGAGTATGCCCTGTCACAGGATCACTGAACAATAGTTGCAAATTACGCGTGATGATATTACAGATTTCCCTGTGCTGCTTGCTGTATTCCATAATTATTCTAGACTCCTCAATTTTAAATTCATTTTGGGGAGTCTGACTCGCCTGTTGAAATTGATGATTTTTCGAATGATATCGCCTTCTTACGTTTAATTTGTTCTAATCTATCTGGAATCATGGATTTTGTTATTGCCCCTTCAATGGTTTTCAGTGAGTAACCCTTTGCTAGGAATCTAGCTTTTGATTTTTCTTGTTTCCTGATTGCTGTTAACCCTCCTCAGTATCAGCATTTAGCCATAGGGGATGCTAATTATCAAGTGTCTGGGGTGGGCACTGCTAGCATGCAAAATTGAATTACCTGCACTTTCCTTGCTGTATAATTTTGTGCCTGTCTTGTTGCTCTGAATGTATACCCTCATATCTAGAAAATTGACTGTCATTTCCCCTATAGTGGCAGTTAAGTGTAAATTAAGTGTATTTTCATTGATGGAATTGATAAATTCTTGAGCTTAATTTTTAGTGTCCTTCCACATGATAATAGTTCGTCTATAACGTGTAGCCGTACAATTATGTTTTGCTGCACAATCCCTCCATGTTCTAAATATATATATATATATATATATATATATATATATATATGTTACCTACTGGCGGTCGCCAGTAGGTATATATAGTTAGGATTTTTTCTCTATGGGACTTTTGAAAATTCTATGTCTAATAACTTTGGCGTTTGTGGACGGAATCTGCTGAAATTTTCAGGAAAATGGCACACTTCGTTTCTGAGAAGCCCCTGAAAATTTGGTGGGGTTTCGTCAAGGGGGGGCTGAGAAAAAAGGGGGGTCCCAAAACGCGTTTTTTGCATTGAGTTTTCCATAGGGCGGTTGGACTCACTTTTAGCTCGAACGGCTGAATGGATTTGCACGAAACTTGGCAAAATTGTAGGGACTGTTAGCCCGATGTGCCTTTGCTAGGTCTCAATATATGTGCTCCAGTAGTTTTTGAGAAATTAACGTTCAAACCAAGATATATATCTGTAACAGCGCTCTGGGCAGCGATCCGGTCCGCTTACTTTTCGCTTATCGGAACTTTGCGCGCAGAAAGCTGATTGGCTCTCCGGTGTCTGTCAACATTCTAAACAGTCCGGAGCGGACGCCATCTTGTCTCTCGGTAGGATCGAGAGAGAAGAAGAGGTGGAAAACGAAGGGGGAATTTAATGAAAGGGGGCAAGGTATCCCCCTCTTGACCCCCTAGGAATGTTGTTGGGGTTATTAAAGGGTCCCGTGGGGAAAATAAAAAAAAAATGATTTTTCACGGTAGAAGCGCGGCCGCGAACTGGTAGCGAAACGGGAATTCGCCATTTTGTGCTTCGTTAATTAAATTACTAGTTATAAGTGGGTGCGGGAGACGTATCCTAATCCCCTATGTTTCCTGAGGGTGGGTGAGGAGGCTGATATATGTTGATACATCTCTTCCAGCGGCTGTGCGTGAGCTTTTTTTTTTTTTTGCTGCGTGACAGTCCGGAGCGGCCGCCATCTTGTCTCTCGGTAGGATCGAGAGAGAAGAAAAGGTGAAAAACTAAGGGGGAATTTAATGAAAGGGGGCAAGGTATCCCCCTCTTGACCCCCTAGGAATGTTGTTGGGGTTATTAAAGGGTCCCGTGGGGAAAATAAAAAAAAAATGATTTTTCACGGTAGAAGCGCTTCACGGGCCGCGATCTGGGCCGCAAACTGGTAGCGAAACGGGAATTCGCCATTTTGTGCTTCGTTAATTAAAGTACTAGGTATAAGGGGGTGCGGGAGACATATCCTAATCCCTTATGTTTCCTGAGGGTGGCTGAGGAGGCTGATATATGTTGATATATCTCTTCCAGCGGCTGCGCCATCTTGCCTTTTTTCGAATGCCACAATTTTGTCGTGCACGGCAGCCATTTTAGATTCCAGGCTGGTTCCAGGCTATCATCTAACCCTGCGGATGTAGTTTATGGCCCCAGCTGTAGAGAATTCAGACATGCCAATCCTCATGATTCAGGCGTGAGAGTACTGATTTCAGTGCTAGTCTCCCGCCTCCCGATTTCTGCAAGCAAAAACCCGGGGGCATATTACGAACAACTAGCGATAATTTTTGTCTCTAACTTGTTTAGAGACAAAAATTATCGCCGCACATCGACGATTTTTATCGCAGATAAACCTTGCTATTATCGCAGAAAAGTCAGCGATATTCATGTATTATCGACCTAATGCTCTTAGCCATGTTATCCACCTCCCATTGGATAACATGGCTAAGAACTGCTCAGGGCAGGTGTTAGATTTTGGAGATATTCGCGCTTAGCGCGAATATCTCCAAAAGTTGGTAATAGAAGGTAGCGATGTTAGGGACTGTTTCCAGTCGCTAACATCTTGGCACGCCACTTTGCATGTCATTAGTGATAAGTATCACTGACATGCAAAGCGGGGCCCAAGATGGTCGCTATCTCCTTTTAGCTGTCACTAACTGGTGTTAGCGACAGCTTGATAATAGGGAAATAATTTTATCTCCGCTTTCATGGTTTTTAAAGCCAAAAAAGCGGAGATAAACCCCCTTGATAATATGCCCCACGATTCCTTGGGGGTTTCAGCTGACAGGGCTTGGTATTGTGTTACATGGTAATTTTTCCATGAAACGTCAGAGGGTCGATGTAGGGGTTCTAGAAGAGGTGATAAACCATTTAAGCCTCATGAACAAGCGCATGGTCTTTTAAAGATTTGTGAAGTACTCGGGGCGGCGGTGTGTGTGTGCCCTCTTTCAGGAGCGGGCGGGGGGGCACTGCCAGCAACTTGCCAGGTCAGGTAGTGTTCAACACGTGCATCACCCTTTCTCTGCCTGCTATTGCGCTCCATGCTTCGGAAAGGTAAGAAAAAGAACGTGCATTTGAGTTTGAAATGTCCGATCCTGCAGCAGCACACTTCCAAAGCCCACACATGACAATAACCCGAATCAAGGCCCCATTCACCCGTTTTTAAAAAAATAGATAACACTCCAACAAAGTAAGGTTATAAAACTTTATTAACTACTAACTTTAACAAACGGAACAAAAACTAAAAACATTTAAACATTTCTCAACACAAAAAGCAACAATGGTTAGAAGCTGTCTTTTGTGCGAATAGTCCCAAGGCAGCACAACGTGCAGAGTTCTGGACGGCACCCAGGTGATGTCGCCTGGGTGCCGCACTGGTTTAGGGATCCTACAATGCTGCTCCGAAAATTGGCGTGGGGCGTCCCGGGTGGGGCGGGGGGAGGCCTCGTCAGTAGCGGTCTGTTGTGCGAATAGTCCCAAGGCAGCACAACGTGCAGAGTTCTGGACGGCACCCAGGTGATGTCGCCTGGGTGCCGCACTGGTTTAGGGATCCTACAATGCAGCACAGAAAAACAGCGTGGGGCGTCCCGGGTGGTGCGGGGGGAGGCCTCGTCAGTAGCGGTCTGTGTCCAGTGTCACATGGCTGACACAACATGTACGACAGGCACCCAGGTGATGTCCAGTAAACTGCCGCACTGGTTTTGGTATCCTACAATGCTGCTCCGAAAATTGGCGTGCGGCGGCCCGGGGGGGGGGCGTGGGGGAGCCGGCGTGAACGGGCCTCCCCAGGTGGCGGCCATCTAGCTGAGTTGCGCTCGCTCTTGCGGCCACAGCGTCTCGCTCACCATGTTGTTGAGTTGCTCCCACTCTTGCAGTGCAGCGATAGGCGGCTGCCATATGGCTCTTAAAATGGCGGACGGCTCCTCGGTTTTGGGCCTGGTCCACTGAAATGGCCCTGGGACACTTTGGAACTCGGACGCTTGCCTGCTAGGGCTTGGGCTCCATTCTCGAAAAGCGTCCCCTCAGCCGTGAAGATTGTATAAAAGTCTTGGGGGCCCCCGACTCCCGCAGGCTTCCGGTGGGGAGCGGCTGCCATGATTGCTCGCGGAATGACCACGACGGAGCCACGAGATGGTGGTGCTCTCATGCTGACGCCAGCTTCAGTCTGAATGATCCAGAAACAAGGTGGGGCTTTCATCGTTTGGGAAAAAAAAATGTTCTAAACCAATGAAAAGTGTTATTTTTAGGTCATATGACCAAGCCTTCCATCTTTAGGAAACCAAAAGTAAAATGAACCAATGAAAAGTTTTATAAACAAGTCACATGACCTGTTATGCGACATAGGGCTACAAAAAGCGAAGAAAATCCGTTGGCACGTGAGGCGGCGTCAGTAGCGGACCGATGTGCGAATAGGCCGAAGGCAGCACAACGCGCCGAGATCCGGATGGCACCGAGGTGGTGTCCAGCAAATTGCCGCACTGGTGTGGCCATCCTACAATGCTGCGCCGAAAGACGGTGTGTCCAGCTGAGTTGCGGTCACTGTTGCGGTACAGTGACTCGAACGCGCCGAGATCCGGATGGCGCCGAGGTGGTGTCCAGCAAATTGCCGTACTGGTGTGGCCATCCTACAATGCTGCGCCGAAAGACGGCGTGTTCAGCTGAGTTCCGGTCACTCTTCCGGCACAGTGACTCGAACGCGCTGAGATCCGGATGGCACCGAGGTGGTGTCCAGCAAGTGGCTGCACTGGTGTGGCCATCCTACAATGCTGCGCCGGAAGTCGGCGTGGGGTGCCCCGTTGGCTTATGAGGTGATGTCAGTAGTGGACTGATGTGTGAATAGGTCGGAACCAGCACAAGGCGCCAAGATCCGAATGGCAAGTCCTGGATGTTGAGTGCCTCAGTTGAGATTTCTGAGCAGTGCTTGTAGGACTGTCTGAAGCTTATTTGCACCTGCTGCAGCTTCACTAGGTCCGGCGGAACTTGTTGCCTTTTCCTTTCTGCTTCTTTTCCTACAATGCGTTTCTTCTGAAGACACGACCAGGTCCCTGAATGTGTGCAGGGGGACGCTATTGATTGAATGAACGCGCCGAGATCTGGATGGCACCGAGGTGGTGTCCAGCAAATTGCCGCACTGGTGTGGCCATCCTACAATGCTGCGCCGAAAGTCGGCGTGGGGTGCCCCGTTGGTTTATGAGGTGATGTTAGTAGCGGACCGATGTGTGAATAGGTCGGAACCAGCACAAGGCGCCCTGCACTGTTGAGCCTTTTTCAATGTCTGTTTTTTGTTGTTTCCCCTCCATCAAAAACAAAACAAAAATACAAGGCGCCAAGATCCGAATGGCAAGTCCTGGATGTTGAGTGCCTCAGTTGAGAGTTCTGAGCAGTGCTTGTAAGACTGTCTGAAGCTTATTTGCACCTGCTGCAGCTTCACTAGGTCCGGCGGAACTTTTTTCCTTTTCCTTTCTGCTTCTTTTCCTACAATGCGTTTCATCTGAAGACACGACCAGGTCCCTGAATGTGTGCAGGGGGACGCTATTGATTGAATGAAAATGGCGGCTTGACACAAAGCTGACTCAAGCGTTACTGTTGGTGCTATACAGACAAAAATTGGTTTTCAGTTTGTACATTCTTCAGGTTTTTTTTTTCCATCCAAGTCTGATTGAGAGTTTGTAGAAAAATGGCTTCAGATTTTCCACATACTACTCTTCAACATTCTTCCTAAATGTAACAATGTGAAACTCACTAGGAGAACGGCTGTTTCTGTTTCCTTTCAAAATGCTGCCACCAATATTTTCTGAATGGAAGACACCATCTTGTAGCATAAAGGGCCGAAAGGGGTTCTGGTCTGGCCGATGGTTGGTGGAGACATTTTGACTATATCTTGGACCTGTCCGGCCTCGCCCAAAATGGCGCCGGTATAAATGGGACTCGTAACTCTTTGCCCGCAAATGTATATCTAGAAAATGTTATTGTAAGTGGCCCTGTCGTATTTTAATTACAAAATGTACGTCCACCGTTTCCGCAACTGTTAGACACCTTTGTTCTTGTCACCTAATGGCCCGCTCGTTACGTTCTTCTACAGTGTAAATGTCTCCTCATCATATACGATTTCAGTTTGCTCCGTGGCCGGCCCACGTGGTTATAGGCCCGTATTTGTATACTGACATTTTCACAATAAAGGTTTTTAAAACAAAACACGGTAGTAGTATTTTCATTTGTAAAGTTTTTACTTTTAGTGACTGTTTTCGAATCAGTAAAAGGCAAGTGAAATAAAGCAGTCCAATTACATGACGGATAAAAGGTATAATATGTAGGAACGCAGTAAAGATAAATGGTCAAGGGCAGTTGTGTTTTTCATGTCTGCAACATAAAGTGATCGATAAGAATCTGATAATCAGGCGTATCGGCGACTAAGACAGCAGGCCGAATTTCTTTTACTCAACGGCTCCGTCATGGAAGGAAGAAACGCCCTTTTTCTCGAAAAAGGAATATATTTTACTTGCAAGACAGTTGTAAATTTTCCGGGAAAGTACATTAGCCTGGAATATTATAACATATGTTTGAAAAAAAAATATTGTTCGAAAATAATAAAAAGCGTAATTTTTAGGTCATATGACCAAGCTTTTCATCATTAAATTAACAAAAGTAAAATGAACCAATGAAAAGTTTTATTAACAAGTCACATGACCTGTTATGCTTACGTTACGCGCTGCGCGCCGCGCCTCGGATCACTTCCGGGTGCGCTAACGCGGCGTGTCATAAAACGCATTACGCGACAACGTAGGTCAAGAATATAGTCTAAATGTCTCCACCAACCAGCGTTCAGAACACAACCCCTTTCAGCAGTCCAAAAAGTTCTGTTAAATGACAACAGAGGGGACAGGCAACAAGAACCATCAGTCAAAGAGGGGAGGGCAAGTTCTTCTCTTCCGGGTCATGTTGGGGCGCTACCGGAACTGATCGAATTGGTAGTCTACAGTGTTTCTGGATGTTTCAGACTAAAGCTGGCGTCAGCATGAGACCACTACCATCTCGTAGCTCCGTCGTGGCCATTCCACGAGCAATCATGGCAGCCGCTCCCCACCAGAAGCCTGCGGGAGTCGGAGGCCCCCAAGACTTTTGTAGAATCTTCACGGCTGAGGGGACGCTTTTCGAGAATGGGACCCAAGCCCTAGCAGACAAGCGTCCGAGTTCCAAGGTGTCCCAGGGCCATTTTAGTGGACCAGGCCCAAAACCGAAGAGCCGGCCGCCATTTTGAGAGTCCTGTGGCAGCCGCCTATCGCTGCACCGCAAGAGCGGGCGCATCTCAACTACATGGTGAGCGAGACGCTGTAGTCGCAAGAGCGGGCGGAAAACAGCTGAATGGCGGAAGAGGCACAGTGTAGCAAAAGCGGGCGGAATGGCAACTAAAACGATAAAGGGGCGCCCCACTACAGCTTGTCTTCAGGTCAAACGGATTGTGGGACAAGGTCCAGAATTGAAGAGTCATCAAAAGGCAAAAAGTTCCGCCGGACCCCGGGAGCCGGCCGCCTATGTCGGGGGCGATCTCAGGCTACACCAGTGCTATAATACTTGGGGAGGGTGTCGGAGCCAAGCGTCTTCTCCGAGTCCATGGCCATCACACCGCCCCTCAGGGGCCTCCGTCAAGCTGTTTAGGAAGGTAACATATCACATTGTTTTCTAATGCAGTCAGGTCCACAAACGACACTCACTTACTTTGAGAATAGTGAAGCTGCAGTAGGTGGAAATAAGCTTCAGACAGTGTTACAAGCGCTGCTCAGAACTCATAACTATGGCACCCAACATCCAGAACTTATGCTATTTGAGAATGGTAGTGACATCGAAGCATCTCAGGGACCAAAACCATTAACGTACTTTCACGTATGAAAATCTTACTTGGGGAGGGGGCAGGAGCGAAGCGCCCCCTCCCAGTCAGCGCCACCACACCGTATGTTGAAAATCTGAAGCCATCGTTCTACAAAGTCAACCAAACTTGGATTGAAAAATCTTGAAAAATGTACAAACTGAAAACCAGTTTTGGTCTGCATAGCATCAGTAACAACGCTTGAGTCAGCTTTGTGTCAAGCCGCCATTTTGATTCAACAAAGCACAGGCATTGAAAAAGGCTGAAATTCAGAACTCTAAACTATGGCACCCAACATCCAGGAGCTTGCTATCCGGATCTTGGAGCCTTGTGCTGTTTTCGATCTATTCACACATCGGTCCACTACTGACATCATCTTATAAACCAACGTTATGTAAATAGTTTTTTAATAAAATGTTTTACCCTGTTTCTTTGCTGGTGTGTTGTCTATATTTTTAATATTTGCATAGGGTTTGTCGTTATTTTGTGCGGGATGGGTGATGGAGCCGAGCTGTCTTGCAGCCCTCATGGTGTGGACCTCAGTTCATCTCACTATTTTCGTATTTCTCAAGAAGGGTTGTTCCTAATATTTCTATTTTAGCGAGGTCAAAAAGAGATCCAATTAGTGGCCTACTGATTTTGCTCGATTACTTTTATTTTTTTACACGATTTTTCACTATCTGCAAAGACTAAACAGAGTATTGCGACTTTGTGCTTGTTTGTAAATAGAGAATGATCCAAAGAGAACCAATTCTAAAACAGTAAATGCTTGGACAACAATCAATCAAATGGAGAGACAAGGAGGCACGACGGATTACAACGGGGGTAAAGGCTTGCGTTAACTACCCTTCAGTATCTGCAAAGAGAGAGTACTACTAAGGCAAAAGAGGGGAGGGGGGGGGCAGCGTTCAAAGCACATCAGCGTGCATAAATACGAAAATGTTTTTATCTATCACGTACTTGACATTTTAAAGCTTTTCATATTTGCTATTAAAAAACCAATGAAATTCACAGAAAAAACCATAGGTTATAGTGGATATATAGTTAGGAATTTGCATTTACAAAACCTTGAAAATTCAATGAAAAAACCATAGGTTATAGGCCATATATAGTTAGGAATTAGCATTTACAAAACCTTATTTTACTCGCATAAAACCATTGAAATTCCATATATAGTTAGCTAACTATAAGCGCTAACTATATATCGCGCACCCGCAATCCACTGCTGATGATGTCACATATTACATCATTCATGACATGGTCAGTGACATCACTGATGACATCACTGATGACATCTCAAATGACATCACTGATGACAACTCAAATGATATCAATGATGACATCTCAAATGACATCACTGATGACAACTCAAATGACATCACTGATGACATCTCATTTGTCATCACTGATCACATCACTCATGTGATAATACAATGAACCTCTTCAGACTCTAATATAACCTTACATACACTCAGTATAAACAGACACTCACAGACTGTCACTCATCCATGGAGTTACTCACACACCTAGTCAGTCATGCAAAGAATCAATCACACCTCCATTTCCTCAACTATACAGTTATACACATCTTACTTATTCAAACATATAATAACACATATTTACTCTCTTATATAATCCCTGATACAAGCTCACAGTGATCGATACAGCCACTCACACATTCACTGGCTCTTATGTTCAGTTATTTATATATCTCAACTCTCACATGTATTGTGTTTTACATACGTACTTACTTGCACATGTAGCAATGAGAAATCCATTCACTCACCAACACACCCATGCACAGTCAACCGCCCATATAGCTGTTTCCACATGCACTCTTGAACTCATACTCCTAGTGAATCAACTGCTTACACATCTATGCACAGAGTCACGCACCTCCCAGCCACCCACACACACACTCAGCCTCCCATTCAAATATTTGGGCAACCAATCAATAACCCATATGGCCACTCTTATAGCTACTGATCAACACATGCAGCAGCTTACACAACATCAAACATACTGATGCACGAATTAAGACAGTTTAGTCACTAACCCATGTACTCAGTGAGACACATTTAATCACTCACTCATACAGTCAGTCATGCACCTACTAAATTCTTCATCCAGACACTTATACATCCACTCATTCTTCAATATGTGAAACATATTTAAACTTTACAGACACATACAATCACTGGATGTTGTGATCAGTGATGTCATCAGTGATGTCACTGACCATGTCATGAATGATGTAATATGTGACATCATCAGCAGTGGATTGCGGGTGCGCGATATATAGTTAGCGCTTATAGTTAGCTAACTATATATGGAATTTCAATGGTTTTATGCGAGTAAAATAAGGTTTTGTAAATGCTAATTCCTAACTATATATGGCCTATAACCTATGGTTTTTTCATTGAATATATATATACATACATATATATATATATATATATATATATATATATATATATATATATATATATATATATATATATATATATATATATATATTCAATGAAAAAACCATAGGTTATAGACCATATATAGTTAGGGATTTGCATTTACAAAACCTTATTTTACTCGCATAAAACCATTGAAATTCCATATATAGTTAGTTGCGATAACTATATATCGCGCACCCGCAATCCACTGCTGATGATGTCACATATTACATCATTCAAGACATGGTCAGTGACATCACTGATGACATCACTGATGACATCTCAAATGACATCACTGATGACATCACTGAAAACATCTCATTTGACATGACTGATAACATCACTGATGATATCATTCATGTGATAATACGATGAACCTCTTCAGACTCTAATATAACCTTAGATACAATCAGTGTAAACAGACACTCACAGACTGTCACTCATCCATGGAGTTACTCACACACCTAGTCAGTCATGCAAAGAATCAATCACACCTCCAATTCCTCAACTATACAGTTATACACACCTTACTTATTCAAACATATACTAACACATATTTACTCTCTTATACAATCCCTGATACAAGTTCACAATGATCCATACAGCCACTCACACATTCACTGGCTCTTATGCACAGTTATTTATATATGTCAACTCTCACATGTACTGTGTTTTACATATGTACTTACTTTGACATGTAGCACTGAGATATCCATTCACTCACCAATACACTCATGCACACAGTCAACCGCTCATACAGCTGTTTCCACATGCACTTTTGAACCCATACATCTAGTGAATCAACTGCTCACACATCTATGCACAGAGTCATACCCCTCCCAGCCACCCACACACACACTCAGTCTCCCATACAAATACTTGGGCAACCAATCAATAACCCATATACTTAATCATAAAGCTACTGATCAACACATGCAGCAGTTTACAGTACAACTGACATAATGATGCACAAATTAAGACAGTTTAGTCACTAACCCATGCACTCAGTGAGACACATTTAATCACTCACTCATACAGTCAGTGATACACCTACTAAATCCTTCATCCAGACACTTATACATCCACTCATTCTTCAATATGTAAGACATATTTTAACTTTACAGAAACATACAGTCACTGGATGTTGTCATCAGTGATGTCATCAGTGATGTCATTTGAGATGTCATCAGTGATGTCATCAGTGATGTCACTGACCATGTCATAAATGATGTAATATGTGACATCATCAGCAGTGGATTGCGGGTGCGCGATATATAGTTAGGGCAACTAACTATATATGGAATTTCAATGGTTTTATGCGAGTAAAATATGGTTTTGAAAATGCTAATTCCTAACTATATATGGTCTATAACCTATGGTTTTTTCATTGAATTTCAATGGTTTTTTAAAAGCTAATATCTGTAGCTGTAAAATGTCTTTTTCTTTATATTCCAAATTATATTTTATATGTTTATGATTATTTTTTTTAAAAATATTTTTCGGGTTCGCTCCTTTTTCGCGTACCGGGAAGCTTTCCGTTAGATCAATTTGATGCCGCGACCCGGTCCGCTAACCGGTAAACGTTCCGTTCACGCCACTACCGCATCAGAAATCAACATCATGACGCGTCGCGGAAACGCGACATATCACGTTGTCGCGTAATACGTCTTATGACGCGCCGAATTAGCGCTCCCGAAAGTGCTCCGGAACGCGAACCGGAAGCGATTCGAAGCGCTCCGCGTAACGTGAGCGGAACAGGTCATGTGACTTATTCATTAAAGTTTTCATTGGTTCATTTCACTTTTGGTTTCCTAATGATGTAACACTAGGTCATGTGACCTAAAAATAACTCTTTTCATTGGTTTAGAACTATTTCTTTTCCCAAATGATGAAAGCCCCCACCTTTTTTCTCACTCTGACTTTCAACTTTGAGAAAGGAAGACCTGAAAATTTTCTCTGATGGCTTTAATAGTAGCTTCAGCTTCTGCACCCCCACCACCACCACCCCCATCTCCTAATAGGAAGAGAGGACCCCCTGCTCAATTTATTGGAAACATAGAGGAGGAAGAGGAAGAAGAAGACGGAGAGGAAGAAGAGGGACCACAATTTCTCCAAGAGTTACCCCGGGTATCTCATCGGAAAGAAAGCTTCATCTGGCAATTTTTTAGCATTCCTTCTGGAGAAAAAAAAGTCAATGCACGGTATGCTACGTGCCTTATCTGCAAAGAGGAGTTATCCAGGGGAACAAATAAAAAATACAGTTTTGGAAATCACACGATGCACTGACATATGCAGAGGTGGCATCCAATTAACTATAGTCGTGCAGAGATGCGCGAACTACAACAAAACCCCCCAACTTCAGTGGCTAGAACATCTTCTGATCTCTCTTTGACAGTGGCAGAGGCGAACGAAACAGTGCCAAACATACAAAAAATGTTTGTGCATATGAAGCTGACATGCTTGTATTGTGGAACACTAATTTCATGCGCTAACATGAGTGTGAAATTGATTAATCTGGCTTTTGAGAAACACCAATGTTCCAAACGCAAGAAGTTTTAATTTTTTTTTTTGCTCCTGTTGAGCCATTTTCAATGCCTCTTTCTGTTCTTTCCCTTTAAAAAAACAACAAAAAAACCAAAAAAGTGTTCAAAAAATACAAAAAAATGAAATAATGTTAAAAAAGTAAAAAAATATATAAAAGAAAAAAATAAAAAAAAAGTTCTTTTCAGAACTACCTCCCTTTTTTACAAAAATTGCTAGAAAGTGTAACACTCTGGCAAGCTGTTTTTTTTTAGTTCGCTTTCCGGTTAGCTCGCCGGTACGCGAACCGGGAGCTAACCCCCAATTTATTTTTTTTTTTAAATAAAGGAGTAAGTACAAGAGAAGAAAACAGAGAGTGATGTAAAAAGAAAGACAGCTATAGGATTTAAACCAGAAATGGTGTTTAATAGATTTATTTACCTAAGAAGAGAAGTAAAAGGATATAATTGTGGAAAACAAAATACATAAGGAAGTGAAAGAATGAAGCATTGAAAATGCAATAGGTTTCACAATAGAAGAGTTTGTTCGTTTGGTTTTGCAAATGGATGAGTGGCGTTGTGTGGATGAGAGGCATTGCGTGGATAATTGGCGTTGTGTGGATTATTGGTATTGCGTCGATGAGTGGTATTGCGTGGATTAGTGGCATTGCGTGGATGAATTGCGTGTGTGAATGGCATAGTGTGTGTGAGTGACGTTGTATGTGTGAGTGGCGTTGTGTGTGTGAGTGGTGTTGTGTGTGTGAATGGTGTTGCGTGTGTGAATGGCGTTGCGTGTGTGAGTGACGTTACTGTGATGGGGGGGGGGAGAGGAGAAATGCACACGGCAGACAGGAGAGGGGACGAAGCAAGGACAGTAGAATGAGAAGGTAAAGCAGCCGGGGCGTTTAAAGTGAAGCTAAACTTCACTTCAAAGATGTGGGAGGAGTATGCCTGAGGAAACAGACGGCGATTTGGTAATGTGCACACACATTTTACGTCAATGCACTTATGTATTGAACCAAAACCCACGGGCACAGCTCCAAATTTGCACATTTAAATACTCTTTGTTTAAAGCTCTATAGTCTGAAGCCCTAAAGTAGGTGAATGTGATTGAAATGTAACAAAAAGAGTATAAAACATTTACCTTATAATTCTTGTTAATTTTTTCAATTCTTTTTTCATACTTTCAATCTGTGAAAGAGAGAACAAACATTTCCAAAAATATTAAAACATGTATTTAAAAATTAGAAAAGAGAAGGGAAAAGGTTAAAAAACAAACAGTTTTTCAACAACTTTGACATTTACAGAAGCCTCTGCTTCTCTACGTCCCCTACACAATCCTAAAGATATATATTTTAAACAAACAGTATCTTCATGCTGATGAAGTGAGGCCTTTTTAGGAACATGGTGCATCTTTTGCACTGCTGATGTCTCACAATAGTGATGCAATAGCAGCGCAAAAGAGATGTAAAGCCATCATAAAATTGTGTTTAACATTGTAAATGATTGTTTCATGATGCAAATAAGATGTGTCCTTTCAAGAGGTTTCTTTGAGGTGAAGCATATTCAGTTTTTTTTTTAAAAACAGTACCCAGAAGTGCAGCACTGTAAGCATTAACTTTGACACTTACAGAAGCCTCAGTTTCTCCATATCTACCTCACATTTCTAAATGTATATCATAAGTACAAAAAGTAGAACATTAATTATACATGTTAAATGGTTTATTTTTGCTGTTCTCAGAATGTATCAAATTTCACTTAAATCAGTGACTTGAAGGTATTCATCATGTAACAGCGGGGAAAAAAAAACACAATCAAAATGATTGTGTTTAAAAAACCCATAAAACCTAAGAAATCTGAATTCAAAACTCCTTAAAATTAACTTACTTTCCATAACGTCGAAGGATGTCCTATGAACAGCGTCCACTCTGTTGTGCTATAAATATTTTCAGCCCGCCACTTTCTGAAAGAAAACCTCCATCGTTTTGAAAAATATGTTACATACGATAAAAGACTTCTCACATTCTACCACATGTTTCCACTTGGCCAAATCATGTTGCAGCTATTCACAACTCTTGTAATTCTTCCAATCAAATCCCGTCATTTTCTATTTTCGCAACTTTCAAAAAGAAAACATTTAAGATTATTTTCACAATCCTGGACTACTAATATCTTATCCTTCTTTCTCACTCATGTTCTCCTTTTCCTATGACACTGATACTGCTTACTAAGAAGCAGACTTACTTGCATCAGGTTTATATAGTTGGATTTTTAAATTGACATTATAATTAAAAGTTTTGGACCAATAATCTAGATAGTATTGCAGACTTACATTCCCTCTACTGCATGAACCTTTTGCAATTCCTCAGAGGAAATCCCGAGATTCTTTCCTTAAAATTTTGGTTTTAAAAACACCAGGTAAGAATTTTTAAGGTCAAACGGCAATTTTTTTTTGAAAGTTACAACAGAATCGTTGCAGAATGACCAGCCGTTTCAAGACTTTAAATAAGCTGTGTAATGTCCTGATGTTGTTGAAGGACCATCGTGATAGATAATTGCTACAGTTACAAAAGTCCTTCCTGATATTGACAGCTGAGAAGCCACAATTTTTTTTATTAAAGTTGACAATTTTGATCCATCAGGCCTACATCGTTGGATCATTAAAATGACATACTGGCCATATCTACGTATAAATAATGTTGACATCATTTTAGATTTACATTGGCTACACTCCATGTTGTGATCCGCTGCATTTACTAGCTTATTAAAGGAGACTGATTTACTGTCTGGCAAAGTTAAATATATAAATCTTTCTGAGTCTACACTAGTAGTACTTGATACCATACAGTTCTCGCAGTCATGCTGCCATTGATAAGAAAGCCCAAACAGGTGATCTACATCTACACCCTCATCTTGCAATACATCAAGCATATACATTAAAAACTCCTGACAATCCTGCTGATTATTTTCAGAGAAGTCTGTTTGACCTGAACATTCATCTAACAGATAACGAACTTCAGACACACTTTCTACTTTTGTTTGATCAGTGCTACATTTCTCTAACACAGAATTCAGCAAGCAGCATAAACTTTGTTCCGAATTGAACACAATCTGTTCTTTTAAAGTCTCTAGTGAAAAGAGAACATTAACCACTACATTTGCATAGCAGTTGACACCAGAACTGTTTTCAAATTGAAAACCGACAACATCTTCAACAGAATCCACTTTCTTTCTGCTTACAATTTTCGGCTCATCGACTTTTGGGCTTTTTGCTACAACCTCCCTACTATTACTGATATTTCTTCGTTTCAGGCCTACCACACGTTTCTCAAACAAAGGATATTGAGGCAAATGTGGCGCATACTCTTTTCTTAACCTATTGTATTCCTTAACACAATCTAGATCCGCACAAATGTTTGTGACATCACAGTCAATCAGGTACAATCCCGATAAAGTTCTAACTCGTGACAATGCCACATATGCCATACCCTCCTTGAACACAGAACTGCCAATATTCACCAATGCAGTATCTACACTTAAACCTTGCGATTTATGGATTGTCACCGCATATGCCAAGCAAACAGGAAACTGTTTACGGCGAACATATAAATCTTTAACAAGCAAAAACCTAGCAGAACAACGACCAATTAGCTGTACTTCCTCAATGCCATCAAATTTAATTTTTAAAAATTCAATACCATCTCTACTTCTGTATTTCTCAAAATCAACAACATTACCCATTGATCCATTTACCAGACCTCTTTCAACATGTAAATTCCTTCTCAAAATGATTCGGCAATTTAAACACACATTCAAAGTCTTTTCAAAACCCGCTGTTTTAGATATAGTCTTCTCTAATGAATCCAATTTTGATTTCAAATTCTCAGACAAAATAATTGTTGATCCCATATGCTCTATTTTGTCAATAGCTTCAAGTTTTACAATCTCTTGCTTTTCTAAATTCAACATTTTGTTGTTGAAGATGGCACATTCTGCAAGAGTTGGCATCAAACATATTCCGGATTTCTTCTCAGTAATTTTCTGAAAAATATTCTCAGGCACAATGTCTTGTTCGGGATATAAATTTGACAGTAATCGTGCATTTAAAGCTTCTTTCCCATGCTCGGTCACTTTTCCAATTCTAATATCTTGTAGAATATTCTTGTAATCTTCATCCTTCGCCTGACGCATATTTTCATGCAGTTCAGCATAATTGAAATTTAACCATATATTAACGTTGCCAATGCTCCCTAGGCACTTCCTGGTATCTTCATGCGTGAGTATTTTGAACACAGGTTGTCCTTTCACTGGTGTCAGCTGCAGAAGATCTCCAAAAACAATGATGTGTTTGCCACCAAATAACACATCATATTCAGTTTTAAGAACTTCTTGCATTCTCAAATGCACAAAGGCAAGCATGACATTGGAAACCATGCTTACTTCGTCAATGATAAGAAGTTTTATTTTCCTCAAGATTCTTGAAACTTCACAACAAGCATCTCCAGATAACTTGTAGTATTGTAATTTGTTGTCATGCTCCACCGGCAGCATCAGTAGACGATGCAAAGTAATCCCTTTAATGTTATGTGCTGCCAATCCAGTAGGAGCAGTAACAACACAAGACAACGATGTCTCAGTCCTTTCCTGCAAATAACAAGAAATTGCTTTAATGAGGAAACTTTTTCCAGTTCCCGCTTCTCCACTCACGTACAGTCGGACAGGCTTCAATGATGTACATGAGTACTCTTTCTTCTCATGACTTAATCCATGCTCAATTTGCTTGGTAACTTCTTCATATATTTTCCTCTGCTCAACGTTGAGTTGTTTTTCCAAGTCTTCTAAGTTAACTGCATCCTCCTGAGCATGTGCCATGGCTCTTTCCACTTCATTCATAGCAGTGGCAGCTTCATTTTCGATAATAGGTCCTCCTAGTGGATCCTGACTCAATGAAACAGAACTCTGACTGTCCTGAGAACTGTCTCTGGCAACTCGGCTGCAATCGTTGCTTCCTGCTCAATTTCCAAAGTCAACATTTCTTGATATTTGGGAAAAGCAGGACATTCTATGGTCTCCTTAGCAGCAGTGAAAGAGTCTTCGTAACAGAGGAAATCTCCAAGCAGTTCCTCTTCTGCATGCCAAGGCTTGAAAAGTTGCAAAAGTGCTAAATAGAAGAACTCCTTTTTTTCTGAAGATTCGCCACTCAATTTTCGATGGTTTACTAATTGGCATTTTCTTTGCTTGACCAGACATCCCTCACTTCCAATTACAGCATACACTCCTTTCTCAATATCTTCTTTGATGTTCCTCTTGAATATATAATTTTGTAGAACCTCATATAGACAAACATTCTCAAGGTGACTGCTTCGATTTGGATAATATGTATCCAACATGTTGGTCTTCAAAATATCGGTACTGTTTGGTTCCTTTTCTGCCAAATACTCAATTTCCCGGACAGGTTTTAGAACTCGATTTCACGTTGCAGCAAGACCAAGACTCGCCCAAACGATACTCCTGGATTTGGCATAGAGACTTGCTGAAGACAACCGGTCACAACATTCGTAAGCTCCGATTTCTCGATGCGACAACATCTTCAGACTGAAACTGTACAACTTCTTGCTGAGGCTCTTTTCATGGGAAATGTCCTCCCACATATCCTTCAATTCTGTCTTTTCTTTTTTGGTGATGTAGGATGTCACATACCGAGCCACAGCCATACAGTTGTCAGCCACAAACTGTATATCCATGTTAGCATTCCACATGGACAAAATCACTGGGTTGTAGTCGTTGATGTACATGGACTCTTCGTTCCTTTTCAAATTGTATGTATTTTTGGGTGATTTCCTCGTCACATTATGTCGCAGCGAAGACATCAAACTGTTCACGCTTCCTTTTGAAATCACCGGTCGTGGAAAGTTGAAACGACATTTGGTGTAGAACTTGTCCTTGTTTCTGAATTTATGACGACAGTACTTTCCACAACGATGGCTTTGGAAACGTAGAACTTGTTCTCTTAGGCTTTTCTTCTCCGTTGTGTTTGGAACAGCACACGTAGAACACTGTTCTATGAAATTCATCACTAAGTCATCCGGATCTGTTCCAAATTTAGGTGCATCCTTGATCCACAACAACATATGTATATGAGGAGCACCTCTTGCTTGGTACTCCTTTCTCCAGAAGAAATCCAACACCTCTCCAAGAGGTGGATTCTTCCTATTTGTGATGAAAGACATCATAGCTTCAAATCTATGATTGAAGTACCTGCATACATTCACTGGATCCAAAGAACACAGTTCTCCAGGTGTCTTGAATTCAATGTTTCCAATATTTCCATTTGCCTCTCGTAGAAATTCAAGTAAGTCTTCCCAGCCATACTCGGCACAGCTCAGAGTAAGGAACCATGTTGGAGTTCCTAAGTTCCTCAGCATACATTTTAAATCACCATGACGACGGTACCAGTACTCATTAGTACCACGCTGACACGCCATGAGATTAATTAAGTGAGAATCCAAAATACTGTCTTGGACATTGACTTTATGCATAAAGTCACTTGCCGAGATGTTTTGCATTTGTATACCACTTTTTAAGATGTTGTTCACTGCATATGACAGTCCAGACAGATCGCTTTCAAACAGGAGATGAAACAAATAGGGAATGCATTGACGAAACCTAGGATCTTCTGCATACAATCGTAAAGTCCGGTATTCAGACGCAGGAATTTGATGAGGTCGCTCATCATATCTTCCTCCTCGACCTGTGGGAAATAGCTGTGGGAAACACCGAGCTTCCAAACTTTCCTCCCAAACACTAATGGGACTCCCTTTGGCTTGTTTCATTTGAAACAACTCAATTGCATTCCCCATGACTTCCTTGGAATGCAAAGGATGAACACTATAATGTTCATATATTTCTTCACTTTTAGAGGCCTCTACTTTCTCAATTTGGCCAGCACACAAATCGCTATCCTCTTCATCACTTACTTCCTCTTCTGCAACATATACATTTATATAGTACTTATTATTTTTCTTCAAATACAATGTTGCCTTTTTGACTTTCCTAACATCCACTAAATCTTGCCATATTTTCTTATTCATTGTCGGAACACCATTGACCAAGATAACCAAAGGTTCCTCTTCCACTTTTTCTACTCCAATTGTGTTAATGTTTTTGTTCAAATCTAGAGGCAAATAAACAACTCTTCCCTTTAATCCTCTCTGTAAATCTGCTGGAGGCAACTTCCCTGTCTTTGGCTCCATTCTTACAATAGCCTGAAAGGGATGGATACTTTGAATCAAAATAGATTCATAAGTATTTAAATCCTTCAATTCAGAAGGAATCTCAACCAATTCAAGATTATTATGAACCCCCCTAGCAGGCATCTGGTTTTTGTTTAATTTGTTACAACAATAAGTATACACACGTTGATCCGATCCCAAATTAAAAGAATTTTCTACCATCAAGTATGTGGCAAAATCCTTCCATTCACTATTATTTTCCCTTTCACTTTTTGCATACAAATCCACTAACTTAATCTGATTCTTGTAATAAGTACGTCGACAACACTCACAAGTGAAATTAGGCCTCTCACTTGATTTCATCTGAAACGTGGCAATTTCCTTCTGAAAATTATCTGTACTGGAAACCTGTACATTATCTTCAACATTACCCTCTACTTCTGGGTCAATTTGAACATTCTCATCTTTACTACCAAAGTAACAAAACTCAATTTCTTCACAAATATTCTTCACATCTATTTCAGAACCATGCAAAAGAGCAGCACATAATTGTTTAAGCATAATTGCTGGACTCTTAGCATAATACAACATTCTCACTAATTTTCTCACTTTATTATGATGCACTGCTAGCATCCTGAAATGATGAAAAACACTCTGGCATACTCTCCTGGAAAGACAAGCCAGTGAATGACCACGCAAACCTGTCATTTGTCTCACTCTGCAAGGATCTAAATCTTGCAACAACTTCATTTTCTGCTTCAAACTTTTCGTATTAAATGTCCGTATAAAATCACAAAGCAAATTGATGGAAACCTGTCGCACACTGCAAATAGAACTACACTTCCAAATGTACACAGGACCCTTAGGACGTCTTCCTAAAACCTCATCACTTAGCGCCTCTTCTGTCTCTGTTGTCACAAGTTTTTCTTTTTCAACTGGACAACCATCCTTCACTTCATAAGCTCGACCACTGGTGTCAACTGCAAACACCAAATCATTATCCTGAAAATAACTCTCCTCATTAAAAAATGCCTCACAACTTGAACTATGCATCCATTCTCCGGAAAAAACTTCACAAAAGTTACTCCGATTTACTACTCTCTCCCATCTACTTTTTGTTTTGAAATCAGAAATTACCTTGCTTAGTTTCCTAATTCTATTGATTACCAAAATAAACAACTTTCGCTTAATTTCAAAAGCATGATCAATAATTTTCTCTACATTTTTCTTCTCCTTATAAAATGCCACTTTCTGTTGGCCTTTCTTAATATTTTTTAATAAATTAACTATTATCATATTGCTGAACATTCGTTTTCGAATGTCCCTAAACTGTTGTTTCCTTCTACTATCATGCACAGAGTTATCTCTTGCTCTACCAGTAACATTTTTGATTGGTCTTTCCTTACCATTTAAATTGCTTTTCTTTTTCTGTAATGAAACATTTTTTGGATAAATACTTTTTTTACTACAAATATTTCTTAAGAATGATTTCGTGCTCTTACCCGGAGCTTTCTTGGTGATTTCAAAAGTATTTTGGGAAGAGGACTGCTGCAATAAAAGATCATCCTGCTGTCTTTGACGTTTTCTAGCCTTTCTAATTCGATTTTTAGTTGGCATTTTTCAAATTTAGAAAAGATCTGCAGTTGAATCTGTGGAAAAATATAATAAAAAATGTTATTATCCACTATTACCAAACAGTAAATGAATAACAGTCATCAAAAACTTATTATTTAACATAGCAAATCTTTTGCACCAGCACTGCGTCACAAAAATGACACACAGTGGTACAAAACAGGCATACACCTATCATATGGCTGAGATACCCGCCACCCCCTCTCAACATAATCCCCAAAGGAGGGAAACCGGAAACAGTTCTTGAAGTTTTTGGAAGTGGGAGGGAGTGACCCTCCCGGCCGTATTTATTAAAACAAAAAATTATAAACATTTAAACATTAATGTACAATTTCATACCACATTGCGATGTTTGGCTAACCTTAACATATTCTCTAATACAGAGGTTCTCCTAGCCGAACTAACATCCTACAAAACATTTACTTGAAAAATTGAAATTGTACATCCTAACATTTAAGGGCCAACGGCAAGGTCGTAACCGGTGTCAAGATCCCTAACCAGACATACCCCCCCACTTGGAGGGGCGACAGCACTGAGGCGTACTCAAGTGCAACTACTACCAATTTCCCTTGACTTGACGGGGGCACTTATCAACTCGACGCCAGTTAAAGGTCGTTCGAAGACTCGTGTGAGGTATCTAGAAGGTATCGTAGACCTCCCCCCAACCCCACACAACTTACCGCATCTGCCGTCGCAGATGTCACTGGCCCCGGGAAATTCCCCAGGAGGGGGCTGTAACCCCTCCTACACAGGAAGGGGCCTTGACCGCCTTTCCTCTTCTTTCGGCGACCCATCCTTAGAAGGGACCGCCTCCCCATTGAGGGGCCAAAGGCCACCTCCCCCGAGCGCTCCCATCCGTGTTGGGTGACGCCCACTCATAGGGATCTTCCAATTAGTGCTCACCGATCATGACCTTACCACCCGACCAAAATAAATACGACAAATGCTAACTAAACGAAACTACCTTGGCCACTATGACCGAAAAAGCCTGTTTATAGATGGACCTTACATCCGAAGTTCTTTAATCGCAAACTTGTAAAATTAGACCAATCTTTATTACACATTCAATATCAACACAACACTACAATAACCTGTAAACGAAATAGAATAATTGATCAAATTTATTAAAACAACTGGCTGTCCTCAGGGGCTGGTGGGTGGGTCAAAATTGGCTCTTCGTTCCGTCTCGAGCTCACGTGCAGCGAGGAGGTGCAGCTTCAGAGCACAGGAACAAGAGGATGTCTTCTGGTCTTGCGTCCCTTTTTATCCATCTTCAGGGCGGGCGTAAACCCGCCCCTGCCTGCCCCGAGGGCGTGGCCAGCCGCGTCAGTGTCTAGGCCAGCCCACTCTAGGGCGGGAAAAAAGCGCGCCCCGGCTACGCCGCTTCGGGCATACCAGCCGAGACGCGCCTCCCGCCCAAAATGGCTTCCCGGGGGGATCGAGGCACTCTGCCATACGTTCGGGGGGACCGAGTGGTCGCCCCTTTCCATATGGCTGAGATACCCGCCACCCCCTCTCAACACAATCCCCAAAGGAGGGAAACCGGAAACAGTTCTTGAAGTTTTTGGAAGTGGGAGGGAGTGACCCTCCCGGCCGTATTTATTAAAACAAAAAATTATAAACATTTAAACATTAATGTACAATTTCATACCACATTGCGATGTTTGGCTAACCTTAACATATTCTCTAATACAGAGGTTCTCCTAGCCGAACTAACATCCTACAAAACATTTACTTGAAATATTGAAATTGTACATCCTAACGTTTAAGGGCCAACGGCAAGGTCGTAACCGGTGTCAAGATCCCTAACCAGACATACCCCCCCCACTTGGAGGGGCGACAGCACTGAGGCGTACTCAAGTGCAACTACTACCAATTTCCCTTGACTTGACGGGGGCACTTATCAACTCGACGCCAGTTAAAGGTCGTTCGAAGACTCGTGTGAGGTATCTAGAAGGTATCGTAGACCTCCCCCCAACCCCACACAACTTACCGCATCTGCCGTCGCAGATGTCACTGGCCCCGGGAAATTCCCCAGGAGGGGGCTGTAACCCCTCCTACACAGGAAGGGGCCTTGACCGCCTTTCCTCTTCTTTCAGCGACCCATCCTTAGAAGGGACCGCCTCCCCGTTGAGGGGCCAAAGGCCACCTCCCCCGAGCGCTCCCATCCGTGTTGGGTGACGCCCACTCATAGGGATCTTCCAATTAGTGCTCACCGATCATGACCTTAACGCCACAGGCCGGATAGTTGACCGGCTATCCGGACCCCCCCACACAACTCCTACCTAAAGGTCATGTTTCAACGATTTTAACCATGCTAAGAAGTCTCCTAAGAGTAACTCATTCCCCACCCAAGACAAATGCACACCATCCCCCGAATACATACTGTCATCATTAATACAGTTATGAGAAATAGAATGCAATGTCCTGGAACGGAACAACCTACTCACTTTATTGTTAAGCTTTCTCACAGAATGGTTCAAAGCAGGAATAGAGATAGCCCCCCGCCACACTTTTCGTGGAATCAAATGGGACCATGCAATCGTGCACCCCGGAACTCTCCTCGCCAACCAACTTACGGTGGAAAGCATTGCCTCCAGGAGTAGTCGTCTACCGATGGTGACCAAATCATTACCCCCAACATGCACTATAACTATAGACGGCGGTGACCTTGTCCGCCCTAACAAACCCTCGAAAAATGTTTGAAACTGGTCAATACAGAGACCGCCCCTTCCGTAGAAGGACATCCTGTACCCGTATTCCCCAGCTACGTGAATCATGTCACCTGCTTTGAATACGTCTGCGGCACGCCTCACGTATGAGTGGCCCACGACCCACACCTCCTTTTTCACAGCCGGTGATGTCTGACCGCTGGCCCGGTGTAGGGTCGACTGCATAGTCCGCCCCGCCTCGTAGGCTTGCGTAACTGAAAACCAAACAAAAAACAAGAAGCGTGAGTACATTATTACAGCTTCACAACATGTGCAACCGCACGTATCTTTTGTAACAATTGGAGGACCAACGCCCCACTCGTTTCACTTGCTCAACATTAAGACCCCTGGCTGTAGCTTCCGTAGCAGCCCCTATCCGAAAGGAATGGGTCCCAAATTCGCCCGGGTTCAGGCCCGCAGCGGCAATTGACATCGCAAGCACCCGCTGAAACTGAAATTTCGTCAGTGGGGTGGCGTCAGCGTGTCTTAACAAAGTCCCCCCCCATGATGCCACCCTTCGTGCTAGGTAATCCTCTAAACACTTTACCGGACATATGGAGGACCCAGGAATCCTGCGTATGATGACGCAGTCACCCATCCCATCTTGATCAGTCTTGGATTTTACAAAGGAGACAGTCATTGTTTCTCCCCTGATCTGAACGTGTTCCTGGCACAAACCCCCTGCCACATCCAGTTTGTTCCCTGCAACTAGTTCGCTTACCCGCATTGCTCCGTGAAATGCTAGCGTAAAAGCGGCTCGGAACAGCACCGCCTCAAACTGAGATGAGCATGTGGCCGGGAGTGTGGCCAACAACTGGGACAATCTATCCAAACCTATCGGGCGCCTTTCATCTACTCTGCGACCCTCAAGGCGTTGCCACCCACGCAGCGCTTTCTGTACAACGAAAGACGCTGTTGGGTCCTGGATAGCGTGTGCTCTGGCAACAAAGGAAATGGCAGCACGATGCCTCTGGGCCGTAGCCACCGATTTCCCAGCCCTACGTAAGGACATCAGGAAATTCACTACCCCTTCCTCGTGACCCCAAAGTCGCTCTCTATCACTCCCCAAAAAGGCTAAATAGGCCCGAAACGCCCCTTCGTATGCCTTCCTCGTCCTTGGTGCTAGACTCTCTCCCACGAGGTGACGAAGTTCGGGGCACCGAGAGACCAGAGAGCTTCGGGAAAGGGTGCCGGCTCTGGGTCCGCTGAGGGGAGGAAACCCGAAAAAGCCTGCATTTGAAAACGAGACAGTGCGTCAGCCGCCTGATTCATCACCCCTGGAACATGTTTTGCTCTGAATAGCACGTTCAATTGCATACACAGTAAAACAATTTCCTTAAGCAGTCTTAAAATCAGTTTACAACGTGCTGCCTGACTATTGATGCACTCGACCACGGTCATATTGTCAGACCAAAATATGACAGAGTGATCTTTGAACCCATCGGGCCATGTTCTCAAGGCCACCAAGATGGGAAACAGTTCCAGGAAAGCAATATTACTCGTCAGACCATTCTCATGCCACCATGTCGGCCATCTTTGTGCCGACCATTTCGTGCCGAAGATGGCGCCAAAACCTATGCTTCCTGCTGAATCTGTCCACAGCCCCAGCTCTTCAGAGGACACGGCTGGTTCATTCCAGACGATTCTACCATTGAAGTCCGCCAGAAATGCTAACCAAATACGCATGTCCTGGCGGATCTCGGCCGATAGTCTCGTGCGATGATGGCACTCTTTAAGGCCGACCATCGCTTGGGCAATTGAACGGGAAAAGGGGCGGGCCATTGGTATTACCCTCAGGGCAAAATTCAACTGTCCCACCAACTGCTGTAATTGTTGCATCGTAACTTTTGATGCATTTATACACACTTGCAGCGCAGCCCTGAACTTCAACACTTTCTCAGCTGGCAAACGGAAACACCCTTCAATGGAGTCCAACTCGATCCCCAGAAACTCGAGGCAAGTCGTAGGACCCACTGTTTTACCCGGCGCCAATGGCACACCAAATTGTTTCATTAACACACAGAATTCGGCCAAGGCCCGGCCACATTCAAGATCCCCGGCTGCCCCAAGAAACAGAAAATCATCAAGGTAGTGCATTACATCTTGGAAACCTGTTTTCTTTGTGAAGACCCATTGTAGAAAACTACTGAATTTCTCGAAATAAGCACAGGATATAGAGCACCCCATTGGCATACACCTATCCATGTAATAACAACCCTGAAACATGAATCCTAGGAGACGCTGGTCGTCTGGGTGTACCGGGAGCAATCGGAACGCTGACTCGGTATCTGACTTCGCCATCAGCGCCCCGGGCCCCAGGCGATTTAAAATGGCTACGGCCTCATCGAAGGATGCGTACCGCACCGAACACACTTCTGGATCGATTGCATCATTTACGGAAAGACCTCGTGGAGCCGATAAATTGTGAATCAGTCGGAACTCACCGGGGTCTTTCTTGGGGACTACCCCTAAGGGAGAACAAACAAAATTCTGGACCGGGGGTACACTAAGCGACCCGACCTCGAGTCACCTCTTTCCGGATCTTATCCTGTACTACGGTCGTATGCTGCAGGACGGAAAGTTGATTTCTACACTTTTCCACACCCTGAAAGTCCCCTACCGGGATGCGGAAACCATACGAAAAACCGTTCCGCAGCACCCCAGCAGAAGTACGATCCGGGTATTCACTGAGCCAGGGAATCATCGCCAGGGTATCAATTGGGGTAGGTAAAGGCGCCCCTCGGACTATATTAGACCTGTTTGGCACCTCCCCTCCCCCCATTATCACCCGTTCTGGCTCTGCACGAGGACTCAGGATGGGACGACCCACAACCACTACATTCATGTTTGAATTTACACGATCCCTGGGGTCTAGTACATTTACCTCTGTTGTAATTAAAGCAGAAACCCCTTTTCCCGGTATTGCCGGCAGGTTTCGAGTAATCGTCGGTACCCGTACCTGATCGAAAGGGCGTCCCCGCATATTGCCGGGAGGATTCGCCAACATTACTTCCCACCAACGGCATTTTCAACATTCCTGACTCCTTCATTTTATCCCAAGTCAAGGAATCATAACAATCCCAGGTTAAACTTTTATTATGCTCTTTTTCCTTTCTGAACAGATTATCGTAACAGAACCAATGATTACCCTGGTGCGATGTCGAGTACCCCATGATTCGTGATTGATAGATTGGGAACTCGGAAAGCAACTCAGGTCTACGTTCCCCCAAGATTGATGTAAAGATTCCCCAAGCATTGCCCCAATTGCCGATATTCTCATTCACTTTAAAGGCGGCCATTTTTGCGCGCCAAACACTCGGATGCATGAGATCCTTCTGACTCTTTACATGCTCTACCTCATAATGATCAACAAGCAGTGAGAAAATGTTCACATACTCCCCCGCCCAAATCTTTTCCTTAATTGCCAAAGGAACATGTTGCCCCAACTTTTCTCTCCGAGAGGGTGTTGACTCATCCCTCGCGATCGGCAATGGCCGCTTACCTGCACCTGACGCTGCCTCTGTGGTCGCAATCGTCCCTGGTGTCTTGTCCCCTACTGCAGCCGGCACGGGCACCTTGGCTGCTTCCCGTTTCTCACGCAATTGCTTTATCAGCGCCTGCGCATCGACAGCCGTGGCGCCCTCGTTACCTTTACCCAACCACGCTGCCAATTGTGCTGCCAGCTCGGGCGGCATATCATCCTCGGACACGGGGGTGACCACAACGGGAATTGGATTCCCCTCCTCCGGCACGGGAGTTGGAGCCTCGAGCGGGGCACTGGGACCCGGGATGTCTTCACCCGCTGCCCCCCTCCTGGGCCTCTTGTTTTTCCCTCCCGGGGCTGCTCCCGCCAAAGGACGTTTTGGACCCCCTTCCTCATTCTTGTCCACCCGCTTCTTTAGCTCGGACATCTCCTTCATGAGAACACGCAGCATCTGGTCAGTAGTCATGCGCTTTCCCACCTTCTTCGGCATTCTCCAACAAAGTAACTGTAAAACAAACAAGAACGATTAAAACGCTCAAAATTGGCTCTTCGTTCCGTCTCGAGCTCACGTGCAGCGAGGAGGTGCAGCTTCAGAGCACAGGAACAAGAGGATGTCTTCTGGTCTTGCGTCCCTTTTTATCCATCTTCAGGGCGGGCGTAAACCCGCCCCTGCCTGCCCCGAGGGCATGGCCAGCCGCGTCAGTGTCTAGGCCAGCGCACTCTAGGGCGGGAAAAAAGCGCGCCCCGGCTACGCCGCTTCGGGCATACCAGCCGAGACGCGCCTCCCGCCCAAAATGGCTTCCCGGGGGGATCGAGGCACTCTGCCATACGTTCGGGGGGACCGAGTGGTCGCCCCTTTCCATAAATCTCTCCCTAACATTTTAAATGATTAATTCAGGATGATGAAAAGGTGTGGCCTATCTAATGGTTTGTTTAGGCCCAGATCTTTGGACTGGGGTGAATGTGTGTCATTGATCCAAATTCGGTCCATCACCTGTTTTGTTTGTTTGAGGTGAGGCCAACACATGGTTGCAGATAAGATTTTCACTGAAGAAAACAAAGGAGATAATACATGTGAAGGCCTACCAATGAAGTAAGTCATGTCCTCTTCACTCTTGAACAAAGCGCAGACCTCTTTTGAATCTGTGGTCACACCTAAACTTCATCTGCACAATGTCATTCATAAACTTAGGAAACACTAGTGATGTAATTGAAAAATGTGGAGTTTCTTTTCCTCATTTCAGAATTACATCACCTGTGTTTCCTCATTGACTTAAAATATCCTTAATACACATGAAAACGTTTTTTGGAATGCCCTAGCACCATTTTTGGGACATTATTAAAAAGGCGACTGCCAGTAGGTAATATATATATATATATATATATTACCTACTGGCGGTCGCCAGTAGGTATATATAGTTAGGATTTTTTCCCTATGGGATTTCTGAAAATTCTATGTCTAATAACTTTGGCGTTTGTGGACGGAATCGGCTGAAATTTTCAGGAAAATGGCACATTTTGTTTCTGAGCAGCTCCTGGAAATTTGGGGGGGTTCGTCAAGGGGGGGCCGAGGAAAAAGGGGGGTCCCAAAACGCGTTTTTCCCATGTTAATTTCCATAGGGCGGTTGGACTCACTTTTAGCCCGAACGGCTGAATGGATTTCCACCAAACTTGGCAAAATTGTAGGGACTGTTAGCCCGATGTGCCTTTGCTAGGTCTCAATATATGTGCTTCAGTGGATTTTGAGAAATTAACGTTTAAATCAAGATATATATCTGTAACAGCGCTCCGGGCAGCTATCCGGTTAGCGAACTTTTCGCGTATCGGAACTTTGCGATGCGAAGCTGATTGGCTCTTCGGTGTCTGTCAACATTCTAAACAGTCCGGAGCGGCCGCCATCTTGTCTCTCGGTAGGATCGAGAGACAAGAGGAGGCCAAAACAAAGGGGGAAATTACCATAAGGGGGCATAGTAGATCCTCGTTGACCCCCTAGGTTTTATGTGGAGGTTTTAAAAGGGCCTAGGAGGGTCCCAAAAAAAAAATATTTTTTTTGCGTGGTAAGCGCCAAGTTCGCGAACCAGAAAGCGTTCTGGGCAGCGAACTTTAAGGATAAAAGAATGATAGACTTTTGTAATACTGTATGTTAATTATTTGTTGTTTTTGTTCGTTTTTTTATTTATTTATTTATTTTGATTTAAAAAAAATTATTTATTATTTTCATAGTTCATTAAAACTTCCAGCATTATATCATCTGGTATCTCGTCGAACATGGATGTTTCTGTCTCTTGTAAGGTTTGAATAAATTGTTCGTCAAAAGATTGATCCATAAAATCTTCATCCACATTTTCTTCATTTACAATGTCTTCGGATGTAATCTCGAAGGAAACATTACTTTTTTCTTGCTCCCCTTCCATTTTTTTGCTGTAAATTGCATAAAAAAAATAAATAAATTAGAAGAGTTAGGGCACTGTTGGGTTTAAGTTCAGACAGGTAGTTCTGTTTTTTTTAACAGTGAACTTAAAGTAAGTTAATTCATAATTATAGCAGAGAAGTGTAAGTCAATCAATAAATATAACAGAGGAGTCTATCTGTATCTATAACTATAGCAGGGGGACAGTAAATAATTATCAAAAACGTTTTTACAAATTAATTTAAAGTGCCACTTACAAATTATCAATTTAATTTTCAGGGAGGTGAAAAGGCTCTTGAAATGTAGTTCAGGAAGTAGTAGTCAAAATGGCTGTGTTTCCTTCTCTTCCTTTATATATATTCAGGTACATAACCAATCAAATGTCAGGAAAAAAAAATTGAAAATGAAAGTAACATTTTCATTGGTTGTCAATTCCAACACTTCAGATGTGTTTTGTGAAGTAATTTACCTCACGGTACTTAGAGAGGTCTACAGGCTTAATGGCTAAATGGAATTTCAATCAAATTTGTGAAAATGAAAGGGATTGTTATGTAGTATGAGCTAATCTATATTTGGTGACAGTGTCTCTAGTCGTTTTTCTGTAAATTACTTTCCCACCTTTTTTTAGGACCGCTTTCCGGAAAGCGGCCCGGTTAGCGAACCTTAAGCGTCACGGGAGTCCACCATTTTGTGTTTCGGTCGCATTAAGATACAAGATGGAGGGCAAATAATGTTTAGAATGGGTAGAAGGGGTCATGGTAGACTTATCTTGACCCCCTAGGTTTTCTGAGCGTGGCTGAGGAGGCTTATATGTGCGGAAAAAAAACATTTTTTAAAAAGATCTGCGAGGTTAGCTTTCAGTTAGCGAACCGGGTAGCGCTCCGGGGAGCGAATTTTGTGGAAAATTAGTGAAAAAAGTTAGAGAAAAATAATAATTGTGAGTGATCAGATGTAGGGTAGCTCTGAGAAGAGCTTTTGGGTTTATGGTACATTTAGGTACTTATAAGTAGGTACCAATGCACAGTCTTAAATTCAGAATGAAAATTCTGTTGCCCTCATCTGAGAAGTGAACTCCATCTCCTCTGTAGATATCTTGCATGTAGTAACGCAAGTTATTGTTGTACAGAGAGCCCATTCCATGGTCTCTCATGTAAGCTGAAACAGATTTGTTTACATGCTTCCTCGCTTTCTCAATTTGTGGACAAAATTGGTTGGACCACCTCCATTTCTGTCTTTGGCATATATTGGAATATACCAAGGCAGTTTGAGGAAAAAGTGCCATTAATTGCTCAAAGGTGTCCTTTAAAAGCATTTCCAGACCTACCCCTGTCAAAGTGCCCAAATCATTACCTCCACAGTGCACTATTAACAGGTCAGGTTTTGGCAAATGCATAAAGGTTTTCACCAATGGTATCAATTGGTGACATTTTAATCCTCTTTGGCCCAACCACTTAATTTCCACATCTTGTAAATTGAGGTTAGGTAAATTTCTGTTCTCAGCATACCTTTGAGCCCAGTGGATGTAACTATGTCCAACAATCCAGACCTTAAACATGGTGGGAGAAGGTTGTTCTGCAGTCAGATGAAGTGTGGTAATGAAAGGGCAATTGAAACAGTAGGAGTTTCTAAAGAAAAAAAACTGTGGATTTCCAATGCTAATGATTCATTAGCAGTGATTGGTGCATTTCCATTTCTGAAAACAGAAAGTTAGGGTGCATGGATGTGTTCTTTGAAACATGTAATTTGAATGGTCAAGGAAGAAACATTTAATGAAAGATTGCACTGGATACGCAGGTGCACTGAGAGTTCAGAGTTCAATTGAAACATTGTTGTGTGAATTTGCAAACATGAGAGGTCTTCCAGGAGGTGGTTGCTATGGAAACAAGGCAGAGAGGGCAGAGGGGGGAAGGGTTTTGATTTGAAAAAAGTGAGGGAAGAGGTATGATTGGCTAATATGAGAGATATGTGAAATGAATATCTGTATTTCTGTGCTTTCAATAGCTGCAGCCTTTGGAGTGCATCCTTTTTCTTCTGCTGAAGACAATTTGGTGTATTTCTGAGACTGTTTTCAAAACTCAAAAAATATTTGCTAAGGTGAGAAAAGATTTATTTAATTTAGATAGAGAATAGTATGATTTAAGGAGAAAATGATGAAGAAAGCTGTGTTTTTAAAATGTGGTTTTGTCTCTAGTGATATACTAATAGAATTAGTTTCTTTGAGAAATTGTAATTGCATATTCGGTGTAGCATTCTGGCATGCAGTAACACAAGTTATTGTGGTACATGGAGCCCATTCCATGGTCTGTTATGTAAGCTGAAAGAGATATGTTGTTTTTAAAAACGATTTAAGAAATCAATTACATTTCTGGATATGTACTGCTAGAGCTTCATAGGTTGTTTTGAGCCATATTTATAAGGCATTTGAGTGTCTTTGATGTTATGTTTTCCTTTTAAAATGGAAAGTGTTCCTCATGGGGCCCTGAGCAGTTCTTAGCCATGTTATTTAATGGGAAGTGGATAACATGGCTAAGAGCATTTGCTGGAAAATGCATGAATATCGCGGACTTTTCTGCGATATTCATGCATTGCGGCCGTTTTTTTCGCATTTGCGAGCAGTTCTTAGCCATGTTATCCAATGGGAGGTGGATAACATGGCTAAGAGCATTTGCTGGATAATGCATGAATATCGTTGACTTTTCAGTGATATTCATGCATTGCGGCCGTTTTTAATCGCATTTGTGATAAACAATTACATTTCTTGATATGTACTGTTAGAGCTTCATAGGTTGTTTGGGGTCATATTTAGAAGGCATTTCAGTGTCTTTGATGTTATGTTTACCTTTTTAAATGGAAAGCGTTCCTCATGGGGCAAGTGTCTTGTAAATACGCTCCCACTTGCGCTTTGCAAATTTAGATTTTGATTATGGGAGTTACCTAGCCATGTTAATAGTGTCCCAAAAATGGTGCTAGGGCATTCCAGAAAACACTTTCATGTGTCTCAAGGACATTTTTAGTCATTTCTTCATGAATGCAGGTATACAATTGATTTATATGCTGTGTTTAAAAACGAATTTTGAAATCAATTAAATTTCTGCATATGTACTGTTAGAGCTTCATAGGTTGTTTGGGGTCATATTTAGAAGGCATTTTAGTGTCTTTGATGTTATTTTTCCCTTTTTAAATGGAAAGCGTTCCTCATGGGGCCCTGAGCAGTTCTTAGCCATGTTATTTAATAGGAAGTGGATAACATGGCTAAGAGCATTTGCTGGAAAATGCATGAATATCGCTGACTTTTCTGCGATATTCATGCATTGCGGCCGTTTTTTTTCTCATTTGCAAGCAGTTCTTAGCCATGTTATCCAATGGGAGGTGGATAACATGGCTAAGAGCATTTGCTGGAAAATGCATGAATATCGCTGACTTTTCTGCGATATTCATGCATTGCGGCCGTTTTTTTCGCATTTGCGAGCAGTTCTTAGCCATGTTATCCAATGGGAGGTGGATAACATGGCTAAGAGCATTTGCTGGATAATGCATGAATATCGTTGACTTTTCAGCGATATTCATGCATTGCGGCCGTTTTTAATCGCATTTGTGATAAACAATTACATTTCTTGATATGTACTTTTAGAGCTTCATAGGTTGTTTGGGGTCATATTTAGAAGGCATTTTAGTGTCTTTGATGTTATGTTTACCTTTTTAAATGGAAAGCGTTCCTCTTGGGGCAAGTGTCTTGTAAATACGCTCCCACTTGCGCTTGGCAAATTTAGATTTTGATTATGGGAGTTACCTAGCCATGTTAATAGTGTCCCAAAAATGGTGCTAGGGCATTCCAGAAAACACTTTCATGTGTCTCAAGGACATTTTTAGTCATTTCTTCATGAATGCAGGTATACAATTGATTTATATGCTGTGTTTAAAAACGAATTTTGAAATCAATTAAATTTCTGGATATGTACTGTTAGAGCTTCATAGGTTGTTTGGGTTCATATTTATAAGGCATTTGAGTGTCTTTGATGTTATTTTTCCCTTTTTAAATGGAAAGCGTTCCTCATGGGGCCCTGAGCAGTTCTTAGCCATGTTATTTAATAGGAAGTGGATAACATGGCTAAGAGCATTTGCTGGAAAATGCATGAATATCGCTGACTTTTCTGCGATATTCATGCATTGCGGCCGTTTTTTTTCCCATTTGCAAGCACTTCTTAGCCATGTTATCCAATGGGAGGTGGATAACATGGCTAAGAGCATTTGCTTCAAAGGTTGTTTGGGGTCAAACACCATTTTTGGGAAATTATTAACATGCCTATGTAACTCCCATAATCAAAATCTAAATTTGCCAACCGCAGGTGGGAGCGTATTTACAATAAATTTGCACCATGAAGAACGTAAAATAGCATAATAGACACTCAAATGCCTTATAAATATGACCCAAAACATCTTATGAAGCTTTAGCAGTGCATATTTCCAGAAATGTATTGGTTTTCATTTAATGATTTACTTCATTGGTAGGCCTTCACATGTTTTTTTACCTTGGTTTTTTACAGTGAAAATCTTATCTGCAACCATGTGTTGGCCTCACCTCAAATAAACAAAACAGGTGATGGACTGAATGTGGATCAATGACACACATTCACCCCAGTCTAAAGATCTGGGCCTAAACAAATCTTTAGATAGGCTACATCTTATCGTCATCCTGAATTAATCATTTAAAATATTAGGGAGTGATTTATGATTGTTGTATGCCTGTTTTGTACCATTGAGTGTCATTTTTGTGATGCAGTGCTGGTGGAAAACATTTGCTATGTTAAATAATTAGTAGGGCATTAAGTTTTAGATGACTGTTATTTATTTACTGTTTGGTAATAGTGGTTAATAACATTTTATATTATATTTTTCCACAGATTCAACTGGAGATTCTTTCATAGTTTGGAAAATGCCTACAAAAAGTAGAATAAGAAAGGCTAGAAAACGTCAAAGACAGCAGGATGATGTTTTATTGCAGCAGTCCTCTTCCCCAAATACTTGTCAAAACACCAAGAAAGGTCCGGGTAAGAGTACGAAATCATTCTTAAGAAATATTTGTAGTAAAAAAAGTTTTGCTCAAAAAAATGTTTCAGTCCACAAAAAGAAAAGTAATTTAAATGTAAAGGAGAGACCCATCACAAATGTTACTGGTAGAGGAAGAGATAACTCTGTGCATGATAGTAGAAGGAAACAACACTTTAGGGACATTCGAAATCGAATGTTCCGTAATAGGATATTAGTTAATTTATTGAAAAATATTAAAAAGAAAGGCCAACAGAAAGCGGCATTTTATAAGAAGAAGAAAAATGTAGAGAAAATTATTGATCATGCTTTTGAAATTAAGCGAAAGTTGTTTATTTTGGTAATCAATAGAATTAGGAAACTAAGCAAGGTAATTTCTGATTTCAAAACAAAAAGTAGCAGGAAGAGAGTAGTAAATCGTACTAACTTTTGTGAAGTTTTTTTCGGAGAATGGATGCATAGTTCAAGTTGTGAGGCATTTTTTAATGAAGAGAGTTATTTTCAGGATAATGATTTGGTGTTTGCAGTTGACACCAGTGGTCGAGCTTATGAAGTGAAGGATGGTTGTCCAGTTGAAAAAGAACAACTTGTGACAACAGAGACAGAAGAGGCGCTAAGTGATGAGGTTTTAGGAAGACGTCCTAAGGGTCCTGTGTACATTTGGAAGTGTAGTTCTATTTGCAGTGTGCGACAGGTTTCTATCAATTTGCTTTGTGATTTTATACGGACATTTAATAAGAAAAGTTTGAAGCAGAAAATTAAGTTGTTGCAAGATTTAGATCCTTGCAGAGTGAGACAAATGACAGGTTTGCGTGGTCATTCACTGGCTTGTCTTTCCAGGAGAGTATGCCAGAGTGTTTTTCATCATTTCAGGATGCTAGCAGTGCATCATAATAAAGTGAGAACATTAGTGAGAATGTTGTATTATGCTAAGAGTCCAGCAATTATGCTTAAACAATTATGTGCTGCTCTTTTGCATGGTTCTGAAATAGATGTGAAGAATATTTGTGAAGAAATTGAGTTTTGTTACTTTGGTAGTAAAGATGAGAATGTTCAAATTGACCCTGAAGTAGAGGGTAATGTTGAAGATAATGTACAGGTTTCCAGTACAGATTATTTTCAGAAGGAAATTGCCACGTTTCAGATGAAATCAAGTGAGAGGCCTAATTTCACTTGTGTATGTTGTCGACGCACTTATTATAAGAATCAGACTAAGTTAGTGGATTTATATGCAAAAAGTGAAAGGGAAAATAATAGTGAATGGAAGGATTTTGCCACATTCTTGATGGTTGAAAATTGTTTTGATTTGGGAGTGGACCAACGTGTGTGTACTTATTGTTGTAACAAATTAAACCAAAACCAGATGCCTGCTAGGGCGGTTCATAATAATCTGGAATTGGTTGAGATTCCTTCAGAATTGAAGGATTTAAATACTTATGAATCTATTTTGATTCAAAGTATCCATCCCTTTCAGGCTATTGTAAGAATGGAGCCAAAGACAGGGAAGTTGCCTCCAGCAGATTTACAGAGAGGATTAAAGGGAAGAGTTGTTTATTTGCCTCTAGATTTGAACAAAAACATTAACACAATTGGAGTAGAAAAAGTGGAAGAGGAACCTCTGGTTATCTTGGTTAATGGGGTTCCGACAAAGAATAAGAAAATATGGCAAGATTTAGTGGATGTTAGGAAAGTCAAAAAGGCAACAGTGTATTTGAAGAAAAATAATAAGTACTATAAGAATGTATATGTTGCAGAAGAGGAAGTAAGTGATGAAGAGGATAGCGATTTGTGTGTTGGCCAAATTGAGAAAGTAGAGGCCTCTAAAAGTGAAGAAATATATGAACATTATAGTGTTCATCCTTTGCATTCCAAGGAAGTCATGGGGAATGCTATTGAGTTGTTTCAAATGAAACAAGCCAAAGGGAGTCCCATTAGTGTTTGGGAGGAAAGTTTGGAAGCTCGGTGTTTCCCACAGCTATTTCCCACAGGTCAAGGAGGAAGATATGATGAGCGACCTCATCAAATTCCTGCGTCTGAATACCGGACTTTACGATTGTATGCAGAAGATCCTAGGTTTCGGCAATGCATTCCCTATTTGTTTCATCTCTTGTTTGAAAGCGATCTGTCAGGACTGTCATATGCAGTGAACCACATTTTAAAAAGTGGTATACAGATGCAAAACATCTCGGCAAGTGACTTTATGCATAAAGTCAATGTTCAAGACAGTATTTTGGATTCTCACTTAATTAATCTCATGGCGTGTCAGCGTGGTACTAATGAGTACTGGTACCGTCGTCATGGTGATTTAAAATGTATGCTGCGGAACTTAGGAACTCCAACATGGTTCCTCAAGTAAGTCTGCTTCATAGTAAGCAGTATCAGTGTCATAGGAAAAGGAGAACATGAGTGACAAAGAAGGGTAAGATATTAGTAGTCCAGGATTGTGAAAATTATCTTAAATGTTTTCTTTTTGAAAGTTGCGAAAATAGAAAATGACGGGATTTGATTGGAAGAATTACAAGACTTGTGAATAGCTGCAACATGATTTGGCCAAGTGGAAACATGTGGTAGAATGTGAGAAGTCTTTTCTTGTATGTAACATATTTTTCGAATCGTTGGAGGTTTTCTTTCAGAAAGTGGCGGGCTTACAATATTTATAGCACAACACAGTGGACGCTGTTCATAGGACATCCTTCGACGTCATTGAAAGTAAGTTAATTTTAAGGAGTTTTGAATTCAGATTTCTTATGTTGAATGGGTTTTTTAAACACAATCATTTTGATTGTGTTTTTTTTTCCCCGCTGTTACATGATGAATACCTTCAAGTCACTGATTTAAGTGAAATTTGATACATTCTGAGAACAGCAAAAATAAACCATTTAACATGTATAATTAATGTTCTGCTTTTTGTACTTATGATATACATTTAGAAATGTGAGGTAGATATGGAGAAACTGAGTCTTCTGTAAGTGTCAATGTTAATGCTTACAGAGCTGTACTTCTGGAAAGGGGCGACCACTCGGTCCCCCCGAACGTATGGCGGAGTGCCTCGATCCCCCCGGGAAGCCATTTTTGGGCGGGAGGCGCGTCTCGGCTGGTATGCCCGAAGCGGCGTAGCCGGGGCGCGCCTTTTCCCGCCCTAGAGTGGGCTGGCCTAGACACCGACGTAGCCAGCCCCGCCCTAAGGGCAGGCAGGGGCGGGTTCTCGCCCGCCCTGAAGACGGATAAAAAGAGACGCAAGACCAGAAGACGTCCTCTTGTTCTTGTGCTCCGAAGCTGCACCTCCTCGCTACCCGTGAGCTCGGGACAGAACGAAGAGCCAATTTTGAGCGTTTTGATCTTTTTCTTTGTCTTCTAGATACTTCGTCGGAGAAATGCCAAAGAAAGTCGCAAAGAGAATGACGACCGACCAGATGGTGCGGGCCCTTTGCAAAGAGGTGTCCGACATAAAGAAACGGTTGGCGAAACGGGACGGGGAGGAGGGTTCGGGCCCTGCGCCGGCTGGAGGGAGACCTAAGAGGCCGAGAAGGGTTCCAGCCGGTGGAGACGTCCCGGTCCCCTCTGTACCGCTCGAGGCGCCGACCCCAGTACCAATGGAGGGGAATCCAATCCCCGTTGTCGTCACCCCGACACCCAAAGAAGACATGCCCCCCGAGCTGGCAGCACTGCTAGCAGCTTGGTTGGGGGATAGTAGTGATGGCGCCACGGCTGCCGAGGCACAGGCGCTGATAAAAGGGCTTCGTGAGAAGAGAGATGCAGCTAAAGTGACTGCGCCGTTGGCAGGAATAGACAAGCCGCAAGCGGCCGAAGCTGCGTCCGGTGCAGGTAAGCGGCCATTGCCGATTGCAAGGGACGAGTCAGCACCCTCTCGTAGAGAGAGATTGGGACAACATGTGCCTTTAGCTATAAAAGAAAAGATCTGGGCGGGGGAGTACGTGAATATTTTCTCCTTGCTTGTTGATCATTATGAGGTGGAGCATGTTAAAAGTCAGAAGGACTTAATGCATCCGAGTGTTTGGCGCGCAAAAATGGCCGCCTTTAAGGTAAATGAGAATATTGGCAACTGGGGCAATGCGTGGGGTATTTTTACATCGATTTTGGGGGAACGTAGGCCCGAGTTGCTTCCTGAATTTCCCATTTATCAATCACGAATTATGGGTTACTCGACAGCGTATCAAGGTAACCATTGGTTTTGTTATGACAATCTGTTCAGGAAAGAAAAGGAACATAACAAGGGTTTGACTTGGGATTGTTACGATTCTATAACATGGGATAAAATGAAAGAATCAGGAATGTTAAAGATGCCACTGGTTGGGAGCAATGTTGTAGATTACTCCCGCCAAAATGTGGGGACGCCCTTTCGACCAAGTACGAGCACCGACGATCAGTCGAGGCCCGCAGGCAATACCGGGAGGAAGGGTTTCTGCTTTAATTTCAACAAAGGGAAATGTACCAGACCCCCGGGATCGTGTAAATTCAAACATGAGTGTAGTACGTGTGGGTCGTCCCATCCTGAGTCATCGTGTAGAGCCAGAACGGGTGAGAATGGGGGTAAGGGAGGCGCCAAACAGGTCTAAACTAGTCCGAGGGGCGCCTTTACCAACCCCGATTGATACCTTGGCAATGATTCCCTGGCTCAGTGAATACCCGGATCGTACTTCTGCTGGGGTGCTGCGGAACGGTTTTTCACATGGTTTCCGCATCCCGGTAGGGGACTTTCAGGGTGTAGGGATTTGCAAAAATCAACTTTCGGTTTTACAACATACATCTGTGGTGCAAGAAAAAATTCAGAAAGAGGTTAGCCGGGGACGGGTCGCTGGCCCGTTTAGTGTACTCCCGGTACCGGATTTTGTTTGTTCTCCGTTAGGGGTGGTCCCCAAGAAGGACCCAGGTGAGTTTCGTTTGATCCATAATTTGTCTGCTCCACACGGCCTTTCGGTGAACGACGCAATTGATCCAGAAGTTTGTTCGGTGCGATACGCATCGTTTGATGAGGCAGTAGCCATCTTGAATCGCCTGGGGCCCGGGACGTTGATGGCGAAATCAGATATCGAGTCAGCGTTCCGGTTGCTCCCGGTACACCCTGACGATCAGCGTCTTTTGGGATTCGGGTTCCAGGGGTCATTTTACATGGATAGGTGTATGCCAATGGGATGCTCTATATCATGTGCTTATTTTGAGCAATTCAGTACTTTCCTGCAATGGGTGTTCACGAAGAAAACGGGTTTCCGAAATGTAATGCACTACCTTGACGATTTTTTGTTCCTTGGTCCCGCCGGAAATCCCGAATGTGCTCAGGCCTTAGCTGAATTCTGTGTGTTGATGGGTCATTTTGGCGTGCCATTGGCACCGGGTAAAACTATGGGTCCCACGACTTGCCTCCTGAAACAATCATTTAAAATGTTAGACTCAATTTTATGATGGCTTTACATCTTTTTTGCGCTGCTATTTCATCACTATTGTGAGACATTAGCAGTGCAAAAGAAGCACCATGTTCCAAAATAGGCCTCAGTTCATCAACATCAAGATACAGTTTGTTTAAAATATATATGTTTAGGATTGTGTAGGGGACGTAGAGAAGCAGAGGCTTCTGTAAATGTCAAAGTTGTTGAAAAACTGTTTGTTCTTGAACCTTTTCCCTTGTCTTTTCTAATTTTTAAATACATGTTTTAATATTTTTGGAAATGTTTGTTCTCTCTTTTACAGATTGAATGTATGAAAAAATATTTTAAAAAGGTAACAAGAATTATAAGGTAAATGTTTTCTACTCTTTTTACCCACAATGCACTGCTGATGATGTCACTGACACTATCTCTGATTTACTCTCTATAGCTGTTTTTCTTTTTACATTATTCTCTGTTTACTTCCCTTATACTAACTCTTCTTTTTTTTAAAAAAATATTTTTTTGGTTCGCTTCAAGTTCGCGAACCGGTCAGCGAACTTGAAGCGAAGCAAAAGAAATAGAGCTTGCCAGAGTGATAAACATTCTAGCAATTTTATTTGTAAGGGGAGGTAGTTCTGAAAAGAACTTTTTTTTTTTGTTTTTGTTGGTTTTTTTTTTCTGAACATTTTTTGATTTTTTTGTATTTTTAGAACAGTTTTATGTTTTTTTGTGTTTTTTATGGAGGGGAAACAACAAAAAAACGGGTATTGAAAAGGGCTCAACAGGAGCAAAAAAAAAATTACTGCTTGGGTGCGTTAGGGCACTTATGGTTTTCGAACACCATATTGATCAAGTTCACGCTCATGTTCCCATACGAGAGCATAGCACCACAATATATACAGGTAAACCTCATATGTTTAAAGTTTGGCTGAATGTTTGGCACAGTTTCCTGTGCCTCTCTTCCTGTCAAAGACATTGTTGACGTAGATCTGGGCACAGGAGTTGTCGGGGGATTGTCTTGTAGGTCCCTCAACTCTGCCCGGCTGTAGTTTAAGGGATGCCACCTGGCCATATGGCGATGCATAGTATAGTTCCCCATACTATATTTTTTCTCTGTGCCTCTAGCCAATCTGTATTTACAGATGAGGCAGGTGGCATATTTAGCATTGACCTTCTTGTCACCTGGAGGGATGGAAAAAAACTGCCAGATGAAACTTGTTTTCCTCTTAGAAACACGGGGCAACTCCGGGATAAATTCTGGTTGATCTCTATCCTCTTCTTCTTCTTCCTCCTCTTCCTCCTCTCTGTTGGAGATAAATTGACTTGGAGGTCCTCTCTTCTTATGAGGAGGTGGAGGTGGTGGTGGGGGTGCACCAGCTGCAGCAAGTATAGAAGCCATTGCTGAACTCCAGGAAAATGGTCTTTCTCTCACCAAGATGAAAGTCAGAGTGAGGAAAGAAGGAGGGGTTTACATGATTTGGGAAAAGCAAAAGTTCTGAACCAATGAAAAGTGTTATTTTTAGGTCACATGACCTAGTCATACATCATTTGGAAACCAAAAGTGAAATGAACCAATGAAAACTTTGATAAACAAGTCACATGACCTGTTCCGCTTACGTTACGCGGTGCGCGCCGCGTCTCGGATCGCTTCCGGTTCGCGGTCCGGAGCACTTCCGGGAGCGCTAACGCGGCGCGTCATTTGACGCATTACGCGACAACGTGATACGTCGCGCTTCCGCGACGCGTCACAGTTCCGCTAACGTAACGTTTACCGGTTCGCGTACTAGATCGCGGCATCAAGATGAGCTAACGGAAAGCTTCCCGGTTCGCGAACTGGAAGCGAAGAAAACAAATATTAAAAAAAAATATATTAATAAACATCTAAAATATATTTTAAGATTTAAAGAAGAATACATTTTACAGTTACAGATGTTAGCTTTTAAAAAACCAATGAAATTCACAGAAAAAACCATAGGTTATAGACCATATATAGTTAGGAATTTGCATTTACAAAACCTTGAAAATTCACTGAAAAAACCATAGGTTATAGACCATATATAGTTAGGGATTTGCATTTACAAAACCTTATTTTACTCGCATAAAACCATTGAAATTCCATATATAGTTAGTTGCGCTAACTATAAATCGCGCACCCGCAATCCACTGCTGATGATGTCACATATTACATCATTCATGACATGGTCAGTGACATCACTGATGACATCACTGATGACAACATCCAGTGACTGTATGTTTCTGTAAAGTGTAAATATGTCTTACATATTGAAGAATGAGTGGATGTATAAGTGTCTGGATGAAGGATTTAGTAGGTGCATGACTGACTGTATGAGTGAGTGATTAAATATGTCTCACTGAGTGCATGGGTTAGTGACTAAACTGTCTTAATTTGTGCATCATTATGTCTGTTGTTCTGTAAACTGCTGCATGTGTTGATAAGTAGCTATATGAGTAACTATATGGGTTATTGATTGGTAGCCCAGGTATTTGTATGGGAGACTGAGTGTGTGTGTGGGTGGCTGGGAGGTGTGTGACTCTGTACATAGATGTGTGAGTAGTTGATTCACTATATGTATGGGTTCAAAAGTGCATGTGGAAACAGCTGTATGGGCGGTTGACTGTGTGCATGAGTGTATTGGTGAGTGAATGGATATCTCAGTGCTACATGTCAAAGTAAGTACATATGTAAAACACAGTACATGTGAGAGTTGACATATATAAATAACTGTGCATAAGAGCCAGTGAATGTGTGAGTGGCTGTATGGATCATTGTAATCCAACACTGGGCCAGCGGTCAGACATCACCGGCTGTGGAAAAGGAGGTGTGGGTCGTGGGCCACTCACACGTGAGGCGTGCCGCGGACGTATTCAAAGCAGGTGACATGATTCACGTAGCTGGGGAATACGGGTACAGGGTGTCCTTCTACGGAAGAGGCGGTCTCTGTATTGACCAGTTTCAAACATTTTTCGAGGGTTTGTTAGGGCGGACGAGGTCACCGCCGTCTATAGTCAAGGTACATCTAGGGGGCAATGATTTGGTCACCACCGGTAGACGACTTCTCCTGGAGGCAATGCTTTCCACTGTAAGTTGGTTGGCGAGGAGAGTTCCGGGGTGCATAATTGCGTGGTCCCATATGATCCCACGAAAGGTGTGGCGAGGGGCTATTTCTATTCATGCTTTGAATCATTCTGTTAGAAAGCTTAATAACAAAGTGAGTAGGTTGTTCCGTTCCAGGACATTGCATTCTATTTCGCATGGCTGTATTAGTGATGACAGTATGTATTTGGGGGATGGTGTGCATTTGTCTCGGGTGGGGAATGAGTTACTCATAGGAGACTTCTTAGCATGGTTAAAAACGTTAAAACATGACCTTTAGGTAGGAGCTTTGTGGGGGGTCCGGATAGCCGGTCAACTATCCGGCCTGTGGCGGTAAGGTCATGATCGGTGAGCACTAATTGGAAGATCCCTATGAGTGGGCGTCACCCAACATGGATGGGAGCGCTCGGGAGAGGTGGCCATTGGCCCCTCAACGGGGAGGCGGTCCCTTCTAAGGATGGGTCGCCGAAAGAAAAGGAAAGGCGGTCAAGGCCCCTTCCTGGGTAGGAGGGGTTACAGCCCCCTCCTGGGGAATTTCCCGGGGCCAGTGACGTCTGCGACGGCAGATGTGGTAAGTTGTGTGGGGGTTTGGGGGGAGGTCTACGCTACCTTCTAGATACCTCACACGAGTCCTCGAACGACCTTTAAATGGCGTCGAGTTTATGGGTGCCCCCGTCAAGTCAAGGGAAATTGGTAGTTGCACTGGAGGTACGCCTCAGTCCTGTCGCCCCTCCCAAGTGGGGGGGGTATTTCTGGTTAGGGATATTGACACCGGTTACGACCTTGCCGTTGGCCCTTAAACGTTAGGATGTACAATTTCAAAATTTCAAGTCAATGTTTTGTAGGATGTTAGTTCGGCTAGGAGAACCTCTGTATTAGAGAATCTGTTAAGGTTAGCCAAACATCGCAATGTGGTAATGAAATTGTACATTAATATAATGTTTTAATTTTGTTTTAATAAATACGGCCGGGAGGGTCACTCCCTCCCTCTTCCAAAAACTTCAAGAACTGTTTCCGGTTTCCCTCCTTTGGGGATTGTGTTGAGAGGGGGTGGCGGGTATCTCAGCCATATGGAAAGGGGCGACCACTCGGTCCCCCCGCACGTATGGCAGAGTACCACGATCCCCCCAGGAAGCCATCTTGGGCGGGAGGCGTGTCTCGGCTGGTATGCCCGAAGCGGCGTAGCCGGGGCGCGCTTTTTCCCGCCCTAGAGTGGGCTGGCCTAGACACTGACGCGGCTGGCCACGCCCTCGGGGCAGGCAGGGGCGGGTTTACGCCCGCCCTGAAGACGGATAAAAGGGGACGCAAGACCCGAAGGCATCCTCTTGTTCCTGTGCTCTGAAGCTGCACCTCCTCGCTGCACGTGAGCTCGAGACGGAACGAAGAGCCAATTTTGACCCACCCACCAGCCCCTGAAGACAGCAAGTGGTTTTAACAATGTCTGAATAAAGATTTGATGGATAACTCTGATTTTCGTTTACAGGTTATGGTGATTATCGTGATGACTTTGAGTATGCAATAAAGTCTGGTCAATTTGTGTTATGTTTTGCAAATAAAGTATTTCTGCTTTTGTGTTTATCAGTAAGCATGCTTTTAATAAAGTGGTTGTTGCTACTGTCTTTTCATAGTTAGTCATTTAGTAATTTAGTTAGCATTGTCGTATTTATTTTGGTCGGGCGGTAAGGTCATGATCGGTGAGCACTAATTGGAAGATCCCTATGAGTGGGCGTCACCCAACACGGATGGGAGCGCTCGGGAGAGGTGGCCATTGGCCCCTCAACGGGGAGGCGGTCCCTTCTAAGGATGGGTCGCCGAAAGAAAAGGAAAGGCGGTCAAGGCCCCTTCCTGGGTAGGAGGGGTTACAGCCCCCTCCTGGGGAATTTCCCGGGGCCAGTGACGTCTGCGACGGCAGATGTGGTAAGTTGTGTGGGGGTTTGGGGGGAGGTCTACGCTACCTTCTAGATACCTCACACGAGTCCTCGAACGACCTTTAAATGGCGTCGAGTTTATGGGTGCCCCCGTCAAGTCAAGGGAAATTGGTAGTTGCACTGGAGGTACGCCTCAGTCCTGTCGCCCCTCCCAAGTGGGGGGGGGTATTTCTGGTTAGGGATCTTGACACCGGTTACGACCTTGCCGTTGGCCCTTAAACGTTAGGATGTACAATTTCAAAATTTCAAGTCAATGTTTTGTAGGATGTTAGTTCGGCTAGGAGAACCTCTGTATTAGAGAATCTGTTAAGGTTAGCCAAACATCGCAATGTGGTAATGAAATTGTACATTAATATAATGTTTTAATTTTGTTTTAATAAATACGGCCGGGAGGGTCACTCCCTCCCTCTTCCAAAAACTTCAAGAACTGTTTCCGGTTTCCCTCCTTTGGGGATTGTGTTGAGAGGGGGTGGCGGGTATCTCAGCCATATTATATGTTCGCCGTAAACAGTTTCCTGTTTGCTTGGCATATGCGGTGACAATCCATAAATCGCAAGGTTTAAGTGTAGACTGTGCATTGGTGAATATTGGCAGTTCTGTGTTCAAGGAGGGTATGGCATATGTGGCATTGTCACGAGTTAGAACTTTATCGGGATTGTACTTGATTGACTGTGATGTCACAAACATTTGTGCGGATCTAGATTGTGTTAAGGAATACAATAGGTTAAGAAGAGAGTATGCGCCACATTTGCCTCAATATCCTTTGTTTGAGAAACGTGTGGTAGGCCGGAAACGTAGAAATAGCAGTAATAGTAGGGAGGTTGTTGCAAAAAGACTAAAAGTCAATGACCTGAAAATTGTTAGCAGAAAGAAAGTGGATTCTGTTGAAGATGTTGTCGGTTTTCAATTTGAAAACAGTTCTGGTGTCAACTGCTATGCAAATGTAGTGGTTAATGTTCTCTTTTCACTAGAGAGTTTAAAAGAACAGATTCTGTTGAATTCAGAACAAATTTTATGCTGTTTGTTGAATTCTGTTTTCGTAAAATGTAGCACTGATCGAACAAAAGTAGAAAGTGTGTCTGAAGTTCGTTATCTGTTAGATGAATGTTCAGGTCAAACAGACTTCTCTGAAAATAATCAGCAAGATTGTCAGGAGTTTTTAATGTATATGCTTGATATATTGCAAGTTGAGGGTGTAGCCTGTTTGGGCTTTCTTATCAATGGCAGCATGACTGTGAGAATTGTAGGGTATCAAGTACTAGTAGTGTAGACTCAGAAAGATTTATATATTTAACTTTGCCAGACAGTAAATCAGTCTCCTTTAATAAGCTAGTAAATGCAGCGGATCACAACATGGAGTGTAGCCAATGTAAATCTGAAATGATGTCAACATTACTTATACGTAGATATGGACAGTATGTCATTTTAATGATGCAACGATGTAGGCCTGATGGATCAAAATTGTCAACTTTAATAAAAAATTTTGTGGCTTCTCAGCTTTCAATATCAGGAAGGACTTTTGTAACTGTAGCAATTATCTATCACGATGGTCCTTCAACAACTTCAGGACATTATACAGCTTATTTAAAGTCTCGAAACGGCTGGTCATTCTGCAATGATTCCGTTGTAACTTTCAAAAAAAAATTGCCGTTTGACCTTAAAAATTCTTACCTGGTGTTTTTAAAACCAAAATTTTAAAGAAAGAATCTCGGGATTTCCTGTGAAGAATTGCAAAATGTTCATGAAGTTGAGGGAATGTAAGTCTGCAATGCTGTCTAGATTATTGGTCCAAAACTTTTAATTATAATGTCATTTTGTAAAATCCGACTATATAAACCTGATGCAAGTAAGTCTGCTTCATAGTAAGCAGTATCAGTGTCGTAGGAAAAGGAGAACATGAGTGACAAAGAAGGGTAAGATATTAGTAGTCCAGGATTGTGAAAATTATCTTAAATGTTTTCTTTTTGAAAGTTGCGAAAATAGAAAATGACGGGATTTGATTGGAAGAATTACAAGACTTGTGAATAGCTGCAACATGATTTGGCCAAGTGGAAACATGTGGTAGAATGTGAGAAGTCTTTTCTTGTATGTAACATATTTTTCGAATCGTTGGAGGTTTTCTTTCAGAAAGTGGCGGGCTTACAATATTTATAGCACAACACAGTGGACGCTGTTCATAGGACATCCTTCGACGTCATTGAAAGTAAGTTAATTTTAAGGAGTTTTGAATTCAGATTTCTTATGTTGAATGGGTTTTTTAAACACAATCATTTTGATTGTGTTTTTTTTTCCCCGCTGTTACATGATGAATACCTTCAAGTCACTGATTTAAGTGAAATTTGATACATTCTGAGAACAGCAAAAATAAACCATTTAACATGTATAATTAATGTTCTACTTTTTGTACTTATGATATACATTTAGAAATGTGAGGTAGATATGGAGAAACTGAGTCTTCTGTAAGTGTCAATGTTAATGCTTACAGAGCTGTACTTCTGGGTACTGTTTATTTTTTAAAAAAATGAATAGGCCTCACCTCAAAGAAAGCTCTTGAAAGCACACATCTTATTTGCATCCTGAAACAATCATTTAAAATGTTAGACTCAATTTTATGATGGCTTTACATCTTTTTTGCGCTGCTATTGCATCACTATTGTGAGACATTAGCAGTGCAAAAGAAGCACCATGTTCCAAAATAGGCCTCAGTTCATCAACATCAAGATACAGTTTGTTTAAAATATATATGTTTAGGATTGTGTAGGGGACGTAGAGAAGCAGAGGCTTCTGTAAATGTCAAAGTTGTTGAAAAACTGTTTGTTCTTGAACCTTTTCCCTTGTCTTTTCTAATTTTTAAATACATGTTTGAATATTTTTGGAAATGTTTGTTCTCTCTTTTACAGATTGAATGTATGAAAAAATATTTTAAAAAGGTAACAAGAATTATAAGGTAAATGTTTTCTACTCTTTTTACCCACAATGCACTGCTGATGATGTCACTGACACTATCTCTGATTTACTCTCTATAGCTGTTTTTCTTTTTACATTATTCTCTGTTTACTTCCCTTATACTAACTCTTCTTTTTTTTAAAAAAATATTTTTTTGGTTCGCTTCAAGTTCGCGAACCGGTCAGCGAACTTGAAGCGAACCAAAAGAAATGGAGCTTGCCAGAGTGATAAACATTCTAGCAATTTTATTTGTAAGGGGAGGTAGTTCTGAAAAGAACTTTTTTTTTTTGTTTTTGTTGTTTTATTTATTTTTTTTTTTTTCTGAACATTTTTTGATTTTTTTGTATTTTTAGAACAGTTTTATGTTTTTTTGTGTTTTTTATGGAGGGGAAACAACAAAAAAACGGGTATTGAAAAGGGCTCAACAGGAGCAAAAAAAAAATTACTGCTTGGGTGCGTTAGGGCACTTATGGTTTTCGAACACCATATTGATCAAGTTCACGCTCATGTTCCCATACGAGAGCATAGCACCACAATATATACAGGTAAACCTCATATGTTTAAAGTTTGGCTGGATGTTTGGCACAGTTTCCTGTGCCTCTCTTCCTGTCAAAGACATTGTTGACGTAGATCTGGGCACAGGAGTTGTCGGGGGATTGTCTTGTAGGTCCCTCAACTCTGCCCGGCTGTAGTTTAAGGGATGCCACCTGGCCATATGGCGATGCATAGTATAGTTCCCCATACTATATTTTTTCTCTGTGCCTCTAGCCAATCTGTATTTACAGATGAGGCAGGTGGCATATTTAGCATTGACCTTCTTGTCACCTGGAGGGATGGAAAAAAACTGCCAGATGAAACTTGTTTTCCTCTTAGAAACACGGGGCAACTCCGGGATAAATTCTGGTTGATCTCTATCCTCTTCTTCTTCTTCCTCCTCTTCCTCCTCTCTGTTGGAGATAAATTGACTTGGAGGTCCTCTCTTCTTATGAGGAGGTGGAGGTGGTGGTGGGGGTGCACCAGCTGCAGCAAGTATAGAAGCCATTGCTGAACTCCAGGAAAATGGTCTTTCTCTCACCAAGATGAAAGTCAGAGTGAGGAAAGAAGGAGGGGTTTACATGATTTGGGAAAAGCAAAAGTTCTGAACCAATGAAAAGTGTTATTTTTAGGTCACATGACCTAGTCATACATCATTTGGAAACCAAAAGTGAAATGAACCAATGAAAACTTTGATAAACAAGTCACATGACCTGTTCCGCTTACGTTACGCGGTGCGCGCCGCGTCTCGGATCGCTTCCGGTTCGCGGTCCGGAGCACTTCCGGGAGCGCTAACGCGGCGCGTCATTTGACGCATTACGCGACAACGTGATACGTCGCGCTTCCGCGACGCGTCACAGTTCCGCTAACGTAACGTTTACCGGTTCGCGTACTAGATCGCGGCATCAAGATGAGCTAACGGAAAGCTTCCCGGTTCGCGAACTGGAAGCGAAGAAAAAAATATAAAAAAAAAAAATATTAATAAACATCTAAAATATATTTTAAGATTTAAAGAAGAATACATTTTACAGTTACAGATGTTAGCTTTTAAAAAACCAATGAAATTCACAGAAAAAACCATAGGTTATAGACCATATATAGTTAGGAATTTGCATTTACAAAACCTTGAAAATTCACTGAAAAAACCATAGGTTATAGACCATATATAGTTAGGGATTTGCATTTACAAAACCTTATTTTACTCGCATAAAACCATTGAAATTCCATATATAGTTAGTTGCGCTAACTATAAATCGCGCACCCGCAATCCACTGCTGATGATGTCACATATTACATCATTCATGACATGGTCAGTGACATCACTGATGACATCACTGATGACAACATCCAGTGACTGTATGTTTCTGTAAAGTGTAAATATGTCTTACATATTGAAGAATGAGTGGATGTATAAGTGTCTGGATGAAGGATTTAGTAGGTGCATGACTGACTGTATGAGTGAGTGATTAAATATGTCTCACTGAGTGCATGGGTTAGTGACTAAACTGTCTTAATTTGTGCATCATTATGTCTGTTGTTCTGTAAACTGCTGCATGTGTTGATAAGTAGCTATATGAGTAACTATATGGGTTATTGATTGGTAGCCCAGGTATTTGTATGGGAGACTGAGTGTGTGTGTGGGTGGCTGGGAGGTGTGTGACTCTGTACATAGATGTGTGAGTAGTTGATTCACTATATGTATGGGTTCAAAAGTGCATGTGGAAACAGCTGTATGGGCGGTTGACTGTGTGCATGAGTGTATTGGTGAGTGAATGGATATCTCAGTGCTACATGTCAAAGTAAGTACATATGTAAAACACAGTACATGTGAGAGTTGACATATATAAATAACTGTGCATAAGAGCCAGTGAATGTGTGAGTGGCTGTATGGATCATTGTAAACTTGTATCAGGGATTGTATAAGAGAGTAAATATGTGTTAGTATATGTTTGAATAAGTAAAGTTTGTATAACTGTATAGTTGAGGAAATGGAGGTGCGATTGATTCTTTGCATGACTGACTAGGTGTGTGAGTAACTCCATGGATGAGTGACAGTCTGTGAGTGTCTGTTTACACTGATTGTATCTAAGGTTATATTAGAGTCTGAAGAGGTTCATCGTATTATCACATGAATGATATCATCAGTGATGTGATCAGTAATGTCAAATGAGATGTCATCAGTGATGTCATTTGAGATGTCATCAGTGATGTCATTTGAGATGTCATCAGTGATGTCATCAGTGATGTCACTGACCATGTCATGAATGATGTAATATGTGACATCATCAGCAGTGGATTGCGGGTGCGCGATATATAGTTAGCGCAACTAACTATATATGGAATTTCAATGGTTTTATGCGAGTAAAATAAGGTTTTGTAAATGCAAATCCCTAACTATATATGGTCTATAACCTATGGTTTTTTCAGTGAATTTTCAAGGTTTTGTAAATGCAAATTCCTAACTATATATGGTCTATAACCTATGGTTTTTTCTGTGAATATATATATATATATATATTCACTGAAAAAACCATAGGTTATAGACCATATATAGTTAGGAATTCGCATTTACAAAACCTTATTTTACTCACACAAAACCATTGAAATTCGATATATAGTTAGTTGCACTAACTATATATCGCGCACCCGCAATCCACTGCTGATGATGTCACATATTACATCATTCATGACATGGTCAGTGACATCACTGATGACATCACTGATGACATCTCAAATGACATCACTGATGACATCTCAAATGACATCACTGATGACATCACTGATGACATCTCATTTGACATTACTGATACATCACTGATGATATCATTCATGTGATAATACGATGAACCTCTTCAGACTCTAATATAACCTTAGATACAATCAGTGTAAACAGACACTCACAGACTGTCACTCATCCATGGAGTTACTCACACACCTAGTCAGTCAATCAAAGAATCAATCACACCTCCATTTCCTCAACTATACAGTTATACAAACTTTACTTATTCAAACATATACTAACACATATTAACTCTCTTATACAATCCCTGATACAAGTTCACAATGATCCATACAGCCACTCACACATTCACTGGCTCTTATGCACAGTTATTTATATATGTCAACTCTCACATGTACTGTGTTTTACATATGTACTTACTTTGACATGTAGCACTGAGATACCCATTCACTCACCAATACACTCATGCACACAGTCAACCGCCCATACAGCTGTTTCCACATGCACTTTTGAAACCATACATCTAGTGAATCAACTGCTCACACATCTATGCACAGAGTCATACACCTCCCAGCCACCCACACACACACTCAGTCTCCCATACAAATACTTGGGCAACCAATCAATAACCCATATAGTTACTCATATAGCTACTTATCAACACATGCAACAGTTTACAGAACAACAGACATAATGATGCACAAATTAAGACAGTTTAGTCACTAACCCATGCACTCAGTGAGACACATTTAATCACTCACTCATACAGTCAGTCATGCACCTACTAAATCCTTCATCCAGACACTTATACATCCACTCATTCTTCAATATGTAAGACATATTTTAACTTTACAGAAACATACAGTCACTGGATGTTGTCATCAGTGATGTCATCAGTGATGTCATTTGAGATGTCATCAGTGATGTCATCAGTGATGTCACTGACCATGTCATGAATGATGTAATATGTGACATCATCAGCAGTGGATTGCGGGTGCGCGATATATAGTTAGTGCAACTAACTATATATCGAATTTCAATGGTTTTGTGTGAGTAAAATAAGGTTTTGTAAATGCGAATTCCTAACTATATATGGTCTATAACCTATGGTTTTTTCAGTGAATTTTCAAGGTTTTGTAAATGCTAATTCCTAACTATATATGGTCTATAACCTATGGTTTTTTCAGTGAATTTTCAAGGTTTTGTAAATGCTAATTCCTAACTATATATGGTCTATAGCCTATGGTTTTTTCTGTGAATATATATATATACATACATATATAAACATATATCATCTGTATATCTATATAAATACAAACATAAATGCATGCATACATATACTTATATGCATTTTAGGGTTGTTAGGGCGTTTTCGTGTGTATTATGTTGCTTTTTTAGGGCTTTTGGGTCAATTAAGTAGGGTTCCCGGAGCCTAGGGCTGAGGGGCCGGTTCAGTTTCGTGCGTATTGGTGTTGGCAAGGTTTTGAGGGATTTTGGCGGTTTTTGGTCGAGATTTGGCCGTTTTATGGCTTTTTTTGTGTTTGCGGGGGGCGAGTATTCGGGTTGAAATTCGTCCCCGTTCCAGTGGATGGATTGGGCTGATTTTTGGTGAGATGTTAGGGAATCGCTGGAACTAGTGTCCAGCCAAGTTTGAAGCGGATCGGAGCAGTGGAAGTGCTTTAAAGAGCAATTTTTGTGCGGAGTAGCGAATTGTCATGTTATTCAATGGGAGTTTTTGGTGCGCATGGAGAAGGTGAATTTGGGGTGTTCCAGTTGGGCTAGAGGGACGGGGCTTGGGTGAGCTGTAGGGAGAGTGGATCGGCAGGTGTGCCGAATTTTTGGGATTTGTTGGCCGAAGGGAAGGGTGTGCTTGGGCAAAGTCGATTTGGTGAAAACGGTGCGTTATTTACATGAAAGTTGAAAAAACACTAATAAAAGCAAAGCTAAAAAGCCACCTCATTACAAACAGAATGGCTTTAACTTAAACGAGGGCGAGATCTATTGCATTTTCAATGCTTGTTTACTTTGGTTCCATCAAGAAGGCATTCAGATGTGTCACACATTTGCCATAAATTCTGAATGTTAGCACTCTAGTTGCACATTAGATCACTGTAGTAAAGCTACTGCTCACCAGGGACGTCTGCTGCTGGTATTCAAAGTGCATGTTTCAGTCTGCATGTCAGAATTTTTTTAATGAAATAGAAGAGGATTTGAGAAGTCACTCAAAATGATCCCTAATTTTTCTTTCTGAAGCACTAATCATACTTTCTATGGCAAAATTAACCCCCTCATGTTGTTCCTTTTTAAATTGAGTGTTTTCAGACTTACCACTTCATTCCAATCAAGATGGCTTCTGGTGTGCCATACTTTTGTCATAAGTAAGACTGTTAGCGCTCTAGTTGTTCTTTAGAACACTCTGGGACATTCTGTCATTGGGCTATACTTGGGGTACATCTGGGTGATATTTGGGCTACATTTAGGCTCTTTTGTCTCTGGTGGCCATCTTGGGAGACTGTATGTCAGAATTTTTTAATGAAATTGAAGAGGGTTTGAGAAGTCACTCAAAATGTGCCCTAATTTTTCTTTCTGCAGCACTAATCATAATTCATATGGCAAAATATACCCCCTCATTTTGTTCCTTTTTAAATTAAATGTTTTAAGAGTTACCACTTTATTCCAATCAAGATGGCTTCAGGTGTGCCATACCTTTGTAATAAGTAGGACTGTTAGCGCTCTAGTTGTTCTTTAGAACACTCTGGGACATTCTGTCATTGGGCTATACTTGGGCTACATCTGGGTGATATTTGGGCTACATTTGGGCTCTTTTGTCTCTGGTGGCCATTTTGGGAGACTGCATGTCAGAATTTTTTAATGAAATAGAAGAGGATTTGAAAAGTCACTCAAAATGTGCCCTAATTTTTCTTTCTGCAGCACTAATAATACCTTCTATTGCATAATATACCCCCTCATTTTGTTCCTTTTTAAATTAAATGTCTTAAGAGTTACCACTTTATTCCCATCACGATGGCTCCAGGTGTGCTATACCTTTGTAATAAGTAGGACTGTTAGCGCTCTAGTTGTTCTTTAGAACACTCTGGGACATTCTGTCATTGGGCTATATTGGGCTACATCTGGGTGATATTTGGGCTACATTTGGGCTCTTTTGTCTCTGGTGGCCATTTTGGGAGACTGCATGTCAGAATGTTTTAATGAAATAGAAAAGGATTTGAGAAGTCACTCAAAATGTGCCCTAATTTTTCATTCTGCAGCACTAATCATACTTTCTATGGCAAAATATACCCCCTCATGTTGTTTCTTTTTAAATTAAATGTTTTAAGAGTTACCACTTTATTCCAATCAAGATGGCTTCAGGTGTGCCATACCTTTGTAATAAGTAGGACTGTTAGCGCTCTAGTTGTTCTTTAGAACACTCTGGGACATTCTGTCATTGGGCTATACTTGGGCTACATCTGGGTGATATTTGGGCTACATTTGGGCTCTTTTGTCTCTGGTGGCCATTTTGGGAGACTGCATGTCAGAATGTTTTAATGAAATAGAAAAGGATTTGAGAAGTCACTCAAAATGTGCCCTAATTTTTCATTCTGCAGCACTAATAATACCTTCTATTGCATAATATACCCCCTCATTTTGTTTCTTTTTAAATTAAATGTTTTAAGAGTTACCACTTTATTCCAATCAAGATGGCTTCAGGTGTGCCATACCTTTGTAATAAGTAGGACTGTTAGCGTTCTAGTTGTTCTTTAGAACACTCTGGGACATTCTGACATTGGGCTATACTTGGGCTACATCTGGGTGATATTTGGGCTACATTTGGGCTCTTTTGTCTCTGGTGGCCATTTTGGGAGACTGCATGTCAGAATGTTTTAATGAAATAGAAAAGGATTTGAGAAGTCACTGAAAATGTGCCCTAATTTTTCATTCTGCAGCACTAATCATACTTTCTATGGCAAAATATACCCCCTCATGTTGTTTCTTTTTAAATTAAATGTTTTAAGAGTTACCACTTTATTCCAATCAAGATGGCTTCAGGTGTGCCATACCTTTGTAATAAGTAGGACTGTTAGCGCTCTAGTTGTTCTTTAGAACACTCTAGGAGGCTGCAGTAGAACACAAAGGAATCAACTGACAGTCTCTGTCCTTGTTGGATGTACATGTTTTACTGAGAATGTCAGACTTCATTTTCACATGACTGAGAAAGATAATGTGAATTTACAGAAAATATGCTTTCAGTTTAGCTTATAGATCCCCTTCCAAACCACTGTGGGAAAATCATGAGATATTAGTTTTCTTTCAAACAATATTCATGATATCACAGCAGAAGGTTTTTTCACATGGTAAAATCACCTTAGAACCCACCACAATTCCTAAAACGAGTATGGTACCATCAACAAATGATTTATAATGTAACTAAAGTCCTAAAACCCTCTATTAACTACAATGCTTTTTAATGAGGTGCTATCATGTATATTGGTCCCAAGATGGCTGCCAACACTTCTTGGATGAAGTGCTGACAGCCAATCAGATCAGATGTGTGGTTAGGCTCCGCCCAGATATATATATTTTTTTGAACCTAAATTACTCAAAATCCACTGGAGCACATATATTGAGACCTAGCAAAGGCACATCAGGCTAACAGTCCCTACAATTTTGCCAAGTTTCGTGCAAATCCATTCAGCCGTTCGAGCTAAAAGTGAGGCCAACCGCCCTATGGAAATTAACATGGGAAAAATGCGTTTTGGGACCCCCCTTTTTTCTCGGCCCCCCCTTGATGAAACCCCCCCAAATTGTCAGGGGCTGCTCAGAAACAAAATGTTCCATTTTCCTGAAAATTTCAGCCAATTCCGTCCACAAACGCCAAAGTTATTAGACATAGAATTTTCAAAAATCCCATAGAGAAAAAATCCTAACTATATATACCTACTGGCGACCGCCAGTAGGTAATATATATATATATATAAATATATATATATATATATATATATTACCTACTGGCAATAGCCAGTAGGTATATATAGTTAGGATTAATTCCCTATGGGATTTCTGAAAATTCTATGTCTAATAACTTTTGCGTTTGTGGACGGAATCGGCTGAAATTTTCAGGAAAATGGCACATTTTGTTTCTGAGCAGCCCCTGCAAATTTGGTGGGGTTTCGTCAAGGGGGGGCTGAGAAAAAAGGGGGGTCCCAAAACGTGTTTTTCCCATGTTAATTTCCATAGGGCGGTTGGACTCACTTTTAGCTCGAACGGCTGAATGGATTTGCACGAAACTTGGCAAAATTGTAGGGACTGTTAGCCCGATGTGCCTTTGCTAGGTCTCAATATATGTGCTCCAGTAGTTTTTGAGAAATTAACGTTCAAACCAAGATATATATCTGTAGCAGCGCTCTGGGCAGCGATCCGGTCCGCTTACTTTTCGCTTATCGGAACTTTGCGCGCAGAAAGCTGATTGGCTCTCCGATGTCTGTCAACATTCTAAACAGTCCGGAGCGGACGCCATCTTGTCTCTCGGTAGGATCGAGAGAGAAGAAGAGGTGGAAAACGAAAGGGGAATTTAATGAAAGGGGGCAAGGTATCCCCCTCTTGACCCCCTAGGAATGTTGTTGGGGTTATTAAAGGGTCCCGTGGGGAAAATAAAAAAAAAATGATTTTTCACGGTAGAAGCGCGGCCGCGAACTGGTAGCGAAACGGGAATTCGCCATTTTGTGCTTCGTTAATTAAATTACTAGTTATAAGTGGGTGCGGGAGACTTATCCTAATCCCCTATGTTTCCTGAGGGTGGCTGAGGAGGCTGATATATGTTGATACATCTCTTCCAGCGGCTGTGCGTGAGCTTTTTTTTTTTTTTGCTGCGTGACAGTCCGGAGCGGCCGCCATCTTGTCTCTCGGTAGGATCGAGAGAGAAGAAGAGGTGAAAAACGAAGGGGGAATTTATTGAAAGGGGGCAAGGTATACCCCTCTTGACCCCCTAGGAATGTTGTTGGGGTTATTAAAGGGTCCCGTGGGGAAAATAAAAAAATATATATTTTTCACGGTAGAAGCGCTTCACGGGCCGCGAACTGGGCCGCAAACTGGTAGCGAAACGGGAATTCGCCATTTTGTGCTTCGTTTTAATTGTTTAGAGACAAAAATTATCGTCGCACATCGGCCACAATGCATGAATATCGCTGAAAAGTCAGCGATATTCATGCATTATCCAGCAAATGCTCTTAGCCATGTTATCCACCTTCCATTGGATAACATGGCTAAAAACCGCTCTGTGCGTGAGGTTTTTTTTTTTTTTTTTTTTTTTGCTGCGTGACGTTTGTTAACGTTCGATTCGATGGAAATCAGGAAGTGTTGAACACCATTTTGTCACTGCGAGTAAATATTTTGTTATAAATGAATCCTTATTGATAAACATTGTCTGCGCCATCTTGCGTTTTTGTCCAATGCCACAATTTTGTCGTGCACGGCAGCCATTTTAGATGCCTTGACCAGGGCCACTCTCTGCACGCCGTTGATTCTCAGCATGGCTCCCCACCCTCGCACGCATCTCCCCCACGCAATGGTCACCCCCGCTCTCTCTCTCATGCATGGGCCATATACTTCCCCCATCTGCGCTGCTCTTCTCTGAGAATCACACCCTGTGCCCGCCCGACACCTCCCTTTCACCCTATTCACTGCCGCACCATCTGACACTCCTCTTCCTCTGTGTCCGATTGTCCAGGCCGGACCTAGGCTATCACCTAGCCCTGCGGATGTAGTGTATGGCTCCAGCTGTAGAGTATCCAGACATGCCAACCCTCCCGATTCAGGTGTGAGACTACTGATTTCAGTGCTAGTCTTTCGTTTCCCGATTCCTGCAAGGAAAAACCCGGGGGCATATTTCCAACAAGTAGCGGTAATTTTTGTCTCTAACTTGTTTAGAGACAATAATTATTGCCGCACTTCGGCGAATTTTATCGCACATAAACCTTGCTATTAGCAAGGTTTATCGCAAATACGATAAAAAATGGCCGCAATGCATGAATATCGCTGAAAAGTCAGCGATATTCATGCATTAGTCAGCAAATGCTCTTAGCCATGTTATCCACTTCCCATTGAACAAGCGCATGGTCTTTTAAAGATTTGTGAAGTACTCGGGGCGGGGGGGGGGGGCACTGGCAGCAATTTGCAGGCCAGGCAGTGTTCAACTCGTGCATCACCCTTTCTCTGCCTGCTATTGCGCTCCATGCTTCGGAAAGGTAAGAAAAAGAACGTGCATTTGAGTTTGAAATGTCCGATCTTGTAGCAGTACACTTGCAAAGCCCACACATGACAATAACCCGATTCAAGGCCCCATTCACCCGATTTTTAAAAAAAATATAGTACTCCAAGACAGTTACATTTTAAAACTTTATTAATATTTAAATATAACGAACGCAACAAAAACTGTAAATATATTTAACCATTTTTTGAAATTAACCAGAACTATAACGATAACAACAACAACAACAATAATATAACTTTTATGCCTAAATTACGGAAACATTTAGCTAATCTGCTAAAGGGGGGAGTCGCCATTTCTTTACAATAATCAATAATGAAAAATCCACATCAATAGGGTTGCCCGTTTTGTCGATGCAGCACTATAGTGCAATATACACAGCACCTGGGGTGTCAAGAGTGAACAGGTCTTTCTTTGTTCCTTAAGATGTTATCTCCGAGAATGCTGATTCATTGGTGTCTGTACACTTCTTTGTCAATTCTGTCAAGATGATAACTGCTTTATAAACAGACGATATCTTTGTTTCGTCATTAGTGTTAAGTGTGTCTGAAACTACAGTGCCCTTCTGTTTTTTTTTCTTCAGGCTCTACAGAGTTTTGTGTGTTGTTCTTTTGAGCGACAATTATTCCAGAGGTTTCAGGTTCACTTGTTTTGTTCTGCAGTGAGTTAACAGCTTTAGAGAGTTCATGTTTATTTGCTATGTCCTGCTGTTCGTGAACTGCTTCAGAGACGTCAGCCTCATTTGTTATGCTTCAGTAGATCCTGGACCTGCCCGGCCGCGCCCAAAATGGCGCCGGTGTAAATGGGACTCGTAACTGCTTGTTCTGTACTGGTTGCCCAACCTTGATATCACGAGATACATATGCAGTTTTGAAGCACATGGCGGAGGCTTGTCTGCTGTAGTGGGGCGCCCCTTTATCGTTTCAGTCGCCATTCCGCCCGCTTTTGCTACACTGTGCCTCATCCGCCATTCAGCTGTTTACCGCCCGCTCTTACGGCTACAGCGTCTCGCTCACCATGTAGTTGAGTTGCTCCCACTCTTGCGGTGCAGCGGTAGGCGGCTTCCACAGGACTCTTAAAATGGCGGCCGGCTCTTCGGATTTGGGCCTGGTCCAGTAAAATGGCCCTGGGACACCTTGGAACTCGGACGCTTGTCTGCCAGGGCTTGGGTTCCATTCTCGAAAGCGTCCCCTCAGCCTTGAAGATTGTACAAAAGTCTTGGGGGCCTCCGACTCCCGCAGGCTTCCGGTGGGGAGCGGCTGCCATGATTGCTTGCGGAATGGCCACGACGGAGCTACGAGATGGTGGTGCTCTCATGGTGACGCCAGCTTCAGTCTGAAACATCCAGAAACAAGGTGGGGCTTTCATCGTTTGGGGAAAAAAAATGTTTTAATCCAATGAAAAGTGTTAATTTTAGGTCACATGACCTAGTCTTACATAATTAGGAAAAGAAAAGTAAAATGAACCAATGAAAAGTTTTATTAACAAGTCACATGACCTGTTATGCTTACGTTACGCGCTGCGCGGCGCGCTCTGGATCGTTTCCTGGAAGCTGCGCCTTGCGCACCGGAGCACATCCGGGTGCGCTAACGCGTCGCGTCATATGACGCATTACGCGACAATGCAGGTGCAGAATATAGTCAAAATGTCTCCACCAACCATAGGGTTTGCCGTTATTTTGGGCGGTGTGGGTGGCGGAGTCGAGCTGTTTTGCAGCCCTCATGGTGTGGAGCTTAGTTCATTTCATTATTTTCGTATTTCTCATGAAGGGTTGTTCCTAATGTTTGTATTTTACCGAGGTTAAAAAGAGATCGAATTAGTGGTCTACTGATTTTGCTCGATTACTTTTATTTTTTTACACGATTTTTCACTATCTGCAAAGACTAAACAGAGTATTGCGACTTTGTGCTTGTTTGTAAATAGAGAATGATCCAAAGAGAACCAATTCTAAAACAGTAAATGCTTGGATAACAATCAATCAAATGGAGAGACAAGCAGGCACGACGGATTACAACGGGGGCAAAGGCCTGCGTTAACTACCGTTCACTATCTGCAAAGAGAGAGTACTACTAAGAGAAAAGAGGGGAGGGGGGGGGCAGCGTTCAAAGCACATCAGCGTGCATAAATACGAAAATGTTTTTATCTATCACGTACTTGACATTTTAAAGTTTTTCATATTTGCTATTAAAAAACCAATGAAATTCACAGAAAAAACCATAGGTTATAGTGGATATATAGTTAGGAATTTGCATTTACAAAACCTTGAAAATTCAATGAAAAAACCATTGGTTTTAGGCCATATATAGTTAGGGATTTGCATTTACAAAACCTTATTTTACTCGCATAAAACCATTGAAATTCCATATATAGTTATAAGCGCTAACTATATATCGCGCACCCGCAATCCACTGCTGATGATGTCACATATTACATCATTCATGACATGGTTAGTGACATCACTGATGACATCACTGATGACATCTCAAATGACATCACTGATGACATCACTGAAAACATCTCATTTGACATGACTGATCACATCACTGATGATATCATTCATGTGATAATACCATGAACCTCTTCAGACTCTAATATAACCTTAGATACAATCAGTGTAAACAGACAGTCACAGACTGTCACTCATCCATGGAGTTACTCACACACCTAGTCAGTTATGCCAAAAATCAATCACACCTCCATTTTCTCAACTATACAGTTATACACACCTTACTTATTCAAACATATACTAACACATATTTACTTTACTCTCTTATACAATCCCTGATACATGTTCACAATGATCCATACAGCCACTCACACATTCACTGGCTCTTATGCACAGTTATTTATAGATGTCAACTCTCACATGTACTGTGTTTTACATATGTACTTACTTTGACATGTAGCACTGAGATATCCATTCACTCACTAATACACTCATGCACAGTCAACCGCTCATACAGCTGTTTCCACATGCACTTTTGAACCCATACATATAGTGAATCAACTACTCACACATCTATGTACAGAGTCACACACCTCCCAGCCACCCATACACACACACTCAGTTTCCCATACAAATACTTGGACAACCAATGAATAACCCATACAGTTACTCATATAGCTACTGATCAACATATGCAGCAGTTTGTAGAACAACAGATATAATGATGCACAAATTAAAACAGTTTAGTCACTAACCCATGCACTCAGTGAGACACATTTAATCACTCACTCATACAGTCAGTCATGCACCTACTAAATCCTTCATCCAGACACTTATACATCCACTCATTCTTCAATATGTAAGACATATTTTAACTTTACAGAAACATACAGTCACTGGATGTTGTCATCAGTGATGTCATCAGTGATGTCATTTGAGATGTCATCAGTGATGTCATCAGTGATGTCACTAACCATGTCATGAATGATGTAATATGTGACATCATCAGCAGTGGATTGCGGGTGCGCGATATATAGTTAGCGCTTATAACTATATATGGAATTTCAATGGTTTTATGCGAGTAAAATAAGGTTTTGTAAATGCAAATCCCTAACTATATATGGCCTAAAACCAATGGTTTTTTCATTGAATTTTCAAGGTTTTGTAAATGCAAATTCCTAACTATATATCCACTATAACCTATGGTTTTTTCTGTGAATATATATATATATTCACTGAAAAAACCATAGGTTATAGACCATATATAGTTAGGGATTAGCATTTTAAAAACCTTATTTTACTCACACAAAGACATCACTGATCACTGATGACAAATACAATGACATCACTGATGACAACATCCAGTGACTGTATGTTCCTGTAAAGTTAAAATATGTCTTACATATTGAAGAATGAGTGGATGTATAAATGTCTGGATGAAGGATTTAGTAGGTGCATGACTGATTGTATGAGAGAGTAATTAAATGTGTCTCACTGAGTGCCTGGGTTAGTGATTAAACTGTCTTAATTTATGCATCATTATGTCTGTTGTTGTGTAAAATGCTGCATGTGTTGATCAGTAGCTATATGAGTAACTATATGGGTTATTGATTGGTTGTCCAAGTATTTGTATGGGAGAGTGAGTGTGTGTGTGGGGGTGGCTGGGAGGTGTGTGACTCTGTGCATAGATGTGTGAACAGTTGATTCACTAGATGTATGGGTTCAAAACTGCATGTGAAAACAGCTGTATGGGTGGTTGACTGTGTGCATGAGTGTATTGGTGAGTGAATGGATATCTCAGTGCTACATGTCAAAATAAGTACATATGTAAAACACAGTACATGTGAAAGTTGACATATAGCCAGTGAATGTGTGAGTGGCTGTATGGATCATTGTGAACTTGTATCAGGGATTGTATAAGATAGTAAATATGTGTTAGAATATGTTTCAATAAGTAAGATGTGTATAACTGTATAGTTGAGGAAATGGAGGTGTGATTGATTCTTTGCATGACTGACTAGGTGTATGAGTAACTCCATGGATGAATGACAATCTGTGAGTGTTGTTTACACTGAGTGTATCTAAGGTTATATCAAAGTCTGTAGAGGTTCATCGTATTAACACACGAATGATGTCATCAGTGATGTTGTCAGTGATGTCATTTGAGATGTCATCAGTGATGTCACTGACCATGTCATGAATGATGTAATATGTGATGTCATCAGCAGTGGATTGCGGGTGCGCGATATATAGTTAGTGCAACTAACTTTATATGCGAATTTCAATGGTTTTGTGTGAGTAAAATAAGGTTTTTAAAATGCTAATCCCTAACTATATATGGTCTATAACCTATGGTTTTTTCAGTGAATATATATATATATATATATATATATATATATATATATATATATATATATATATATATATATATACATATATATATATATATATATATATATATATATATATATATATATATATATATATATATATATATATATATATATATATATATATATATATATATATATATATATATATATATATATATATATATATATATATATATATATATATATATATATATATATATATATATATTACCTACTGGCGGTCGCCAGTAGGTATATATAGTAGTTAGGATTTTTTCTCTATGGGATTTTTGAAAAATCTATGTCTAATAACTTTGGCGTTTGTGGACGGAATTGGCTGAAATTTTCAGGAAAATGGAACATTTTGTTTCTGAGCAGCCCCTGACAATTTGGGGGGGTTTCATCAAGGGGGGGCCGAGAAAAAAGGGGGGTCCCAAAACGCGTTTTTCCCATGTTAATTTCCATAGGGCAGTTGGCCTCACTTTTAGCTCGAACGGCTGAATGGATTTGCACGAAACTTGGCAAAATTGTAGGGACTGTTAGCTCGATGTGCCTTTGCTAGGTCTCAATATATGTGCTCCAGTGGATTTTGAGTAATTTAGGTTCAAAAAAAGATATATATCTGGGCGGAGCCTAACCACACATCTGATCTGATTGGCAGTCAGCACTTCATCCAAGAAGTGTTGGCAGCCATCTTGGGACCAATATACATGATAGCACCTCATTAAAAAGCATTGTAGTTAATATAGGGTTTTAGGACTTTAGTTACATTATAAATCATTTGTTGATGGTACCATACTCGTTTTAGGAATTGTGGTGGGTTCTAAGGTGATTTTACCATGTGAAAAAACCTTCTGCTGTGATATCATGAATATTGTTTGAAAGAAAACTAATATCTCATGATTTTCCCACAGTGGTTTGGAAGGGGATCTATAAGCTAAACTGAAAGCATATTTTCTGTAAATTCACATTATCTTTCTCAGTCATGTGAAAATGAAGTCTGACATTCTCAGTAAAACATGTACATCCAACAAGGACAGAGACTGTCAGTTGATTCCTTTGTGTTCTACTGCAGCCTCCTAGAGTGTTCTAAAGAACAACTAGAGCGCTAACAGTCCTACTTATTACAAAGGTATGGCACACCTGAAGCCATCTTGATTGGAATAAAGTGGTAACTCTTAAAACATTTAATTTAAAAAGAAACAACATGAGGGGGTATATTTTGCCATAGAAAGTATGATTAGTGCTGCAGAATGAGAAATTAGGGCACATTTTGAGTGACTTCTCAAATCCTTTTCTATTTCATTAAAACATTCTGACATGCAGTCTCCCAAAATGGCCACCAGAGACAAAAGAGCCCAAATGTAGCCCAAATATCACCCAGATGTAGCCCAAGTATAGCCCAATGACAGAATGTCCCAGAGTGTTCTAAAGAACAACTAGAGCGCTAACAGTCCTACTTATTACAAAGGTATGGCACACCTGAAGCCATCTTGATTGGAATAAAGTGGTAACTCTTAAAACATTTAATTTAAAAAGAAACAACATGAGGGGGTATATTTTGCCATAGAAACTATGATTAGTGCTGCAGAATGAAAAATTAGGGCACATTTTGAGTGACTTCTCAAATCCTTTTCTATTTCATTAAAACATTCTGACATGCAGTCTCCCAAAATGGCCACCAGAGACAAAAGAGCCCAAATGTAGCCCAAATATCACCCAGATGTAGCCCAAGTATAGCCCAATGACAGAATGTCCCAGAGTGTTCTAAAGAACAACTAGAGCGCTAACAGTCCTACTTATTACAAAGGTATAGCACACCTGGAGCCATCGTGATCGGAATAAAGTGGTAACTCTTAAAACATTTAATTTAAAAAGGAACAAAATGAGGGGGTATATTATGCAATAGAAGGTATTATTAGTGCTGCAGAAAGAAAAATTAGGGCACATTTTGAGTGACTTTTCAAATCCTCTTCTATTTCATTAAAAAATTCTGACATGCAGTCTCCCAAAATGGCCACCAGAGACAAAAGAGCCCAAATGTAGCCCAAATATCACCCAGATGTAGCCCAAGTATAGCCCAATGACAGAATGTCCCAGAGTGTTCTAAAGAACAACTAGAGCGCTAACAGTCCTACTTATTACAAAGGAATGGCACACCTGAAGCCATCTTGATTGGAATAAAGTGGTAACTCTTAAAACATTTAATTTAAAAAGGAACAAAATGAGGGGGTATATTTTGCCATATGAATTATGATTAGTGCTGCAGAAAGAAAAATTAGGGCACATTTTGAGTGACTTCTCAAACCCTCTTCAATTTCATTAAAAAAATTCTGACATGCAGACTGAAACATGCACTTTGAATACCAGCAGCAGACGTCCCTGGTGAGCAGTAGCTTTACAACAGTGATCTAATGTGCAACTAGAGTGCTAACATTCAGAATTTATGGCAAATGTGTGACACATCTGAATGCCTTCTTGATGGAACCAAAGTAAACTAGCATTGAAAATGCAATAGATCTTGCCCTCGTTTAAGTTAAAGCCATTCTGTTTGTAATGAGGTGGCTTTTTAGCTTTGCTTTTATTAGTGTTTTTTCAACTTTCATGTAAATAACATGCATCTGTATGCATATAAGTATATGTATGCATGCATTTATGTTTGTATTTATATAGATATACAGATGATATATGTTTATATATGTATGTATATATATATATTCACTGAAAAAACCATAGGTTATAGACCATATATAGTTAGGAATTAGCATTTACAAAACCTTGAAAATTCACTGAAAAAACCATAGGTTATAGACCATATATAGTTAGGAATTAGCATTTACAAAACCTTGAAAATTCACTGAAAAAACCATAGGTTATAGACCATATATAGTTAGGAATTCGCATTTACAAAACCTTATTTTACTCACACAAAACCATTGAAATTCCATATATAGTTAGTTGCACTAACTATATATCGCGCACCCGCAATCCACTGCTGATGATGTCACATATTACATCATTCATGACATGGTCAGTGACATCACTGATGACATCACTGGTGACATCTCAAATGACATCACTGATGACATCACTGATGACAACATCCAGTGACTGTATGTTTCTGTAAAGTTAAAATATGTCTTACATATTGAAGAATGAGTGGATGTATAAGTGTCTGGATGAAGGATTTAGTAGGTGCATGACTGACTGTATGAGTGAGTGATTAAATGTGTCTCACTGAGTGCATGGGTTAGTGACTAAACTGTCTTAATTTGTGCATCATTATGTCTGTTGTTCTGTAAACTGTTGCATGTGTTGATAAGTAGCTATATGAGTAACTATATGGGTTATTGATTGGTTGCCCAAGTATTTGTATGGGAGACTGAGTGTGTGTGTGGGTGGCTGGGAGGTGTATGACTCTGTGCATAGATGTGTGAGCAGTTGATTCACTAGATGTATGGTTTCAAAAGTGCATGTGGAAACAGCTGTATGGGCGGTTGACTGTGTGCATGAGTGTATTGGTGAGTGAATGGATATCTCAGTGCTACATGTCAAAGTAAGTACATATGTAAAACACAGTACATGTGAGAGTTGACATATATAAATAACTGTGCATAAGAGCCAGTGAATGTGTGAGTGGCTGTATGGATCATTGTGAACTTGTATCAGGGATTGTATAAGAGAGTAAATATGTGTTAGTATATGTTTGAATAAGTAAAGTTTGTATAACTGTATAGTTGAGGAAATGGAGGTGTGATTGATTCTTTGCATGACTGACTAGGTGTGTGAGTAACTCCATGGATGAGTGACAGTCTGTGAGTGTCTGTTTACACTGATTGTATCTAAGGTTATATTAGAGTCTGAAGAGGTTCATCGTATTATCACATGAATGATATCATCAGTGATGTGATCAGTAATGTCAAATGAGATGTCATCAGTGATGTCATCAGTGATGTCATTTGAGATGTCATCAGTGATGTCATTTGAGATGTCATCAGTGATGTCATCAGTGATGTCACTGACCATGTCATGAATGATGTAATATGTGACATCATCAGCAGTGGATTGCAGGTGCGCGATATATAGTTAGTGCAACTAACTATATATGGAATTTCAATGGTTTTGTGTGAGTAAAATAAGGTTTTGTAAATGCGAATTCCTAACTATATATGGTCTATAACCTATGGTTTTTTCAGTGAATATATATATATATATATATATATATATATATATATATATATATATATATTACCTACTGGCGTGTCGCCAGTAGGTATATATAGTTAGGATTTTTTCCCTATGGGATTTTTGAAAATTCTATGTCTAATAACTTTGGCGTTTGTGGACGGAATCGGCTGAAATGTTCAGGAAAATGGCACATTTTGTTTCTGAGCAGCCCCTGAAAATTTGGGGGGGTTTCGTCAATGGGGGGCTGAGAAAAAAGGGTGGTCCCAAAACGCGTTTTTCCCATTCATTTTTCCATAGGGCAGTTGGACTCACTTTTAGCTCGAACGGCTGAATGGATTTGCACGAAACTTGGCAAAATTGTAGGGACTGTTAGCCCGATGTGCCTTTGCTAGGTCTCAATATATGTGCTCCAGTAGTTTTTGAGAAATTAACGTTCAAAACAAGATATATATCTGTAACAGCGCTCCGGGCAGCGATCCGGTCCGCTTACTTTTCGCGAAACGGAACTTTGCGCGCAGAAAGCTGATTGGCTCTCCGGTGTCTGTCAACATTCTAAACAGTCCGGAGCGGCCGCCATCTTATCTCTCGGTAGGATCGAGAGAGAAGAAGAGGTGAAAAACGAAGGGGGAATTTATTGAAAGGGGGCAAGGTATACCCCTCTTGACCCCCTAGGAATGTTGTTGGGGTTATTAAAGGGTCCCGTGGGGAAAATAAAAAAAAAATGATTTTTCACGGTAGAAGCGCTTCACGGGCCGCGAACTGGGCCGCAAAGTGGTAGCGAAACGGGAATTCGCCATTTTGTGCTTCGTTTTAATTGTTTAGAGACAAAAATTATCGCCGCACATCGGCCACAATGCATGAATATCGCTGAAAAGTCAGCGATATTCATGCATTATCCAGCAAATGCTCTTAGCCATGTTATCCTGTAGTGTAGTTCCTAGTTTCCCACTAGGCCCTGCGCATTGGAATAACATAAACAGTAGTATCGACGTGGAACTGCTTATATTCCAGGCCTCCACTGACTATGCTAAACTTAATTGGGTTGTGTTACCAACTAGCTCAGAGGTCACTGGAAACTTTCTTCTCTGCATAGGAAGTGATCAGCTTCCTTGGCACAGACAAGAAGGGATTCAGTTTTCCAACAACCGTGCAACATGACAACTTTGCTCCTCAGATCAAGAGTCGATCTCTAGGGTCGTGTGAAACAATAGACATAGATTTCACTCAGTCAGTCTAGTGCAGTTTACTTTCACAGTATGTAGAGAATAGAGAGACGGGCGTGTATCAATAAAGGGTTAACATTTATTGAACAGTCTTTCTTCTCGTACAAGAGAAATGTATTGCCACAATTGCAATAACTGTTATTATAAAAAGTACGTACAGTAAGATAAGTATTGCGAAATAGAACTGTAAAAGCATTGATATGGTTTCTTAGCCATACAATGGTTTAAAAGTAATAAAACATATATACAGTCATATATACATTAGGCTAACATACTCAACTGGTGCTTCTAACTAAGCCTACCCCAGTGTGCCTGACCTAAGCCTAACACGTGAAAGGGGGAGTAAGTAAGTAGCTTAAGTTAAGTTGGTTTTGCCAAGGTTTGTTTCAAGAATTCTCGTCTAAGGGTTTAGTCAACACCATACCTCTGAATAGAATGATGGAGGATTGGTATCTCCTTCAGGGGTCTCTCTCGATATCCCAGTCACCTGCAAGGGTAAACTGGAAGCGCCGGGACTGGATTTCTCTGCACGAGAAAGGCAGCGGCTTCTCTCAGCGCGTCGAGGAAGGAGGGGTGACAGCGTCCGCGGGCAGCTGGGCTGGATGTCTTCGCAGAGGACGGCTGCACGGCTCCTCAAGCGTACTGAACCATAGTTCGCACTGTAGCGGCGATAATGGTAATCAGCAGCTTCACCACCACAGGATAGCAGGCTGCAGCGACAGATTCGCTCACAGCTAACAGCTCACAGCTTCGCATTGCTTAAGGCAACGTTGGTAATATTTATACCTGACAGGTGCCGGGTTTGACGCAAGTTTGCTGGACATAAGACGTCAATTAAAGATGTCACTAGGAAGTGACAGTTATCAGTTGCTCATTAGAGTTCTATTACTAATCAAAACATAGCAAGCAGGGATTTCCAGGTTTGCTAAGTTTTTATCTTGTTGAAGAACTCGGAGTGTTATCTAGGAATATCAGATAGTGACTGCTGCTCTGTCATTGCACTAATTGGTCGCAAAGGAAGTAGCAGAGAGTCATGCTGGAATGTGGCTCTGTTCGTGTGAGGCCAGAGATGACTTTACAGAAAATCGCACTTGAACGGTTATGCCAATATAGGGGATAAATGGATTTATAGCCGAATAGGGGCATAAGGTTACAGTATCGATCAGGAACCTAGATAAGCACGCAACACCCACTCCACGTATACATGTCCATAAAAATGACTAAACTAAGCAATAAGATGCATGTGTAACATTGCCCACCCCAAAATACATAAATGCATTCGAAATAGGCGTACTTGTAATACATGGAATTTAGGTACTGTACGTTTTTTTTTTTTTTAAAGCATAGTAATCATTCAAAAGGTATTGCATATGAAATCAATGAACGATTATGCAAAAGGAATTACACATGAAGTATCTCTGACAGAAGAAATGCGAGATAAATCATCACATAAAAATGCATTGTAATAACATGTGTGCTAGAGGCTGGTGTAATGTTGTTATGTCTCTAGATGTGCTTAGAAGTAGAAGTGTGAAGCTTCTGTTCTCTAAGAATAGTTTTTACGTTAAGCAAAGAATTATTCGTGCCAAAAAAGGTCAATATTAGAAAAATTGTCCAATTCAAAGAAAAATAGATTTCCAAAGCACTTGGCAGTTTTTGTTGATCAAAACTGAAGGCCGAATTCAGAGTTCATGGGAACACTGTGTGTCGGAAAGCTTCCAAAAAGTTATTGTTTCTCTATGGGTGAGAACATCGTATCAGACAGGCTCGCAAAGAATTGGTCTACAAAATCAGGTGATAGTTCAACCAAATTAGATAGCGCTGTAACTTGGCAGGTGTGAGAATGATTGCTGTCATCGAAGGCAGGACCAGCAATGCTCACAGAACGTTGTACCTGGATGATGTTGCTTTTGTCACTCGCTCCACTGTTACCACTTGGCTGTAGTACAGGAGTCTCCACGAATGCCGTCATCTGGATTGGTAGCCGCTGGGGACAACACAATGCGTGAGCCGTTATTGGACTTAGCAAAGTATCGACGTCCATTGGTACTGCTGATGGAAGTGAAAGACAGATGTCCAACACGCATTCCTCGCCGCAAAGCATACACCGTAGCACAGGTAAAATGCAATTTTGCCATATCGGTCTGAATGAAAGGAACCAGGTCATGTTCAGATCTCTCAGCCTGGCCAATCCGAGGACGTTAGTTATCCTGTCCCTGTAGCGCATTGCTAGGATTGTCTCTTCCATTCCCATGGGAGCTATGTCTGAGCCGAGGCTTGCCATAACGTAGCAGGATGGTCAAAAATAGAATCCCTGCGATGAGTCCAAAAAATAGTGGAATACCACCAAAGATGGAGTGCACAAAATTAGGAAAGATTCCCAAAATTGCCTGGAAGGGTGTCAGCAGTCCCGTAAAGACTGTCTTAAATATGCCTGGGATGCTTGTTGCACTAGACATGTTAAGGAGTTGGCTCAACATTTCTACGAAATGCACGGGGCAATTTGTTGATAAAAGGTCATGGACCTCAGTAGCCGTCCTTGCGACTAGAAGATCATACGTCTCTTTAGATGACGTTATAGGCACTGTTGTCTGTAAAAGCACAGATTTCATTTTGCTTAATGTATCAATTCGTATAGAATAGAGATTCAGACGAGGCCAGAGGGGAGTCACTATGTCTGGAGGCCCGCTCGGAAACAATGCTTGCATACAACATTTGACCATGGACGTTACTTGTACTAGATAACTTAGTCCGGGCGCGAGGCCACAGCATCTGTGATCCGTTCTAAGAATGTAACTCCCGTTTGCGAGTTGCATAAAGAAGGGCTCTATCTGAGTTGCAGGTGTGACTAGCTGGTGGCATGAAAGGTTGTTTGAATTTCCATCACATGCTCCGTGTAAATTAATACCCTGACACAAAAGTATACCGCTTAGTGAGTGTTTACAGTTGTCACCACTAAGAAATACATTTTTGTCACTGTCACTATAGCAAGAATGAGAGTATGGTAATTTCCATTCGGATTTTACATATCCCTTACCCAATTGTTCATATTGGCCAGCAGGTATGTACTCAAGGCATTTATGAAATCGGAAAGTTGTTATCGGAATTGTGATAATTCTGTGTATTATCCATTCAATGACAGGACTCTCTGACATTGTCAATGATAATCTCTCGAGTTTTTCGATGCTCAGGATTTTATAGTCTGCTCCTTTCTGTGCCAAACTGATCTGTTTATCAGTAAGGTTAAAACTGGAAAATAATGACGTTGTGTTGATTAAACGCCAAGGCACGTAGCCTGAACGAAGATTTTGCAGCGTCCAGCCTAGTTCTATAATAGAGCGTAATTGAGACTGGCCATGTTGTAACATAAGCAAATCTCTGTCTATCACATCAAAGGCAGAGGATACAATATTGTCCAAAGAATATATTCTGGAAGACAGAGTCATTAACCCATTGTCTACTACAGAAAGTGATTTCTCCAAATTAATACGATCAATTTCTCGTATTTTTTCAGCAGTTTTAATTTGCTTTACTTTCCAAGCCTCGTTGTAAGCAGCATAGATGCTGGTCGCTATGAAACGCTTTTGACGCTGTTTGCGTGGTCCAAGAATGAAATCGCGCAAATCAGCACCATCTTTTAATAAAGACAAGTGTTGCTTAATTTCAGCCAGTGTGGATGTAGTTAGCCATTCTAGGCAGAGTTTCCCTACACTGTATGTTGTTATAATCCCTGGATGTTGTCTCTGGGAATATCTCGGGTCTAATCTGGTCATTTTGAACCCCTGTGTTTTATTCAGGAACCTATCTTGACAGCTATTTGTGTCTGTAGGCCAGATTAACCACTTTTTCCAATCAGGATGTGTTCTGTTGAAATGTAAAATTTGTGACACGTCTAACTCAATATCAGCTGTTGCATTTTCAGGTATTGGCATTGGTATAGACAGTGTTTTAAGGTCTTTGATCTTAGCTAGGCCAAGACAAGATGTTTGGTGTACAGTGTCATTTAAAAATAACATTTGTTCTGGTATCATGCAGGTTCTAAATAGTGCTTCTATGCCTTGCACCTGCCAATCTTTTGTACCCCAAATTGTTTTCGTTTCAATATTATTTTTCCAATAATCAAAACCAAATGTCATCATTTTGTCATAAAATGCTTCTGAATATATCAATTTAGAATTTGTCAGCATTATTTTCATTCCTGTTTTGTCTAACAGTTTATAATAAAACGTTTCTGCATCACTTGTGTTAAACCCTGAGAAGTATTTGAATTTCTCAAAAAATGCTTTAGAACTGCTTTTAGGTGGTGTAGAACAATGTTCCCATTGATTATACATAAAAACATTTCTAGGCTGTGCAGATTTATGCAAGTAATGATCCCCATAGTGGGTGTAACATAATAACTGCTCATAACTAGATGAACCTTGTAAATAATCATGATCTGTGAATCTAGCTGACATTACTAAATCAGACATCATGTCATTAATACTGTTAAAGTCCCAATCATCAGAGAATGTACTAGGCGTCACAAAGTCACTTAAGGAAACCTTTAGTTGATGAGGATAATTCAGGATTTCGACCGGACCATAGATCTCATAGTCTGTTTTCTCCCATACTACCCCACCAGGTATTGGAATTGCTGTGACATTTACTGTTGACAGTTCTCTTTTCTTCACGTGGGATGATCTGTGTGGTTTCAGGACCAGGTTGATGTTCTGACTTGCTGTGTCCATTGTAATATATTTTCCTTCAATTAATTTTCCCAAACATAGTACCATGATGAGCCAAAGCAGGAGGAAAAATATACCTAGACCGAACCAGAACTCTAGCCAAGGGGAAATTAGGTAGATTTCCTTCAGTTGATGAAAGAGTTCCGTTGCTTTTTCTTTAAAAGACTTTTTTGTTTCTGGCATCACTTCGGGGTCATTTAAATCTTCAGAGAAGTTGTCGAAGTTGATGAAATAACCAGAGCCAGTTCTATCAATTGATGGGATTGTTCTTTCAATCTGTCTCTCGGTAGCACTTTCTGATGCCACATTATTGTAGACTGGTGCTGTTTCTTGACGAACTGTTTCAATCTGTGTTTCAAGAGGCACGAGTTCCATGGCATTATTGCATAGTCCTTCATTGTGCACTGCAGGCTGATCGAATGTGATGAGTCTTTCAGTTTGAACCTCTTGGATTGTTGCAAGTTTGGGTATTCTGTTGTTTCTTGGGAGTCCACTGGGCCTACTGTTGATTATAGGCCACATGCTTGTGGTTTTACCAGATCGATGGACACGATTCTGTTCTCCTTTTTACCAGCAAGGGGCGGTAGCACAACTGATCTTGTTCCGGTGACTGCCAAGACAGGTACTGCTTTTCTGTAAGAAGGCCCAAATTCCTTCTTCACCGCGATCTTTTCTCTGACTAGATCCCCAATCTTTGGAATCCAGACAGGCCTTGCTGGGGCTGTTGCGGGTGGTGCCTCGTCAGTGGTACTTGGCTGTTGCTTTAACTTTATGTTGCTTAATGATTTTCTTGTTTCATTCAGTTCCTGTAAAACAGCCAACCGGTCTTTTACATCAAACTGCTTTGTTTCTTCTTGTACCACTGACATCTGACTATCGAGGTCCTGAACGTTCATTCTAATTCCGAACAATAGTTCGTATGGGCTGAAACCTTTTAGAGAATTTCTTGGCATGTTGTTAAGACTAGTCTGGACACTTATTAAATGTTTGACCCACCCAGCGCCTGAACCTAATACCTTCGCTGTTATAGATTGCTTTATATCCCGTTTTTTTCTTTCTACCACACTTGTGCGACGGACAAGAATACCGCAACCCAATTCCCATGCTGGCCATGGCCTCCTTATAGGCTCGAGAGCTGAAAGCAGGACCCTGGTCAGAATGGAACGTGGTAATTGCGTATGTGCCGATATGGACTCGCAAATCTTTTATAACTGTTCTAGCGTCAGCCGAGCGCTGGAGGCCTCATTATTTAAGTGCTTTTCGTCTTAACTATTAATAGGACGCAGGGTGGGGTGTAGGCAGCGTTACGCTCTTTCTGATTGGTAGCCGGTAGCAAGGTTCGCTACTGCGATCCCTATTGCAGTTTTCACAGTTGTTTGCATATATTTGGTGTTCTACACTCATTCCCGGCCACCAGAATACTGATTGTAATTCAGTCAGTGATTCCTTGATCTTTCTGTGCCTAAGACCCAAACCCATATGTGCGTCTGCTATTAAAAATATTCTCCTGTTCATGTTTGGAATTACTCTATCCCCCACTCCAGGGATTCGAGCAAAAGGAACAGAGTTTGCATCGATTATGTATGCATAATTGAGTGGATAATTTACGGGTAGTGCTGCGCAGTCGCCTTTTACGGTCGTTTTTACTGCTAGCATGGTTCCCCGTCTATATACTTATCTGTACCCTTTTTTGTGGCTACGGAAGCTGGGTTAGTTGCTTCCGCGGTGGCTGTATTAGCCAATGAATTCCCTGCAACGTGAACGCCATCACGTTGAAGACTCTGTGCGTGAATCACGTGAGTCTTTTGTAGTTCTTTGTGTAAAAGAGCTACTTCGTTCCAGAGCTTTTTATGCTTTATTGTGGCACCTGTGTCATCTTTGTAGTCGTTTTCGATCCAACTCTGCAGTTTATTGTTGTAAGAATTGACGCAAAAATGAGAATCGCACACGATAAGTGTGGGGAATTCGCGTTCTGCATTTTCGAGCGCCATCTTTAAAGATCTGATTTCAGTTCTTTGAACCGAACAGTTTCTTACAGATTCAGTTTTTGTTACTTTCGGTCTGAATTTACCGCACAGCCAACGACCTTTAATGATCGCACATGCTGCATCGTAGGATTTTCTCTCTACGTTGAAATGCTGTACAAAGCTATCTGTATAGATTATACATGCGTATTGTGGGAGAGGCAGGATTTCGATTGGCAGAGGATATTCTTCTTCATAATCTAAATCATTCAGTTCTTCGTATTGCGGGGCGAAATAGTATTTCACATCTTCCGCTCCTAGAGAATCTATGCACTGTATCCATTCCGGATCCAGTGACACTGTAGGCAGGTTTACTGGGCTGAATAGCGCTTCGAAGGCGGATTCCGCTGTAAGGATATTAATCCGTTTGCCGTGTGCTAGTTCTCGTTCATTTGCTAATGCGATTTGCACTGCGTTCACAGTTCTTTCTGTGCGACTGAATGTTTTTTCTGCTTGTGTGTACAAGAGAGATTTAATTGAAATTGGTACCTTTTCTCCCTCATTAGAGGTTAGGTACGTGAATCCGCATCTTCCTGGGATGACTCGGATTACAAGATCGATCGTGTTGTCACGTGTATCTAATTTTGTTTTTGCTAACATGTCTGTTTGCAGTGATCTCAAAATTTCTGTGTGTTTTTGAGTCCAATTGATTTGTTTTAAATCATGTTTAATTAGTTCGTAGAGAGGTTTAACCCTCTCTGCGTAATTTAGGATGTAAGTTCTTCTGAAATTCAGAAAACCTAGTATGGATTGTAAATTCTTCAGCGTTTTTGGAGCTTGGAGTACAGCGCACTTCTCTAAGAAGTTGTCCGCTAGGCTTTTCCCTTCACTTGATAATTCGTACCCTAAAAATAGTACTGTCAGATGGGCAATTCGCACTTTTTAAAGTTGAATTTGTAACCCTCTGCTGCGAACCCAAGTATAATGGTGTTCACTCTTTTCAAATGAGTATCCAAGTCGTCGTCTGTGAGATAGATATCATCTACATAAGACAATGCTTCATCATCATAGATTTGTAGTAACTCTGTTACCCTAGCTGAGAATAGTCCTGGGCTGTTCTTGAACCCCTGTGGGAGTCGACAGAATTTTTCTGTGACCCAAATGCGGAGAAAGCGGTCAAGTATCTGCTTTCTGGTGCAATGTTTTGACAAAAGAAACCATTAGAAATGTCTAATGTCGTTTTATATTTTTTCCTAACTATATTATTCATTAGGGCTGCACTATGCGAGTTTTGTACTGCAAAAGTTTTGCAACATGTATTAAGGTGTCTGTAGTCCAAAACTAGACGATATGAATTGTCTGGCTTGGAGACAGGAAACAAAGGATTGTTCATTTGAGAGGTGCATGTTTCAATCACCCCCTGGTACTCAAGTTGATCTAAGATCTCCCTGACCTGTTTTTTAGCTTCTTGCTTTATGGGATACTGCCGTTGGGCAGTTGGTTCACTTTTTAGTTGGATTTTGTGAGGCGGAGAATCCTCATCCCATCCTACATGATTTTTATACAATGCAGGTGCCTGGGCTACTGCCCATTTCCTTGCATATGTATATTTTTTGTGAATCGGTATGTGATTCGAGAAGGCTGGCATAATCACTTCTTCGCCACGAGGGCACTCCCTGACAAACTCCGGGGGCCAATCTTTTTCAGCTAACAGAATATCATAGCCTTTTGAGAGCTTATCCCAAAATAGACCCTTAATTTTCCTAGTCTTATCACCCTCTATACGCAATGTTATTTCGTATATTTTATGGGGCTCGCTAAGTCTGGTGTCGGCAGTTTCAACTTGAATGTATTCATTCGTGTCCACTGTCTCCAGATGACTCATCAAGATCTTGCGCGCTATACTGATTTCTGCTGCACTGTCCAACATTGTCAATGCCCACTCCCCGTTTTTCAACTGTGTCCTCAGTATTCTCGGCATGGTTGATTACTCTAATACTGGCTACCTTCTTTTTCTGAAATTGAGATTTCTTATTTTGAGCAGGTTCCTTGTCTTTGGACTTGGTGTGCTCTCCTGGGTCTGACCGTCCTCTTCTTTCCGAATTCTGTGGAAAAGATCGAGAGGGACGTGTATCAATACTTTGATATCTATCAGGTTTTTTTATATTATCCCTATTTCTAAGGTTATATCTTTTCTCAGAGGGTTCCCGCTGGGGAGACTGGCGTTCTCGAGTCGGAGTTCTTTCCCTCCGCCGAGGAGACCTTCCTCTGGACTGGAAAACTTTTTCCTTGGGAGTGGATTGTTTATTTCCTTCCCAGCTCTTTTTAGGAGTGTTTGAATTATTTTTAATAAATAATTTTTCAGGATTTTCGAGCAGTTGGGGCTTAACTGGTTTTCCACCCAAGCTGTCTCTACCTAATTCTTCATAGCCCTTTTCTATGATTTTTGCAAGCTCAACAGGATCTTTTATATCTGTTTCCCTCAACTTCTGGCGAATCGCCACAGATGCTGCTTCTCCCTTTATGTTGGCTAATAATATAGCCATGACCTGCTTGAAATCTTTCAGTAATTTCATACCTAGATTTAAAGCGGGCTCTGGACCGAATTCATTTTGAATCTGTTTTAGCACTTCTGGTATTACCGCCATAGACGGAACACCGTGTGTTTTTGTGTAAATGGAAGCAAAGACTGTACCCCAAGTGTCACAGTCCTCCACGTGTGGTGCGATTCCCATTGGAAGGCAGATGGTCAAGATTCTGTGTTTCTCAATAGGGGTAGTATCAGGAAATACTGCCTCTATTTGAGTGATTTTCTGGGCTAACCAGAAAGGAATTTGTTCCCGTTTTACGGGTGTTTTACCAAGACATGACTGTATGTTCTGTGGTGTAATTTTATTTGTGTTCCCCTGATGAGGGGTCAGCTGTGGTGTATTAACAGCTGGCTGGACTGTTGCAGTCCGTATTACATATTGGACTAATTGCCTATGTATTTTTATTAATGTGTTTAGCTGTGCTAAAAGCTCTTCTCTAGACATTCTTGCAATGTCAGGATGTGGTGTGTAGCTGGCTAGAACCGGCCACGTGGCTCCTGGTCTACCTAGTGGACCGAGCCTAGTTATGTGATCATTATGTTTTAGGGCGCCATTAAACCAGAGCAGGTGCTCTTGAAATTTAAGTGGAATTTCAACCTCCTCGAAAGGGGCGTACTCATCCGGAGGTTCCTCTATTTTGTAATAGTGAAACTCTTGTGTTATAGCGTTTACCGCTGGAAAGTTTATCCATGAATAGAATACCTCTGTCTGCCGATACTCGTGAGCCTCTATCACGAAAATTACTGTACCACCTTGAGGTGTCAGTCCGTGTTCTATAAGTTTTAAAGTTATAGATCTTCTTAACTGGACCGGGATAATAATAGCATCCGGGTCTGCCTGTAGGAGACTCGTGTCTTCCTCTATTAGTATGGAAGCCAGCCTAGCTGCTCCTTCATTGTCTGACATTTTATAAATGCAGTTTTTTGCAGAGTAGGTCTCCAAGGAGACAAAGATTAGATGCACAATATTTTGGAACACTGTATCCTTCAACGTTGAATAAACCAGAGCTTTACATAGGAATCTCTTCCTACTAAGGTCGGGCGGATTTTAACCTTTCACCCACTCCAGACGTCTATTGGAGTATTTACGGGAGAAAGGAGTGTGAAATATGCACGACTGAGTTACTCTACAAGTCTTGCGTTAGTTTATCGCCTTACCAAACGTTTGGGCGCCATGTAGTGTAGTTCCCAGTTTCCCACTAGGCCCTGCGCATTGGAATAACATAAACAGTAGTATCGACGTGGAACTGCTTATATTCCAGGCCTCCACTGACTATGCTAAACTTAATTGGGTTGTGTTACCAACTAGCTCAGAGGTCACTGGAAACTTTCTTCTCTGCAAAGGAAGTGATCAGCTTCCTTGGCACAGACAAGAAGGGATTCAGTTTTCCAACAACCGTGCAACATGACAACTTTGCTCCTCAGATCAAGAGTCGATCTCTAGGGTCGTGTGAAACAATAGACATAGATTTCACTCAGTCAGTCTAGTGCAGTTTACTTTCACAGTATGTAGAGAATAGAGAGACGGGCGTGTATCAATAAAGGGTTAACATTTATTGAACAGTCTTTCTTCTCGTACAAGGAAATGTATTGCCACAATTGCAATAACTGTTATTATAAAAAGTACGTACAGTAAGATAAGTATTGCGAAATAGAACTGTAAAAGCATTGATATGGTTTCTTAGCCATACAATGGTTTAAAAGTAATAAAACATATATACAGTCATATATACATTAGGCTAACATACTCAACTGGTGCTTCTAACTAAGCCTACCCCAGTGTGCCTGACCTAAGCCTAACACGTGAAAGGGGGAGTAAGTAAGTAGCTTAAGTTAAGTTGGTTTTGCCAAGGTTTGTTTCAAGAATTCTCGTCTAAGGGTTTAGTCAACACCATACCTCTGAATAGAATGATGGAGGATTGGTATCTCCTTCAGGGGTCTCTCTCGATATCCCAGTCACCTGCGAGGGTAAACTGGAAGCGCCGGGACTGGATTTCTCTGCACGAGAAAGGCAGCGGCTTCTCTTAGCGCGTCGAGGAAGGAGGGGTGACAGCGTCCGCGGGCAGCTGGGCTGGATGTCTTCGCAGAGGACGGCTGCACGGCTCCTCAAGCGTACTGAACCATAGTTCGCGCTGTAGCGGCGATAATGGTAATCAGCAGCTTCACCACCACAGGATAGCAGGCTGCAGCGACAGATTCGCTCACAGCTAACAGCTCACAGCTTCGCATTGCTTAAGGCAACGTTGGTAATATTTATACCTGACAGGTGCCGGGTTTGACGCAAGTTTGCTGGACATAAGACGTCAATTAAAGATGTCACTAGGAAGTGACAGTTATCAGTTGCTCATTAGAGTTCTATTACTAATCAAAACATAGCAAGCGGGGATTTCCAGGTTTGCTAAGTTTTTATCTTGTTGAAGAACTCGGAGTGTTATCTAGGAATATCAGATAGTGACTGCTGCTCTGTCATTGCACTAATTGGTCGCAAAGGAAGTAGCAGAGAGTCATGCTGGAATGTGGCTCTGTTCGTGTGAGGCCAGAGATGACTTTACAGAAAATCGCACTTGAACGGTTATGCCAATATAGGGGATAAATGGATTTATAGCCGAATAGGGGCATAAGGTTACAGTATCGATCAGGAACCTAGATAAGCACGCAACAATCCACCTTCCATTGGATAACATGGCTAAAAACTGCTCTGTGCGTGAGCTTTTTTTTTTTTTTTTGCTGCGTGACGTTTGTAAACGTTCGATTCGATGGAAATCAGGAAGTGTTGACCACCATTTTGTCACTGCGAGTAAATATTTTGTTATAAATGAATATTTATTGATAAACATTGTCTGCGCCATCTTGCGTTTTTGTCCAATGCCACAATTTTGTCGTGCACGGCAGCCATTTTAGATGCCTTGACCAGGGCCACTCTCTACATGCCGCCGATCCTCAGCATGGCTCCCCACCCTCGCAAGCATCTCCCCCACGCACTGGTCACCCCCGCTCTTTCTCTCATGCATGGGCCATATACTTCCCCCCATCTGCGCTGCTCTTCTCTGAGAATCACACCCTGTGCCCGCCCGACACCTCCCTTTCACCCTATTCACTACCGCACCCTCTGACACTCCTCTTCCTCTGTGTCCGATTGTCCAGGCCGGACCTAGGCTATCACCTAGCCCTGCGGATGTAGTTTATGGCCCCAGCTGTAGAGAATCCAGACATGCCAACCCTCCCGATTCAGGCGTGAGACTACTGATTTCAGTGCTAGTCTTTCGCTTCCCGATTCCTGCAAGGAAAAACCCGGGGGCATATTACCAACAACTAGCGATAATTTTTGTCTCTAACTTGTTTAGAGACAAAAATTATCGCCGCACATCGGCGAATTTTATCGCACATAAACCTTGCTATTAGCAAGGTTTATCGCAAATGCGATAAAAAACGGCCGCAATGCATGAATATCGTTGAAAAGTCAGCGATATTCATGCATTATCCAGCAAATGCTCTTAGCCATGTTATCCACTTCCCATTGGATAACATGGCTAAAACTGCTCAGGGCAGGTGTTAGGTTTTGGAGATATTCGCGCTTAGCGCGAATATCTCCAAAAGTTGGTAATAGGAGATAGCGATGGTTAGGGACTGTTTCCAGTCGCTAAAATCTTGGCACACCCACTTTGCATGTCATTAGTGATAAATATCACTGATATGCAAAGCGGGGCCCAAGATGGTCGCTATCTCCTTTTAGCTGTCACTAACTGGTGTTAGCGACAGCTTGGTAATAGGGAGATAATTTTATCTCTTTTTTTTTTGGCTTTTAAAGCCAAAAAAGCGGAAATAAACCCCCTTGATAATATGCCCCATGATTTCTCGGGGGTTTCAGCTGACAGGGCTTGGTATTGTGTTACGTGCTAATTCTTCCAGGAAACGTCAGAGGGTCGATGCAGGGGTTCTAGAAGGGGTGATAAACCATTTAAGCCTCATGAACAAGCGCATGGTCTTTTAAAGATTTGTGAAGTACTCGGGGCGGCGGTGTGTGTGTGCCCTCTTTCAGGAGCGGGCGGGGGGGGGCACTGCCAGCAACTTGCCAGGCCAGGCAGTGTTCAACACGTGCATCACCCTTTCTCTGCCTGCTATTGCGCTCCATGCTACGGAAAGGTAAGAAAAAGAACGTGCATTTGAGTTTGAAATGTCCGATCTTGTAGCAGTACACTTGCAAAGCCCACACATGACAATAACCCAATTCAAGGCCCCATTCACCCGATTTTTTAAACATATATAGCACTCCAACAAAGTTAGATTTTAAAACTTTATTAACTTTTAACTATAATGAACGGAACAAAAACTGTAAAAACATTTAAACATTTTTCACCCAAAAAAGCAACAATGGTCAGAAGCTGTCTTTTGTGCGAATAGTCCCAAGGCAGCACAACGTGCAGAGTTCTGGACGGCACCCAGGTGATGTCGCCTGGGTGCCGCACTGGTTTTGGGATCCTACAATGCTGCTCCGAAAATTGGCGTGGGGCGTCCCGGGTGGTGCGGGGGGAGGCCTCGTCAGTAGCGGTCTGTTGTGCGAATAGTCCCAAGGCAGCAGAACGCGCTGAGATGTTGATGGCACCCAGGTGATGTCCAGTAAACTGCTGCACTGGTTTTGGTATCCTACAATGCTGCTCCGAAAATTGGCGTGCGGCGGCCCGGGGGGGGGGGGGGGGGGCGTGGGGGAGGCGGCGTGAACGGGCCTCCCCAGGTGGCGGCCATCCAGCTGAGTTGCGCCCGCTCTTGCGGCTACAGCGTCTCGCTCACCATGTTGTTGAGTTGCTCCCACTCTTGCAGTGCAGCGATAGGCGGCTGCCACATGACTCTTAAAATGGCGGACGGCTCTTCGGTTTTGGGCCTGGTCCACTGAAATGGCCCTGGGACACCTTGGAACTCGGACGCTTGCCTGCTAGGGCTTGAGCTCCATTCTCGAAAAGCGTCCCCTCAGCCGTGAAGATTCTACAAAAGTCTTGGGGGCCCCCGACTCCTGCAGGCTTCCGGTGGGGAGCAGCTGCCATGATTGCTCGCGGAATGACCACGACGGAGCCATGAGATGGTGGTGCTCTCATGCTGACGCCAGCTTCAGTCTGAATGATCCAGAAACAAGGTGGGGCTTTCATCGTTTGGGAAAAAAAAATGTTCTAAACCAATGAAAAGTGTTATTTTTAGGTCATATGACCAAGCCTTCCATCTTTAGGAAACCAAAAGTAAAATGAACCAATGAAAAGTTTTATAAACAAGTCACATGACCTGTTATGCGGCATAGGGCTACAAAAAGCGTAGAAAATCCGTTGGCACGTGAGGCGGCGTCAGTAGCGGACCGATGTGCGAATAGGCCGAAGGCAGCACAACGCACCGAGATCCGGATGGCACCGAGGTGGTGTCCAGCAAATTGCCGCACTGGTGTGGCCATCCTACAATGCTGCGCCAAAAGATGGCGTGTCCAGCTGAGTTGCGGTCACTCTTGTGGTACAGTGACTCGAACGCGCCGAGATCCGGATGGCACCGAGGTGGTGTCCAGCAAATTGCTGCACTGGTGTGGCCATCCTACAATGCTGCGCCGAAAGACGGCGTGTCCAGCTGAGTTGCGGTCACTCTTGCGGTACAGTGAGTCGAACGCGCCGAGATCCGGATTGCACCGAGGTTGTGTCCAGCAAGTTGCCGCACTGGTGTGGCCATCCTACAATGCTGCGCCGAAAGTCGGCGTGGGGTGCCCCGTTGGCTTATGAGGTGATGTCAGTAGTGGACCGATGTGTGAATAGGTCGGAACCAGCACAAGGCGCCAAGATCCGAATGGCAAGTCCTGGATGTTGAGTGCCTCAGTTGAGAGTTCTGAGCAGTGCTTGTAAGACTGTCTGAAGCTTATTTGCACCTGCTGCAGCTTCACTATTGCCCTGGTGTGGCCAAAGGTCGCACATGACATAGGCGGCCGGCTCCCGAGGTCCGGCGGAACTTTTTTCCTTTTCCTTTCTGCTTCTTTTCCTACAATCCATTTCATCTGAAGACACGACCAGGTCCCTGAATGTGTGCAGGGGGACGCTATTGATTGAATGAAAATGGCGGCTTGACACAAAGCTGACTCAAGCGTTGCTGTTGATGCTATACAGACAAAAATTGGTTTTCAGTTTGTACATTCTTCAGGATTTTTTTTTCCATCCAAGTCTGATTGAGAGTTTGTAGAAAAATGGCTTCAGATTTTCCACATACTACTCTTCAACATTCTTCCTAAATGTAACAATGTGAAACTCACTAGGAGAACGGCTGTTTCTGTTTCCTTTCAAAATGCTGCCAACAATATTTTCTGAATGGAAGACACCATCTTGTAGCATAAAGGGCCGAAAGGGGTTCTGGTCTGGCCGATGGTTGGTGGAGACATTTTGACTATATCTTGGACCTGCCCGGCCTCGCCCAAAATGGCGCCGGTATAAATGGGACTCGTAACTCCTTGCCCGCAAATGTATATCTAGAAAATGTTATTGTAAGTGGCCCTGTCTTATTTTAATTACAAAAATTACGTCCACCGATTCCGCAACTGTTCGACACCTTTGTTCTTGCAACCTAATGGCCCGCTCGTTACGTTCCTCTACAGTGTAAATGTCTCCTCATCATATACGATTTCAGTTTGCTCCGTGGCCGGCCCACGTGGTTATAGGCCCGTATTTGTATACTGACATTTTCACAATAAAGGTTTTTAAAACAAAACACGGTAGTAGTATTTACATTGGTAAAGTTTTTACTTTTAGTCACTGTTTTCGAATCAGTAAAAGGCAAGTGAAATAAAGCAGTTCAATTACATGACGGATAAAAGGTATAATATGTAGGAACGCAGTAAAGATAAATGGTCAAGGGCAGTTGTGTTTTTCATTTCTGCAACATAAAGTGATCGATAAGAATCTGATAATCAGGCGTATCGGCAACTAAGACAGCAGGCCGAATCTCTTTTACTCAATGGCTCCGTCATGGAAGGAAGAAACGCGCGTGCATAAATACGAAAATGTTTTTATCTATCACGTACTTGACATTTTAAAGCTTTTCATATTTGCTATTAAAAAACCAATGAAATTCACAGAAAAAACCATAGGTTATAGTGGATATATAGTTAGGAATTTGCATTTACAAAACCTTGAAAATTCAATGAAAAAACCATTGGTTTTAGGCCATATATAGTTAGGGATTTGCATTTACAAAACCTTATTTTACTCGCATAAAACCATTGAAATTCCATATATAGTTAGATGCGCTAACTATATATCGCGCACCCGCAATCCACTGCTGATGATGTCACATATTACATCATTCATGACATGGTCAGTGACATCACTGATGACATCACTGATGACAACTCAAATGACATCACTGATGACATCTCAAATGACATCACTGATGACATCACTGATGACAACTCAAATGACATCACTGACAACATCACAGATGACATCATTCATGTGTTAATACGATGAACCTCTACAGACTCTGATATATCCTTAGATAAACTCAGTGAAAACAGACACTCACAGATTGTCACTCATCCATGGAGTTACTCATACACCTAGACAGTCATGCAAAGAATCAATCACACCTCCAATTCCTCAACTATACAGTTATACACACCTTACTTATTGAAACATATTCTAACACATATTTACTCTCTTATATAATCCCTAATAAAAGTTCACAATGATCCATACAGCCACTCACACATTCACTGGCTCTAATGCACAGTTATTTATATATGTCAACTCTCACATGGAGTGTGTTTTACATATGTACTTACTTTGACATGTAGCACTGAGATATCCATTCACTCACCAATACACTCATGCACACAGTCAACCGCCCATACAGCTGTTTCCACATGCACTTTTGAAACCATACATCTAGTGAATCAACTGCTCACACATCTATGCACAGAGTCACACACCTCCCAGTCACTCACACACATACTCAGTCTCCCATACAAATACTTGAGCAACCAATCAATAACCCATCTAGTTATTCATATAGCTACTGATCAACACATGCAGCAGTTTACAGAACAACAGATATAATGATGCACAAATTAATACAGTTTAATCACTAACCCATGCACTCAGTGAGACACATTTAATCACTCCCTCATACAATCAGTCATGCACCTACTAAATCCTTCATCCAGACATTTATACATCCACTCATTCTTCAATATGTAAGACATATTTTAACTTTACAGAAACATACAGTCACTGGATGTTGTGATCAGTGATGTCATCAGTGATGTCACTGACCATGTCATGAATGATGTAATATGTGACATCATCAGCAGTGGATTGCGGGTGCGCGATATATACTTAGCGCATCTAACTATATATGGAATTTCAATGGTTTTATGCGAGTAAAATAAGGTTTTGTAAATGCAAATCCCTAACTATATATGGCCTAAAACCAATGGTTTTTTCATTGATATATATATATATATATATATATATATATATATATATATATATATATATATATATATATATATATATATATATATATATATAGAACAATCCTCAGCAACCTCTCGCCCGGAGCCCAATGCAGGAAACCGCTGCGCAGGAAAGAAGACGGAGACCTCAGGTGCAGTGAGCAATTTTCATCTTTATTGTACCCTCGAGGAAGCGGCACACAGCATGACGTTTCGGCCTACACAGAGGCCTTGATCACATGACGCACGCTGGGAAAAGGCAATATTTAAAGTGCTAGTGTTAAGTGGGGATACATTCCAATTGGTAAGTCTGTGGTCACATGATGCACCTGACAATGGATACTGACAACAGACTTTAGATTTACAACCACATCTCGGGATAATCCCTGGCTGATCACCTGTCGCTCCGGTGGCAAATGTATCAGTAAAGTGCATAATGTAATTCATATAAATACACGTAATGTAAACAATGATAACTGGATAAATCCAATTGTGCAAAAGGCAAACGATGTAAACGATGTAAAAAGTGCAATGTGCTACACAAAATGTATACAAAGATAACTGGATAAATCCATATGTGCAAATGGCAAACGATGTAAACGATGTAAAAAGTGCAATGTGCTACATGAAGATACGACTTCACAGTCGTGTACTATATACAACATACATTCTGTACACATGGTCATGAAAAACATCTAAATAAGTTAATAAATACAAAAATATATCATAAATATATAAATATATATATATGTTAAAACCATGACCTTATAATGCAAATATAGATAAATATGCAAATAAGCACAACACCGTTCAATTAGGATGAGATCTATAGTGTGCAAGATTAATCAAACAACAAGGTGTTTTAATACTCAGATCGCAGCATCCTATTATTAAATGCACAACATTGTCTACACGTGCACTGAGCTGGATAGAAGACGGGCAGAGGAGAAGTTGACCCCTCCCAAAAGATAGAGGGGAAAACCATCGCAGCCTCTGCCCTGCTACCATCCCCAATGCTCTTTAATTTCCTAGACCAACCACAGCTCAGAATCGGATGTACCACAGTGAATAGTGAATACCAAAAGGATAACCAAGTGCACTGTTTTTGTGTGAAGTTTTTTTCAACTAGTTTTTTGGTGACTTTGTGACATTGTTTTCTCTTATTCATATACATTAGATTGAGCTGAAAAGTTCTTCAACAAGTGAGTAAAGTTCTTGGTACATCTTAGTGCAACCTAAGCCTAGGCTGCACCCCACTGTTTGGAACCATCCAACCCTCAGATTTGTACAGTGTTGACGACACTAATCTCAATTGGAGGACAGACAAGAAAACCACAATACAGAAGCAATGCAGAAGCAACTACTGCTCAACAGGAGAAACAGAAGACAGTGTATGACAGTGTGGAATTGTCATAAACATGTGTAAAAATCTTCTGTGGAGTTCAGACCCCCCGGAGCTCGACAGTCCATATCCAGGATATACCTGGTTTCCAGTTTTCTAAGGGCACCGTCCCTATCCCCTCCTCTCCTATTAGGACCCACACAGTCGATCGCATAGTAGCGCAAGAGGGAACTGTCATTATTATGATGTTCCTTGAAATGACGGGCCACCGGATATGCCGGGTCACTGGTGTTGATCGCCCTGATGTGCTGGAGTATCCTCTTATGCACCTGCAGTTTGGTACTACCAACATAACGCAGGGCACACGGACACTCCAGCACATACACCACATATTCACTCTTACAAGTAAGCTGTTGTTTAATCTTGCGTGCCTCAGGAGTGAATGGAATAGTGTACTCTGTTTTGTTCACACCATGCTGGCAAGCCTTGCAGGATGAACACTTCCTGAAGCCCCTACTTTTGCCAAGCCAATTTTTACTAGTTAAGATTTCAGGGCTGGACTTGACCAGGGCATTCTGCATAGAGTACGCTCGCCTATATGTGATGGAAGGGGTACTAGGTATTTTGTCCCCTATCACTGGGTCACATTTTACTAGGCTCCAGTGTTTGGAAATAATCTTCCCCAGCGCGGCCTGTTGCCTATTAAAGGCCCAAATCAATCTAACAGGTTGATCATTGGTGGTGGTTTGGTTAGTATGGACTTTAGGCTCCAGGACCTGGCTACGTGGGATAGAATTTGCTCTAGCTATGGCTTTATCCACCATTGCTGACTGATATCCCCTGGCCAGGAATCTGGACCTACTGGCTTGCTGTGCCCGTTGGCACTGGACTTCTGTACTACTTAATCGCCTTATACGCAGCATTTCTCCATACGGTATGCTTCGTATAAGATGAGCAGGGTGATGACTGCTGGCATGGAGGATCGTATTTCCTGCCGTCTCCTTGCGGTATAGCCTAGTTTCAAGACTAGTTGCTCCTGGTGTTACTGTCATGTCCAAAAAGTGCACCTGATCCCTGCTGATGTTAGAGGTGAAATGCAGATTATAGTCATTATCATTTATAATATCAACAAAGTGTTCAGCCTCCTGACGAGTGCCCTTCCAGACAAGGAACACGTCGTCAATATAACGATACCACCTAACAATAGATTGTCTGGAAATGTCAGCGTGCGTGCCATGGAGAACCTGTCTCTCCCAGTAGCCCATGTGAAGACAGGCATAATTGGGAGAGAAACAGGCCCCCATAGCTACGCCCCTGACCTGTTGGTAATATCTATTGTTAAACAAGAAAAAGTTGTGGTGTAAACAAAATGAAATCATAGACAGTAACATGCGGTTGTGGTCAGCCATCATAATAGGTCTCAGTCCTAGGTAGAAATCTATGGCTCTGAGTCCGTCTTGGTGATTAATGCTGGTATATAAAGACGTAACGTCTAGAGTTATGAGCCACATATCCCTACCCCACTCTATTCCCTGTATTTTTCTTACAAAATCATTGGAATCTTGCACATACGATGGTAGCTCCTGCACAAATTCCTGTAAGAAAGAGTCCACATAAATAGTAGTCTTCTCTAACAAGCCCCCACATGCTGCAATTATTGGTCTTCCCGGGGGCTTGTTAGGATTTTTGTGGATTTTCGGGATTAGATAAAGGACTGGCATGACAGGATGATTATTCTTAAGGTATTTCAACTCATCCATACTCAGAAGGCCAAAAGATCTCCACCCCATGAGTAAGGAATGGAAGTCCTCCTGAGCTTTTTTGACCAATGAAATGTCACTATGTCTATAGCAGTTAGTATCATTCAATTGGGAGAGAGCTTCTTCAAGATATAATTTTCGCGGCCACAAAACTATATTCCCTCCCTTGTCAGCCTGTCTGACAATGACATTTTCGTTGGCTTGGATTTTTTGGATAAGGCGCATGTACTGATCATTTTGTGAATATCTCTTGCGTTTGGAGTTGAGCACTTTGGAATGTAATGACTTGATGTCTTTAACCACTGCATCGTGAAAAATGTCAAGATTGTCATATAACATAACAGGTGTGAACGTTGAGCGCGGTTTAAAGGACGTTAATCCCCCCACCCCACTCGGCTCACCTCCAGATGTAACTTGTGAGGATGACTGCTCCGTTCTGAGAGATTCAAGGGCTTCCAGGCCTGGTAAATCACGGGCCTGCAATCCATCTTCTGCCGCCATAGCCCTTGTGACGTAGTTGCGGGTCTTGCTTCCAGCAAAATGCTTTAGTAGCTTGATTTTGCGGACAAATCTAAAAAGATCAATTCTTGTGTCCGCATAATTTAGATCGCATGGCGGACAGAAAGTAAGACCCTTAGACAGGATGTGAATCTCAGAATCCGACAGGACCATGTCGGTCAAGTTGACAACAGAGGGGGCAACGTCCTTTGTTCCAGATAGTAAGTTCACTTCCTGTTCCATCTTTTTGCACTCTTCTTTTTCCTCTTCTGCTGATTTTGCTCTTGCTCTGGATCTGGCCTTGCGACGTTTGTAGCGTTTTGCGTTGCGCTTTTTGTTGTTCCTGAGCGTGACTGCGTTCTCGGGCGTAGGGTTCCTCGCCAGTCTTTCCTCACACAGTCCAGCTCCTCTGCTGGCGTGAGCTTTGTAAACCCCAATTGCCTTCCTGGTTGGGCAGAATTGGAGTCGGAGTCGCTGTTAACGCTTGAACTCAAGTTGGACTCAGATGAGTCATCTTGTACTGTTGATCCTTGAGCCCTGTTGGAATGATCCGTGGAAATGGCCAATTTCTGGCCACGTGAGGCTTTGATGGCATCATACTTTTTCGCAAAGGTGAAAATGCGACCTTCAGCATAGTCCGCCTTGTCGCGTTGAAACTTCCAGGCTTTCCTTTTGCTGATGGATTCCTCCTCCTTCTGAATCCTTGCCATCATGTCCCCTCTAAGTTTGTTGCATTCATCAGGGCAGTCTGAGCTGGCTGCTTCAATGACCAGGTTGACCTCTTCAATCTTTGCTTGCGTTTTCAACCGGTCACTCTCTGCATAGCGAACCAGTATTTGTACTAATTTTCGTGACGATTCTAAATTACAGTCTGCCCATTCACGGAGCATTTCCGGATCCGGATCTTCATAACTCGGGGCCAGCATAACCCGCAGGCCACGAGGTATCCTATTCACTTCTAGGTAACGACTGAGTGAACGGTGCTCCCACCACTTGGAGAGTTCTCTCTTCATCAATTTCTCAAGTTTTTTAAAGTGTTCACGCACGCTAACAATTTCCGTCGCTGGTGCACTAGAACTGGATGGTTCCACTGACCCCCCAGCCGGGGAGTCATCAAACGCATTAAGCGCTGCCTGTTCCCTCGCTTTCAATGCGTCCGCTGACATGCCGCTTCCTCTTAGTTAATAATAGCGCGTGATGCGCACTCACAGCTGCGTTGGAGATCGCTGCGAAATACAAGCCTCCGTACAGCAACGCACACTCTCTCCTCACCGGTGTTTTCTTTTCTGCGCCGCTACGCTGATCCCACACGAAAAACTTGACCCAAGCAGAACGCTCGGCAGGCTCCGCGTCGGGTTCACTGGCAGCGCCGTGTAGACAGCAACCGGGGGCAGGAACAGTTACTCCCTACCGGGAGAAACAAATGACTTCCGGGTCAACAGAAGTCTCGGCTTCCAGCAGTTCCGCCCAAACGAGGGGAGGGGTCATCCAAGTACCGGCGAAGCACACTGCCGGTTTGGCAATATAGAACAATCCTCAGCAACCTCTCGCCCGGAGCCCAATGCAGGAAACCGCTGCGCAGGAAAGAAGACGGAGACCTCAGGTGCAGTGAGCAATTTTCATCTTTATTGTACCCTCGAGGAAGCGGCACACAGCATGACGTTTCGGCCTACACAGAGGCCTTGATCACATGACGCACGCTGGGAAAAGGCAATATTTAAAGTGCTAGTGTTAAGTGGGGATACATTCCAATTGGTAAGTCTGTGGTCACATGATGCACCTGACAATGGATACTGACAACAGACTTTAGATTTACAACCACATCTCGGGATAATCCCTGGCTGATCACCTGTCGCTCCGGTGGCAAATGTATCAGTAAAGTGCATAATGTAATTCATATAAATACACGTAATGTAAACAATGATAACTGGATAAATCCAATTGTGCAAAAGGCAAACGATGTAAACGATGTAAAAAGTGCAATGTGCTACACAAAATGTATACAAAGATAACTGGATAAATCCATATGTGCAAATGGCAAACGATGTAAACGATGTAAAAAGTGCAATGTGCTACATGAAGATACGACTTCACAGTCGTGTACTATATACAACATACATTCTGTACACATGGTCATGAAAAACATCTAAATAAGTTAATAAATACAAAAATATATCATAAATATATAAATATATATATATGTTAAAACCATGACCTTATAATGCAAATATAGATAAATATGCAAATAAGCACAACACCGTTCAATTAGGATGAGATCTATAGTGTGCAAGATTAATCAAACAACAAGGTGTTTTAATACTCAGATCGCAGCATCCTATTATTAAATGCACAACATTGTCTACACGTGCACTGAGCTGGATAGAAGACGGGCAGAGGAGAAGTTGACCCCTCCCAAAAGATAGAGGGGAAAACCATCGCAGCCTCTGCCCTGCTACCATCCCCAATGCTCTTTAATTTCCTAGACCAACCACAGCTCAGAATCGGATGTACCACAGTGAATAGTGAATACCAAAAGGATAACCAAGTGCACTGTTTTTGTGTGAAGTTTTTTTCAACTAGTTTTTTGGTGACTTTGTGACATTGTTTTCTCTTATTCATATACATTAGATTGAGCTGAAAAGTTCTTCAACAAGTGAGTAAAGTTCTTGGTACATCTTAGTGCAACCTAAGCCTAGGCTGCACCCCACTGTTTGGAACCATCCAACCCTCAGATTTGTACAGTGTTGACGACACTAATCTCAATTGGAGGACAGACAAGAAAACCACAATACAGAAGCAATGCAGAAGCAACTACTGCTCAACAGGAGAAACAGAAGACAGTGTATGACAGTGTGGAATTGTCATAAACATGTGTAAAAATCTTCTGTGGAGTTCAGACCCCCCGGAGCTCGACAGTCCATATCCAGGATATACCTGGTTTCCAGTTTTCTAAGGGCACCGTCCCTATCCCCTCCTCTCCTATTAGGACCCACACAGTCGATCGCATAGTAGCGCAAGAGGGAACTGTCATTATTATGATGTTCCTTGAAATGACGGGCCACCGGATATGCCGGGTCACTGGTGTTGATCGCCCTGATGTGCTGGAGTATCCTCTTATGCACCTGCAGTTTGGTACTACCAACATAACGCAGGGCACACGGACACTCCAGCACATACACCACATATTCACTCTTACAAGTAAGCTGTTGTTTAATCTTGCGTGCCTCAGGAGTGAATGGAATAGTGTACTCTGTTTTGTTCACACCATGCTGGCAAGCCTTGCAGGATGAACACTTCCTGAAGCCCCTACTTTTGCCAAGCCAATTTTTACTAGTTAAGATTTCAGGGCTGGACTTGACCAGGGCATTCTGCATAGAGTACGCTCGCCTATATGTGATGGAAGGGGTACTAGGTATTTTGTCCCCTATCACTGGGTCACATTTTACTAGGCTCCAGTGTTTGGAAATAATCTTCCCCAGCGCGGCCTGTTGCCTATTAAAGGCCCAAATCAATCTAACAGGTTGATCATTGGTGGTGGTTTGGTTAGTATGGACTTTAGGCTCCAGGACCTGGCTACGTGGGATAGAATTTGCTCTAGCTATGGCTTTATCCACCATTGCTGACTGATATCCCCTGGCCAGGAATCTGGACCTACTGGCTTGCTGTGCCCGTTGGCACTGGACTTCTGTACTACTTAATCGCCTTATACGCAGCATTTCTCCATACGGTATGCTTCGTATAAGATGAGCAGGGTGATGACTGCTGGCATGGAGGATCGTATTTCCTGCCGTCTCCTTGCGGTATAGCCTAGTTTCAAGACTAGTTGCTCCTGGTGTTACTGTCATGTCCAAAAAGTGCACCTGATCCCTGCTGATGTTAGAGGTGAAATGCAGATTATAGTCATTATCATTTATAATATCAACAAAGTGTTCAGCCTCCTGACGAGTGCCCTTCCAGACAAGGAACACGTCGTCAATATAACGATACCACCTAACAATAGATTGTCTGGAAATGTCAGCGTGCGTGCCATGGAGAACCTGTCTCTCCCAGTAGCCCATGTGAAGACAGGCATAACTGGGAGAGAAACAGGCCCCCATAGCTACGCCCCTGACCTGTTGGTAATATCTATTGTTAAACAAGAAAAAGTTGTGGTGTAAACAAAATGAAATCATAGACAGTAACATGCGGTTGTGGTCAGCCATCATAATAGGTCTCAGTCCTAGGTAGAAATCTATGGCTCTGAGTCCGTCTTGGTGATTAATGCTGGTATATAAAGACGTAACGTCTAGAGTTATGAGCCACATATCCCTACCCCACTCTATTCCCTGTATTTTTCTTACAAAATCATTGGAATCTTGCACATACGATGGTAGCTCCTGCACAAATTCCTGTAAGAAAGAGTCCACATAAATAGTAGTCTTCTCTAACAAGCCCCCACATGCTGCAATTATTGGTCTTCCCGGGGGCTTGTTAGGATTTTTGTGGATTTTCGGGATTAGATAAAGGACTGGCATGACAGGATGATTATTCTTAAGGTATTTCAACTCATCCATACTCAGAAGGCCAAAAGATCTCCACCCCATGAGTAAGGAATGGAAGTCCTCCTGAGCTTTTTTGACCAATGAAATGTCACTATGTCTATAGCAGTTAGTATCATTCAATTGGGAGAGAGCTTCTTCAAGATATAATTTTCGCGGCCACAAAACTATATTCCCTCCCTTGTCAGCCTGTCTGACAATGACATTTTCGTTGGCTTGGATTTTTTGGATAAGGCGCATGTACTGATCATTTTGTGAATATCTCTTGCGTTTGGAGTTGAGCACTTTGGAATGTAATGACTTGATATCTTTAACCACTGCATCGTGAAAAATGTCAAGATTGTCATATAACATAACAGGTGTGAACGTTGAGCGCGGTTTAAAGGACGTTAATCCCCCCACCCCACTCGGCTCACCTCCAGATGTAACTTGTGAGGATGACTGCTCCGTTCTGAGAGATTCAAGGGCTTCCAGGCCTGGTAAATCACGGGCCTGCAATCCATCTTCTGCCGCCATAGCCCTTGTGACGTAGTTGCGGGTCTTGCTTCCAGCAAAATGCTTTAGTAGCTTGATTTTGCGGACAAATCTAAAAAGATCAATTCTTGTGTCCGCATAATTTAGATCGCATGGCGGACAGAAAGTAAGACCCTTAGACAGGATGTGAATCTCAGAATCCGACAGGACCATGTCGGTCAAGTTGACAACAGAGGGGGCAACGTCCTTTGTTCCAGATAGTAAGTTCACTTCCTGTTCCATCTTTTTGCACTCTTCTTTTTCCTCTTCTGCTGATTTTGCTCTTGCTCTGGATCTGGCCTTGCGACGTTTGTAGCGTTTTGCGTTGCGCTTTTTGTTGTTCCTGAGCGTGACTGCGTTCTCGGGCGTAGGGTTCCTCGCCAGTCTTTCCTCACACAGTCCAGCTCCTCTGCTGGCGTGAGCTTTGTAAACCCCAATTGCCTTCCTGGTTGGGCAGAATTGGAGTCGGAGTCGCTGTTAACGCTTGAACTCAAGTTGGACTCAGATGAGTCTTCTTGTACTGTTGATCCTTGAGCCCTGTTGGAATGATCCGTGGAAATGGCCAATTTCTGGCCACGTGAGGCTTTGATGGCATCATACTTTTTCGCAAAGGTGAAAATGCGACCTTCAGCATAGTCCGCCTTGTCGCGTTGAAACTTCCAGGCTTTCCTTTTGCTGATGGATTCCTCCTCCTTCTGAATCCTTGCCATCATGTCCCCTCTAAGTTTGTTGCATTCATCAGGGCAGTCTGAGCTGGCTGCTTCAATGACCAGGTTGAGCTCTTCAATCTTTGCTTGCGTTTTCAACCGGTCACTCTCTGCATAGCGAACCAGTATTTGTACTAATTTTCGTGACGATTCTAAATTACAGTCTGCCCATTCACGGAGCATTTCCGGATCCGGATCTTCATAACTCGGGGCCAGCATAACCCGCAGGCCACGAGGTATCCTATTCACTTCTAGGTAACGACTGAGTGAACGGTGCTCCCACCACTTGGAGAGTTCTCTCTTCATCAATTTCTCAAGTTTTTTAAAGTGTTCACGCACGCTAACAATTTCCGTCGCTGGTGCACTAGAACTGGATGGTTCCACTGACCCCCCAGCCGGGGAGTCATCAAACGCATTAAGCGCTGCCTGTTCCCTCGCTTTCAATGCGTCCGCTGACATGCCGCTTCCTCTTAGTTAATAATAGCGCGTGATGCGCACTCACAGCTGCGTTGGAGATCGCTGCGAAATACAAGCCTCCGTACAGCAACGCACACTCTCTCCTCACCGGTGTTTTCTTTTCTGCGCCGCTACGCTGATCCCACACGAAAAACTTGACCCAAGCAGAACGCTCGGCAGGCTCCGCGTCGGGTTCACTGGCAGCGCCGTGTAGACAGCAACCGGGGGCAGGAACAGTTACTCCCTACCGGGAGAAACAAATGACTTCCGGGTCAACAGAAGTCTCGGCTTCCAGCAGTTCCGCCCAAACGAGGGGAGGGGTCATCCAAGTACCGGCGAAGCACACTGCCGGTTTGGCAATATAGAACAATCCTCAGCAACCTCTCGCCCGGAGCCCAATGCAGGAAACCGCTGAGCAGGAAAGCAGACGGAGACCTCAGGTGCAGTGAGCAATTTTCATCTTTATTGTACCCTCGAGGAAGCGGCACACAGCATGACATTTCGGCCTACACAGAGGCCTTGATCACATGACGCACGCTGGGAAAAGGCAATATTTAAAGTGCTAGTGTTAAGTGGGGATACATTCCAATTGGTAAGTCTGTGGTCACATGATGCACCTGACAATGGATACTGACAACAGACTTTAGATTTACAACCACATCTCGGGATAATCCCTGGCTGATCACCTGTCGCTCCGGTGGCAAATGTATCAGTAAAGTGCATAATGTAATTCATATAAATACACGTAATGTAAACAATGATAACTGGATAAATCCAATTGTGCAAAAGGCAAACGATGTAAACGATGTAAAAAGTGCAATGTGCTACACAAAATGTATACAAAGATAACTGGATAAATCCATATGTGCAAATGGCAAACGATGTAAACGATGTAAAAAGTGCAATGTGCTACATGAAGATACGACTTCACAGTCGTGTACTATATACAACATACATTCTGTACACATGGTCATGAAAAACATCTAAATAAGTTAATAAATACAAAAATATATCATAAATATATAAATATATATATATATGTTAAAACCATGACCTTATAATGCAAATATAGATAAATATGCAAATAAGCACAACACCGTTCAATTAGGATGAGATCTATAGTGTGCAAGATTAATCAAACAACAAGGTGTTTTAATACTCAGATCGCAGCATCCTATTATTAAATGCACAACATTGTCTACACGTGCACTGAGCTGGATAGAAGACGGGCAGAGGAGAAGTTGACCCCTCCCAAAAGATAGAGGGGAAAACCATCGCAGCCTCTGCCCTGCTACCATCCCCAATGCTCTTTAATTTCCTAGACCAACCACAGCTCAGAATCGGATGTACCACAGTGAATAGTGAATACCAAAAGGATAACCAAGTGCACTGTTTTTGTGTGAAGTTTTTTTCAACTAGTTTTTTGGTGACTTTGTGACATTGTTTTCTCTTATTCATATACATTAGATTGAGCTGAAAAGTTCTTCAACAAGTGAGTAAAGTTCTTGGTACATCTTAGTGCAACCTAAGCCTAGGCTGCACCCCACTGTTTGGAACCATCCAACCCTCAGATTTGTACAGTGTTGACGACACTAATCTCAATTGGAGGACAGACAAGAAAACCACAATACAGAAGCAATGCAGAAGCAACTACTGCTCAACAGGAGAAACAGAAGACAGTGTATGACAGTGTGGAATTGTCATAAACATGTGTAAAAATCTTCTGTGGAGTTCAGACCCCCCGGAGCTCGACAGTCCATATCCAGGATATACCTGGTTTCCAGTTTTCTAAGGGCACCGTCCCTATCCCCTCCTCTCCTATTAGGACCCACACAGTCGATCGCATAGTAGCGCAAGAGGGAACTGTCATTATTATGATGTTCCTTGAAATGACGGGCCACCGGATATGCCGGGTCACTGGTGTTGATCGCCCTGATGTGCTGGAGTATCCTCTTATGCACCTGCAGTTTGGTACTACCAACATAACGCAGGGCACACGGACACTCCAGCACATACACCACATATTCACTCTTACAAGTAAGCTGTTGTTTAATCTTGCGTGCCTCAGGAGTGAATGGAATAGTGTACTCTGTTTTGTTCACACCATGCTGGCAAGCCTTGCAGGATGAACACTTCCTGAAGCCCCTACTTTTGCCAAGCCAATTTTTACTAGTTAAGATTTCAGGGCTGGACTTGACCAGGGCATTCTGCATAGAGTACGCTCGCCTATATGTGATGGAAGGGGTACTAGGTATTTTGTCCCCTATCACTGGGTCACATTTTACTAGGCTCCAGTGTTTGGAAATAATCTTCCCCAGCGCGGCCTGTTGCCTATTAAAGGCCCAAATCAATCTAACAGGTTGATCATTGGTGGTGGTTTGGTTAGTATGGACTTTAGGCTCCAGGACCTGGCTACGTGGGATAGAATTTGCTCTAGCTATGGCTTTATCCACCATTGCTGACTGATATCCCCTGGCCAGGAATCTGGACCTACTGGCTTGCTGTGCCCGTTGGCACTGGACTTCTGTACTACTTAATCGCCTTATACGCAGCATTTCTCCATACGGTATGCTTCGTATAAGATGAGCAGGGTGATGACTGCTGGCATGGAGGATCGTATTTCCTGCCGTCTCCTTGCGGTATAGCCTAGTTTCAAGACTAGTTGCTCCTGGTGTTACTGTCATGTCCAAAAAGTGCACCTGATCCCTGCTGATGTTAGAGGTGAAATGCAGATTATAGTCATTATCATTTATAATATCAACAAAGTGTTCAGCCTCCTGACGAGTGCCCTTCCAGACAAGGAACACGTCGTCAATATAACGATACCACCTAACAATAGATTGTCTGGAAATGTCAGCGTGCGTGCCATGGAGAACCTGTCTCTCCCAGTAGCCCATGTGAAGACAGGCATAACTGGGAGAGAAACAGGCCCCCATAGCTACGCCCCTGACCTGTTGGTAATATCTATTGTTAAACAAGAAAAAGTTGTGGTGTAAACAAAATGAAATCATAGACAGTAACATGCGGTTGTGGTCAGCCATCATAATAGGTCTCAGTCCTAGGTAGAAATCTATGGCTCTGAGTCCGTCTTGGTGATTAATGCTGGTATATAAAGACGTAACGTCTAGAGTTATGAGCCACATATCCCTACCCCACTCTATTCCCTGTATTTTTCTTACAAAATCATTGGAATCTTGCACATACGATGGTAGCTCCTGCACAAATTCCTGTAAGAAAGAGTCCACATAAATAGTAGTCTTCTCTAACAAGCCCCCACATGCTGCAATTATTGGTCTTCCCGGGGGCTTGTTAGGATTTTTGTGGATTTTCGGGATTAGATAAAGGACTGGCATGACAGGATGATTATTCTTAAGGTATTTCAACTCATCCATACTCAGAAGGCCAAAAGATCTCCACCCCATGAGTAAGGAATGGAAGTCCTCCTGAGCTTTTTTGACCAATGAAATGTCACTATGTCTATAGCAGTTAGTATCATTCAATTGGGAGAGAGCTTCTTCAAGATATAATTTTCGCGGCCACAAAACTATATTCCCTCCCTTGTCAGCCTGTCTGACAATGACATTTTCGTTGGCTTGGATTTTTTGGATAAGGCGCATGTACTGATCATTTTGTGAATATCTCTTGCGTTTGGAGTTGAGCACTTTGGAATGTAATGACTTGATGTCTTTAACCACTGCATCGTGAAAAATGTCAAGATTGTCATATAACATAACAGGTGTGAACGTTGAGCGCGGTTTAAAGGACGTTAATCCCCCCACCCCACTCGGCTCACCTCCAGATGTAACTTGTGAGGATGACTGCTCCGTTCTGAGAGATTCAAGGGCTTCCAGGCCTGGTAAATCACGGGCCTGCAATCCATCTTCTGCCGCCATAGCCCTTGTGACGTAGTTGCGGGTCTTGCTTCCAGCAAAATGCTTTAGTAGCTTGATTTTGCGGACAAATCTAAAAAGATCAATTCTTGTGTCCGCATAATTTAGATCGCATGGCGGACAGAAAGTAAGACCCTTAGACAGGATGTGAATCTCAGAATCCGACAGGACCATGTCGGTCAAGTTGACAACAGAGGGGGCAACGTCCTTTGTTCCAGATAGTAAGTTCACTTCCTGTTCCATCTTTTTGCACTCTTCTTTTTCCTCTTCTGCTGATTTTGCTCTTGCTCTGGATCTGGCCTTGCGACGTTTGTAGCGTTTTGCGTTGCGCTTTTTGTTGTTCCTGAGCGTGACTGCGTTCTCGGGCGTAGGGTTCCTCGCCAGTCTTTCCTCACACAGTCCAGCTCCTCTGCTGGCGTGAGCTTTGTAAACCCCAATTGCCTTCCTGGTTGGGCAGAATTGGAGTCGGAGTCGCTGTTAACGCTTGAACTCAAGTTGGACTCAGATGAGTCATCTTGTACTGTTGATCCTTGAGCCCTGTTGGAATGATCCGTGGAAATGGCCAATTTCTGGCCACGTGAGGCTTTGATGGCATCATACTTTTTCGCAAAGGTGAAAATGCGACCTTCAGCATAGTCCGCCTTGTCGCGTTGAAACTTCCAGGCTTTCCTTTTGCTGATGGATTCCTCCTCCTTCTGAATCCTTGCCATCATGTCCCCTCTAAGTTTGTTGCATTAATCAGGGCAGTCTGAGCTGGCTGCTTCAATGACCAGGTTGAGCTCTTCAATCTTTGCTTGCGTTTTCAACCGGTCACTCTCTGCATAGCGAACCAGTATTTGTACTAATTTTCGTGACGATTCTAAATTACAGTCTGCCCATTCACGGAGCATTTCCGGATCCGGATCTTCATAACTCGGGGCCAGCATAACCCGCAGGCCACGAGGTATCCTATTCACTTCTAGGTAACGACTGAGTGAACGGTGCTCCCACCACTTGGAGAGTTCTCTCTTCATCAATTTCTCAAGTTTTTTAAAGTGTTCACGCACGCTAACAATTTCCGTCGCTGGTGCACTAGAACTGGATGGTTCCACTGACCCCCCAGCCGGGGAGTCATCAAACGCATTAAGCGCTGCCTGTTCCCTCGCTTTCAATGCGTCCGCTGACATGCCGCTTCCTCTTAGTTAATAATAGCGCGTGATGCGCACTCACAGCTGCGTTGGAGATCGCTGCGAAATACAAGCCTCCGTACAGCAACGCACACTCTCTCCTCACCGGTGTTTTCTTTTCTGCGCCGCTACGCTGATCCCACACGAAAAACTTGACCCAAGCAGAACGCTCGGCAGGCTCCGCGTCGGGTTCACTGGCAGCGCCGTGTAGACAGCAACCGGGGGCAGGAACAGTTACTCCCTACCGGGAGAGACAAATGACTTCCGGGTCAACAGAAGTCTCGGCTTCCAGCAGTTCCGCCCAAACGAGGGGAGGGGTCATCCAAGTACCGGCGAAGCACACTGCCGGTTTGGCAATATAGAACAATCCTCAGCAACCTCTCGCCCGGAGCCCAATGCAGGAAACCGCTGAGCAGGAAAGCAGACGGAGACCTCAGGTGCAGTGAGCAATTTTCATCTTTATTGTACCCTCGAGGAAGCGGCACACAGCATGACGTTTCGGCCTACACAGAGGCCTTGATCACATGACGCACGCTGGGAAAAGGCAATATTTAAAGTGCTAGTGTTAAGTGGGGATACATTCCAATTGGTAAGTCTGTGGTCACATGATGCACCTGACAATGGATACTGACAACAGACTTTAGATTTACAACCACATCTCGGGATAATCCCTGGCTGATCACCTGTCGCTCCGGTGGCAAATGTATCAGTAAAGTGCATAATGTAATTCATATAAATACACGTAATGTAAACAATGATAACTGGATAAATCCAATTGTGCAAAAGGCAAACGATGTAAACGATGTAAAAAGTGCAATGTGCTACACAAAATGTATACAAAGATAACTGGATAAATCCATATGTGCAAATGGCAAACGATGTAAACGATGTAAAAAGTGCAATGTGCTACATGAAGATACGACTTCACAGTTGTGTACTATATACAACATACATTCTGTACACATGGTCATGAAAAACATCTAAATAAGTTAATAAATACAAAAATATATCATAAATATATAAATATATATATATGTTAAAACCATGACCTTATAATGCAAATATAGATAAATATGCAAATAAGCACAACACCGTTCAATTAGGATGAGATCTATAGTGTGCAAGATTAATCAAACAACAAGGTGTTTTAATACTCAGATCGCAGCATCCTATTATTAAATGCACAACATTGTCTACACGTGCACTGAGCTGGATAGAAGACGGGCAGAGGAGAAGTTGACCCCTCCCAAAAGATAGAGGGGAAAACCATCGCAGCCTCTGCCCTGCTACCATCCCCAATGCTCTTTAATTTCCTAGACCAACCACAGCTCAGAATCGGATGTACCACAGTGAATAGTGAATACCAAAAGGATAACCAAGTGCACTGTTTTTGTGTGAAGTTTTTTTCAACTAGTTTTTTGGTGACTTTGTGACATTGTTTTCTCTTATTCATATACATTAGATTGAGCTGAAAAGTTCTTCAACAAGTGAGTAAAGTTCTTGGTACATCTTAGTGCAACCTAAGCCTAGGCTGCACCCCACTGTTTGGAACCATCCAACCCTCAGATTTGTACAGTGTTGACGACACTAATCTCAATTGGAGGACAGACAAGAAAACCACAATACAGAAGCAATGCAGAAGCAACTACTGCTCAACAGGAGAAACAGAAGACAGTGTATGACAGTGTGGAATTGTCATAAACATGTGTAAAAATCTTCTGTGGAGTTCAGACCCCCCGGAGCTCGACAGTCCATATCCAGGATATACCTGGTTTCCAGTTTTCTAAGGGCACCGTCCCTATCCCCTCCTCTCCTATTAGGACCCACACAGTCGATCGCATAGTAGCGCAAGAGGGAACTGTCATTATTATGATGTTCCTTGAAATGACGGGCCACCGGATATGCCGGGTCACTGGTGTTGATCGCCCTGATGTGCTGGAGTATCCTCTTATGCACCTGCAGTTTGGTACTACCAACATAACGCAGGGCACACGGACACTCCAGCACATACACCACATATTCACTCTTACAAGTAAGCTGTTGTTTAATCTTGCGTGCCTCAGGAGTGAATGGAATAGTGTACTCTGTTTTGTTCACACCATGCTGGCAAGCCTTGCAGGATGAACACTTCCTGAAGCCCCTACTTTTGCCAAGCCAATTTTTACTAGTTAAGATTTCAGGGCTGGACTTGACCAGGGCATTCTGCATAGAGTACGCTCGCCTATATGTGATGGAAGGGGTACTAGGTATTTTGTCCCCTATCACTGGGTCACATTTTACTAGGCTCCAGTGTTTGGAAATAATCTTCCCCAGCGCGGCCTGTTGCCTATTAAAGGCCCAAATCAATCTAACAGGTTGATCATTGGTGGTGGTTTGGTTAGTATGGACTTTAGGCTCCAGGACCTGGCTACGTGGGATAGAATTTGCTCTAGCTATGGCTTTATCCACCATTGCTGACTGATATCCCCTGGCCAGGAATCTGGACCTACTGGCTTGCTGTGCCCGTTGGCACTGGACTTCTGTACTACTTAATCGCCTTATACGCAGCATTTCTCCATACGGTATGCTTCGTATAAGATGTTGTGATCAGTGATGTCATCAGTGATGTCACTGACCATGTCATGAATGATGTAATATGTGACATCATCAGCAGTGGATTGCGGGTGCGCGATATATACTTAGCGCATCTAACTATATATGGAATTTCAATGGTTTTATGCGAGTAAAATAAGGTTTTGTAAATGCAAATCCCTAACTATATATGGCCTAAAACCAATGGTTTTTTCATTGAATATATATATATATATATATATATATATATATATATATATATATATATATATATATATATATATATATATATATATATATATATATATATATATATATATATATATATATATATATATATATGTTACAACAATGTTTAAATCCCCAGGGGGAAAAAAACGATGGTCACACCTGAAGACTCCGTTTCTGCTCCTTTATTGATGAAAAAACAGCGGCTTGTAGCATAGTCCTGACATGTTTCGTTCCAACATGGAACTTCTTCGGAGGTAAGCCTTGCTCTGAGCACAACCAACGCCCGATGTTTTAAAGTCATTTCGTTTGCCCCAATGTGCTGTTGATTTTTCCAGCGCGTGTTTGCACTGTGTGTTTGTTACAGTCCTTTTGTTTCCCCATCCGATTTGTTTCAAGTTCCGTTTCGATTTCTTTCATGTGTCTGCCCATGGCGTTGTTTTCCCATGTTGATTTAAGATTTCAAGACACTTACTCGGATGCGTGATTCAGAAGGCTGATTGCTTCCATCATTTTGGCAGAGAGTTTTCACGGGTCAGTCCACGTTTGGAACTGACTCACAAACCAATACCTAGATCCAGTCCTCGGCGGCACCAATCCCCCTAAGTTCGGGTTTACCGAGTCCACAGCAAGGTTCTAGGCGGGAGAATTAAGGCGCTCTTGTGGTGGTGTCAGACCTTCGGCAGAACCACGCCGATATATATTACAACAATGTTTAAATCCCCAGGGGGAAAAAAAACGATGGTCACACCTGAAGACTCTGTTTCTGCTCCTTTATTGATGAAAAAACAGCGGCTTGTAGCATAGTTCTTTATCCATGTTGCCTGTAGATTTTGAGACATCTGTTCGAGCCTGTGATTCAAAAAGAAACAGTTTTTAATTATGTATATATATATATATATGTTACCTACTGGCGGTCTCCAGTACATAGTTATAGTTAGGACCTCGTCCTTATTCAAAGAGTGTTTTTCTTTTGCCAATATCTTTGGCGTTGTTTGACGAATCTTTGCGAAATTTTCTAAACTAATGTGGAGCTCCGGTAAGGTCCTTTCTTTGAAGTTTCAGGGTAATACGTCAAGCAGGGGCCAAGAAAAAAGGGGGTCCCAAAACACGTTTTCTCCATGTTAATTTCCATAGGACAGTTTAGACAAAGCTACAACCCGAACTGCTGCAATTAGTTACACAAAATCTGGGAAAAAGGTAGCTCTTGGTTCAGAAAGGGACCTTCTTGTTAAATGGTGTAAATCTGTTCAGCAGTTCAATTGCTGGTGACCACGGTGGATCCGCTAACACGCCCGAGAATGAGCTTGATTCTGATTGGCTGCCAACACTTCTAACCAGAATGTGTTGCCAGCCATCTATCAACTCGGTAGACCGAATCACAAGGAGAAAGGTTAAAACTGAGGAAAAGGGGGCAGAGTAGAAAAGTCCTGACCCCTAGCCCTGCTCATGGGGTTCCACAGGCCCCCCAAAAAAAGCAATTTGTTTTAATATTTTTGGCTAGATTCGCGCAGGGTGCCCGAATCCAGCAGAACAATAAAAAAACAACAAAGCGCAGGCTTCCGCGTCCCTTTTCTTTATGCCTCCGGGTGGGCTGGGTCCCGGAGGCAATGTTTTATTATGGTGCAGTGGCCCCCACAGCCACGGGGAATGCCTCCTCCCCGGGGCTTTAATGATAATGTGCAGGGGGCAAGCGGCCCCCTGCAGCCCCGGGGACTGCCACCTCCCTGGGGCTTTCTTATAGAAATAAGTGGGGGGCTCCTTCTCCCACACAGCCCCGGGGACCCCCAACCTCCCCGGGGCTTTAATAATGTAAATTAGTGTGGGGGCTCCTGCCCTCACTCTGCCCCAGGGACCACCAACTCCCTGGGATACACTGAAGTTAAGGGTGGGGGGCTCTTGCGGTCCCTACAAACCTCAGGAACTGCCACCTTCTCGGGGCTTCAATACAATTACAGAAGTGTGGAGAGGCTCCTGCCTCTCCCCACACTGCCCTGGGGACCAACACCTCCCCGGGGCACTAATTGTTCAAATATGGGGGTCCGTTGTGGCAGGGTGGACGCACAGCTCCCGCCCTGCCATTGCAAACTTCTGCTTTGCTTCATGGAAGCTAAAACAGTAAACCTGCTCTCACTTTCACGAAACAAAGCACAATCGCTTTTGGACAAGGGGAGGAGCTACATATAAAAAATAAAAATTTAAAAAAGAGGCAAAACCCCGGGGGATGGGGTGCCCGGGGCCGAAAAAAGTCTCAAGAGGGGGGTTGCACAGCCCACTCCTTTAAATGCTATTTTTTTGTATTAAAAAATTTGCCCATGCCCGGGGATGGGTCGCCAGGGCTGAAATCGGCCTCAGTAGAGGGGCCCCCTTCAGTATTAGAAAAAAAATGGGTCAGGCCCTGGTAGAAGGGACATATTAAAAGAAAGGGTGCCGCACAGCCGCCCCCTCTAATAATAATTTAAAAAAAGCAGAAGCTGGCATCTCCTTGAAGCCCCAGCCCCTCCCTGCACCACTGTGCAAACACGCTTCCTGGCACATTCTGGATTGGGGGATTAAGGCCCGTTGAAATCTAAGGCTCATTATAAGTCAACTAGCTCACCAGGTTCCTCCAGTAAACCCCACAAAGTGGGGTTGCTGAGAGATGGTCTGAGGCCACATACCTTTTTAAACCATTCCTCAAACGCGCCTCTTGGTGCATTGCTGGTGGGACGCTTGTAGTGTAGTTCCTATTTTTCCAATAGGCTCTGCTCATTGGAATAACATAAACAGCAGTGTAGACGTAGGACTGAGGTCATCTAGGTCTCTACTGACTATGTTAAACCTAATTTAGGTTTTGCCAGCTAGCTCAGAGGTCACTAGAAACTTTCGTGAATGAACAGGGAGGAGTGAACTTCCCTGATTAGACAAGAAGGAATTCAGTTTCTGACAACCGCATAAACATGACAACTTTGCTCCCTCAGAATAAAGAGTGTATCTCTAGAGTCGTGTGAAAACAATAGACAGCTATTTCATTCATTCAATCGTGCATACTGAGTGCAGAGAAATAGGGAGACAGGCGTTTTCAATAAAAGGTGTTATTTATTGAGCAGTCTTCTTTCTCATGCAAGAGAAATGAATTGACACAATTGCAATACTTATCATAAAGTAAAGTGCGTACAGTAAAAGTAGTATTATGAAATAATACTGTAAAAGCATTGATATGGTTTTTAAGCCATATGGTACTTTAAAATGGATAAAATATATACATACATAAAAACATTGACTAACGTACTCAAATGGTGCTTCTAACTACTCCTACCCCGGTGTACCTGACCTGTGCCTAATACTTGGGAAGGATTAAGTAAGTAGCAGTTTTAAGTTAAGTTGGTTAAGATTGTTTTGCCAAGAACCTGCATCAAGAATTCTCTTAAAGGTTTAGTCAGCTCCGTACCTTGGTAATAGAATGTGGGAGGTCTGGAATCTCTTTCTTCAGGACTTGATCCCCCAGCCACCCGCAAGGGTGGCTGGAAACACCGGAGCTGGATTTTCTCGGCTGGAGAAAAAGACAGCGTCTCTCTCAGTGCGTCAAAACGGGAGGGGCGGCTTCCGTGGGCTCTCGCATCAGCTGGGCTCTCGGGCATGTATATAGTCGCTCTGATCCAAACCACCGTGTGTTTGCTTAAGGCAACTGTTGGTATATTTATACCTGAAAGGTGCCGAGTTTGACGTAAGGTTGAACATAAGACGTCACTAAGAACTAACAGTTCTTTCTGGATTCCAGGAGTTCTTGTTCAAATCAAAACAAAAGCAGGGGGGGATTTCCCGGGCTGCTGGAGGCTTGGTTTGTTTAAAGAACGCATTGTGCTTTCTAGGAGTCGATGGGAGTAGCCATGCTGTGCTTTGGACTGCATGGGCTATTACTCAATATGGATATGATTCTTATGCCTTTATAAGGATATTATTGATTATAACCACATAATGGCATGAATCAGGAATATCGAATTAGGGTCCTAGATAGAAACACAACACCCACTCCACGGATTAATGTCCATCATTACTAAAAAACTAAGCAATAGTAAACATATAACGATGCATGTGTGTTTTCCAACCCACCCCAAAATACATATTTCGCATTTGAAATGGTATATGGTAAATACACGAAAATGAGTGTTGGTACTGTACACTTTTCAAGCAGTGTCATCATTCAGATAAATGCATATATATATCAGCTGAATGAATTGCAAAAATTACACATGAAATGGCTCTGAATACAGAAAAGAAAGTCGAGACCATTCTATCACATATTTATACAAAATGCTGTATATTTGCTAGAGGCTGAGGTAAAATATTGTCTCTAGTATCCTAAAAATAGAAGCTCTGTTCTCTAAGAATAGTTCTACTTTAAGCAGAGTACCATGTGCCAAAAAAAGGTAAATATTTTGGAAAAATGGACAAAAATATTTTCGCTTTCAGGGGAAAAATAGTTACAAATATTTTCTGTAGCTTTGTTTATCAAAACTGAAGGCCGAATTCAGAGTTCAGGGAACGCTGTGTGCTCATTGTTTTTTTAAGAGTTATTCTCGTTGACTGGAGAGAACATCATTTCAGACAGACTCGCATAAAATTGGTCTACAACATCAGGTGAAAGTTCGACCAAGTTCGAAAATACTGCAACTGTGCAGTTCTCTGGGTGATTGCTATCATTGATGTTAGGATCAGCAATGCTCACAGAAGGTTGTACCTGTTTGGTGCTGCTTTCCTCTCGTACCTCACCGCCACCTACTCGTAGCGGTGAAGTCTCAACGAATGCCGTCATCAGAATGGGTAGCCGCTGGGAACAACATGATGCATGAGTCATTACAGGACCTAGCAAAGTATCGATATCCATTGGTACTGCTGATGGTAGTGCAAGACAGACGTCCAACAAGCAATTCTTCTCCGCATAGCAGACATCGAAGCACAGGTACGATGCAATCCTGCCAGATCGGTCTGAATGAAAGAAACTAGGTTGTACTCAGATCTCTTAGCCAGGCCAATCCGAGGACCTTAGTGATACGGTCTCGGTATCGTATTGCTAGGATCGTCTCTTCCATCGTTGCTGGAGTCTTGTCTGTGGATTGGCTTGCCATATCGGAGCAGAAGGAACAAACATAAAATTCCTGCCACGAGTTCCAAGATTAAAGGTAGGCCGCCAAAGACAGAATGGACAAAATTCGGGAAGAAGCCCAGAACTGTTTCAAAGAATGCTAACAGTCCCGAAAAAACGGTCTTAAATACATGTGCGATGCCACTGGTATCAGACATGTTTAAGATTTGGCTTAACATTTCTACGAAATGCACGGGGCAATTTGTCAATAAATGGGAATGTATCTTTGCCGATGTCCTTGCCACTTGCAGATCAGACATTTCTTTGGATGACGTTAAAGGCACAGTTGTCTGTAAAAGAATAGACTTCATTCTGCTTAAAGTATCAATTTGAATAGAAGAGATATTCAAGGAAGGAATAACGCAGCCCCCATATCTGGATTGCTGTGTGGATACAATACTTGCATACAGCAAACGGCCCTGGACGTTACGGTCGTCAGATAGGCTTTTCCTGGCAGCATGCCACAACAGCTGTGGTCACTTATTAAAACGTAACTACCGTTAGAAAGTTGTCTTAAAAATGGCTCTATCTGTTTTGCAGGCGTGCCATGCAGGTGACAAGAAATGTTATTCGAAGACCCTTCGCAGGCTCCATTCAAATTAATACCTTGACACAGAAGTGTACCGCTTAGTGATTTTTTACAATTGTTACCACTAAGGAATACTTCCTTTTTCCCTTCACTATAACATCTGTGTGTATATGGTAAATCCCAGGTTGATTTGATGTATTTTTTACCCAACCTTTCATACTGGCCCGCAGGTATATACTCTTGGCAGTATTTAAACTGGAAAGTTGTTATTGGAATTGGAATCGTTCCGTAAGTTTTTCAATGCTCAGAATTGTATAGTCTGCTCCTTTTTGTGCCAAACTGATTTGTTTATCAGTAAGGTTAAAGATGCCGAATAATAACGTTGTGTTGATTAAACGCCATGGTACATAGCCTGAACGCAGATTTTGCAACGTCCAACCAAGCTGTACCATAGAACATAATTGAGACTGACCATGTTGCAACATTAGTAAGTCCGGCTCTATTATATCAAAAGCAGATGATACAATGCTGTCCAGTGAATATATTCTGGAGGACAAAGTCGTTAACCCATTGTCCACTACAGAAAGTGATTTTTCTAAATGTATACGATTTCTCGTATTTATTCTGCTGTTTCAATTTGCATTACTTTCCAAGCTTCGTTGTATGCAGCGTATATACCGGCCGCTATGAAACGTTTTTGACGCTGTTTGTGTGGTCCCAATATGAAATCACGCAAGTCAGCACCGTCTTTAAGTAAAGTAAAGTGTTGCTTAATTTCAGCCAGTGTGGATTTCTCTAGCCACTCAAGGCACAGTTTCCCTACACTGTATGTTGTAACTATCCCTGGATGTTGTCTCTGGGAGTATCTTGGGTCTGGCCTGGTCATTTTGAACCCCTGTGTTTTGTTCAGGAATCTATCTTGACAGTTATTCGTGTCTGTTGGCCAGATCAACCACTTTTTCCAATCAGGATGTGTTCTGTTTTGATGTAAAATATGGGATACGTCTATCTCCACATCTGTAGTGCTATCACTATCAGTTATGGGTTTCGGAATAGACAGTGTATTTAAGTCTTTTATCTTAGCTAGGCCAAGACAAGTAGTTTGTTGAATTGTGTCATTCAAGAATATCATTTGTTCTGGGATCATGCAGGCCCTAAATAATGCTTCTAGGCCTTGTACTTGCCAATCTTTGGAACCCCAGATCGTTTTTGTTTCAATGGTGTTTTTCCAAAATTCGAAACCAAATGTAGACATTTTGTCATAAAATTTTTAAGGATAAATCAATTTAGTATTTGTCAACATTGTTTTCATTCCTGTCCTAAATAACATTTTAAAATAAAACTTTTCTGGATCACTGGTATTAAACCCTGAGAAGTACTGGAATTTCTCATAAAATGTTTTCGAACCACCTTTTGGCGGAGTTGGACAGTGTTCCCATTGGTTATAAGATAAAACATTTCTAGGCTGAGCAGTTTTATGCAAATAGTGATCACCATAAGGATTATAACAGTATAAGTCTTCAAAATTCGATGAACCCTGTAAGTAAATTTGGCTGACATTACTAAATCTGACATCATATTATTAATGTTTTCAAAGTCCCAATCATCAGAGAAGGTACTTGGTGTCACAAAGTCACTTAATGAAACCTTAAACTGGTGTGGATATTTCAAGAGCTCAACCGGGCCAAAAATGTCATAATCAGTTCTGTCCCATGCTACCCCACCGGGTATTGGATTGGCTGAGATGTTTACTGATGACAGTTCTCTTTTTTCGATGTGGGAGGATGTGTGAGGCTTTAGGACCAAGTTGATGTTCTGACTTGCTGTGTTCATTGTACTATATTTTCCATATATGAATTTTCCCAAACATAGAACCATGATGAGCCAAAGCAGCAGAGTAAGTACACCTAACACAATCCAAAATTCAATCCATGGTGAAATCAGATATGTTTCTTTTAGTTGGTGAAAAAGTTCAATTACTTTGTCTTCGAAAGTTTTTGTTGGAGGCGTTTCTTCATGCTCGCTTGGATCTAGAGAGAAGTCGTCGAAGTTGATGAAGTATCCAGATGCAGTTCTGTCAATTGTTGGAATTATTTCCGGATTTTTATTTGCTTTTGTATTTTTCTTTGTTTCATTAGCATAGTCAGAGGCTACATGATTGTAGACTAGCGTTTCTTTACGAACTGTTGCAATTTGGGTTTCAAGAGGCACAAGTTCCATGGCATTATTGCATAGTCCATTGTTTTTCACTGCAGATTTATCAAATGTGATTAGTCTCTCAGTTTGAGCCTCTTGGATTGTAGCAAATTTCGGTATTCTGCTATTTCTTGGGAGTCCACTGGGCCTACTACTTATTATTGGCCACATGATTGTGGTTTTACCAAGTCGATGGATACAACTCTGTTCTCCTTTTTACCAGCAAGTGGCGGTAGTACAACTGATCTTGTTCCGCTGATAGCTAAGACAGGTACTGCTTTTCTGTAAGAAGGCCCAAATTCCTTCTTCACCGCGATCTTTTCTCTGACCAGATCCCCAATCTTTGGAATCCAGACAGGTCTTGCTGGGACAGGTGGTTTTTCTTCAGTGGCTGTTGGCTGTTGTTTCAACTTTATGTTACTCAGGTTTTTTCTTGTTTCATTTAAATCCTGTAAAACAGCCAAACTGTCTTTGATATCAAAGGATTTTTCTTCTACCACTGAAGTGTGACAATCAAGATCCTGAATGTGCATTCTAGTGCCGAACAATAGTTCTTATGGAGTGAGAGCTTTTAGAGAATTTCTTGGCAGATTATTAAGACTACGTTGGACACTTGTTAAATGTTTGACCCACCCATCACCCGAACGTAATACCCTCGCCGTTATAGATTGCTTTATGTCCCGGTCTTTCCTTTCCACTATCGCATTTCCCTCAGGATGGAAGGGAGAAGAGTACCGCAATGCAATGCCCATGCTGTTCATGGCCTCTTTGTAAGCTCGAGAGCTTAACGCAGGACCCTGATCAGAATGTAGCATGCCAATTACGTATGTGCCAATAAAGACTCGTAAATCTTTTATAACAGTTCTGGCGGTAGCCGAGCACTGGGGCCACATTTTTAAGTGAATTCAGTTTTAATAATTATGGGGACGCATTTCTCCGGCTGGATTTCTGCGCTATAGATAGCCTGATGCTCTCTAATAGTGGTATCTGGGCTGTTGGCTGGTCTGGTTCACAACTGCGATCTCTGTTGCATTCCTCACAATTTCTTGCAAAATAGTAGATATCTACGCTCATTCCCGGCCACCAGTACTTTGATTGTAATTCTATCAGAGATTGTAGGATCTCTTGGTGCCTCAGACCCAATCCTATGTGTGCTTCTTGTATCAAGAATATTCTCTGGTTCATGTTTGGAATTACTCTATCCCCCACTCCAGGGATTCGAGCAAACGGAACGGAGTTTGCATCAATTATGTATGTATTATTGAGTGGATAGTTGAGAGGTAATGCCGCATAGTCCCCTTTTAATGAGGCTTTTACTGCCAGCATGGTTTCTCCATCTATTTGTTTTTCTGAACGCTTTTCAGTGGCCACGGAAGCCGGTTGAACCGCTTCCGCGGGGGCTGTGTTAGCCAATGAATTCCCTGCAACGTGAACGCCATCACGTTGATGACTCAGTGCGTGTATCACGTGAGTCTTTTGTAGTTCTTTCTTTAAAAGAAGTACTGAAGTACTTGTTCCCAAAACGTTTTATGCTTTATTGTGGCACCTGTGTCATCTTTGTAACCATTTTTACTCCATGTCTGCATGTCACTGTTGTATGACTTGACGCAGAAATACGAATCACACACTATTAGTGTGGGGAATTCGCGATTGGCATTTTCAAGCGCCATCTTTAAAGATCTTATTTCAGCTCGCTGAGCTGAACAGTTTCTGAGTGATTCAGTTTTGGTGATCATCTGTTTGAATTTACCAGAGCGCCAGCGACCTTTAACAATCGCGCACGCTGCATTGTAGGATTTTTAATCTACATCGTAGTGTTGTGCGAATCTGTCCATATAGATTATGCAGGTGTATTGTTCCAGAGGCAGAATTTCGATTGACAGAGGATATTCTTATTCATATTCTAGATCATCTAGTTTTTTCAGTTTCGGGTCAAAATAGTATTTCACGTCTTCTGTAGCAAAATAATTTTCCCATTGTTTCCATTTTGGATCTAATGCCACTGTATTCAGATTACGTGGACTTGTTAATGCCTCAAGGGCTGATTCTGCTGTATAAACAGATATTCTCTTGCCTTGGGCTAGGGCTCTTTCTTTTGCTAAGGCAGTTTGAACCGCAGTAAGAATTTTTTCAGTAGAACTGACTTTCATTTCCGCTTGAGTGTACAAATGTGATTCGTAAGCTATAGGTACCGTTTCTCCCTCATTAGAGGTCAGGTATGTGAATTCGCATCTTCCTGGGATGACTCGGATTACAAGGTTGCGGATGTTTTCGAGAGTTTGTAATTTTGTTTTAGTTAACATGTCTGTTTGCAATGATCTCCAAATCTCTGTGTGTTTCTGAGTCCAATTGATTTGTTTGAAATCTGGTCTTATCAATTCATAGAGAGGTTTAACCCTCTCTGCATAATTTAGAATGTATGTTCTTCCGAAATTCAGGAAACCTAGTATTGATTGTAAATTCTTCAGCGTTTTTGGTGCTTGGAGTACAGCACATTTCTCTAAAAAATTGTCTGCCAGACTTTTGCCTTCACTTGATAATTCATATGCTAAAAATAGGACAGTTAGATGGGCAATTCGTGACTTTTTAAAGTTGAATTTGTAACCCTCTGATGCGAACCCAAGTATTATGGTGTTCACTCTTTTTAAGTGAGTCTCCAGGTCATCATCTGTGAGATAGATGCCATCGACATAGGATAATGCCTCATCATCATATATTTGTAGTAACTCTGTTACTCTTGCTGAGAATAATCCTGGGCTATTCTTGAATCCCTGTGGGAGTCGGCAAAATTGTTGATGCAATCCCATTATTGAGAAAGCGGTCAAATACCTGCTTTCAGGTGCAATGTTTTGACAGAAGAATCCATTAGAGATATCTAATGTTGTTTTATATTTTTTGCGCACAATGTTATTCATTAGTGCTGCACTATGTGAGTTTTGTACTGCAAATGTTTTACAACAGGAGTTAAGGTGTCTGTAGTCCAAAACTAGACGATATGAATCGTCTGGCTTGGAGACAGGAAACAAAGGATTGTTCATTTGTGAGGTGCATGTTTCAATCACCCCTTGATATTCAAGTTGATCTAAGATCTCCCTGACTTGCTTTTTAGCTTCCTGTTTAACTGAGTACTGCCTTTGTGTAGTGGGCTGATTTTTTAACCGGATTTTGTGGTGAGGAGAGTCCTCATCCCATCCTACATGATTTTTATATAAAGAAGGAGCTTGGGCCACTGCCCATTTTCTTGCCAATGTGTATTTTTTATGAATCAGAATATGATTTGAGAAGACAGGCATAATCATTTCTTCGCCATGAGGGCACTCCCTGACAAATTCTGGTGGCCAGTCTTTCTCAGCTAACAGGATGTCACAGCCTTTAGAAAGTTTCTCCCAAAAGAGACCTTTTATTTTCCTAGTTTTATCTCCCTCTATACGTAATGTTATTTCATATAGTTTATGTGGCACACAAACTTGTGTGTCTGCAGTTTCCACCTGAATGTATTCATTCATGTCCACTGTCTCCAGAAGATTCATCAGGATCTTGCGAGTTATTGTCACTTCTGCTGCGCTGTCTAGCATTGTCTGGGCCCACTCTCCGTTTTTCAGTTGTGTCCTCAGAATTCTCGGCATGTTTAATTTTAATACTTGCTACCTTCTTTCTGGGAAATTGTAATTTTTTATTCTGATGAGCAGGTTCCTTGTCTTTGGACTTGACGTGCTCTTCTTTGTGTTCTGATCGTCCTCTTCTTTCCGATTTCTGTGAGGAAGTCTGAAAAGATCGAGAGGGACGTGCATCAACATCTTGATATCTATCAGGTTTTTCCAAATTATCCCTCTTTCTAAGGTTGTATCTTTTTTCAGAGGGCTCCCTTTGGGGAGACTTGTCTTCTCGGCCTGGAGATCTTTCTCTCCGCTGAGGAGACCTTCCTCTGGACTGGAAACGTTTTTCCCTGGAGTGGATTGTTTATTACCATCCTAACTCTTTTTTGGAGTTTTGAAATTATTTTTAATAAATGTTTTTTCAGGATTTTCAGTTAGTTGGGGTTTTACCGGTTTCCCACCCAAACTATCTCTTCCTAGTTCTTCATAGGATTTTTCTATGATTCTGGCGAGTTCAAATGGTCGGTCTGCTATATCTGTTTCCTTCAATTTCTGGAGGTACTTTATATCATCTCTTGCCAATTAAACAAATTCTCTATATGCCTTTGTTAATTCTTTTAGTTTAACTAGGAGTTATTTGCTTGACATTGTTTCAATGTCCAGGTGTGTTGCGTAGCTGGCTAGAACCGGCCCCATTGCTTCTGGTCTACCTAGTGGATCGAGCCTGGTGATGTGATTTTCAAAGACCGACTAGACAACAACGCCCACAACAGCAAGGAATTATTCAACATCGTCAAAGAATTTACCAACCCCTCAGCCAACTCCAACGACATCACCCCCTCTCAAGCCCTCTGCGACTCCCTAGCTTCGTTCTTCCACAACAAAATCGCAGACATCCACAACAGCTTCGACAACCGACCCGGAGACCAACCCGCCCAACCTTCTGCAGGACCTTCACCCCCCTTGAATATCCTTAATGACTGGAACCCAATCTCCACTGAGGACACCATCCGCCTGATGAACTCCATTCACTCAGGATCCCCCACAGACCCCTGCCCTCACCACATCTTCAACAAAGCAGACTCCATCATAGCACTACACCTTCGAGACGTCATCAACTGCTCCCTCAACTCCGCCACCTTCCCGGAAAGCTGGAAACACGCAGAACTCAGCGCCCTTCTGAAAAAACCCACAGCGGACCCCACCGAACTCAAAAACTACCGCCCTATCTCGCTCCTTCCACTCCCAGCCAAAGTCATCGAGAAAGCTGTCAACAACCAGCTCGCCACCTTCCTCGAAACAAACAAATCCCTCGACTCCTCACAGTCCGGCTCCCGAGCCAAACACAGCACGGAGACCGCCCTCATCGCAGCAACAGACGACATTCGAACTCTCCTGGACAATGGAGACACAGTCGCCCTCATCCTACTCGACCTCTCCGCAGCCTTCGATACAGTCTGCCATAGCACCCTTCTACAGTGCCTCAGAAACATCGGATTACAAGGAAAAGCACTGGAATGGATCACCTCCTTCCTCACCGGTAGAACTCAGAGAGTCAGGCTCCCTCCTTTCAATTCAGAGGCCTCTGAAGTCATCTGCGGCGTGCCGCAAGGATCATCACTCAGCCCCACCCTCTTCAACGTATACATGAGCCCCCTCGCAGCCATCGTTCGCCAACACAATCTCAACATCATCTCCTACGCTGATGACACACAACTGATCCTCTCACTCACCAAAGACCCTAACACCGCCAAAAACAACTTACACGAAGGAATGAAAGAAGTAGCCGAGTGGATGAAGCACAGCCGTCTGAAACTGAATTCAGACAAAAAAGAAGTCCTCATCTTAGACACCTCCCCCTCCGCCTGGGATGACTCTTGGTGGCCAGAAGCCCTTGGAAAAGCACCCATCCCGACAGACCACGCACGGAACTTGGGCGTCATCCTGGACTCCTCACTCTCAATGACCAGACAAGTCAACGCTATCTCTTCATCCTGCTTCAACATTCGTCGCATGCTTAAAAAAACTTTTCGCTGGATCCCCACCGAAACTAGAAAAACGGTCACTCACGCACTTGTTACGAGTCACCTGGACTACGGAAACACTCTATACGCCGGTTCCACCGCAAAACTCCAGAAAAAACTCCAACGCATCCAGAACGCCTCAGCCAGGCTCATACTTGATATCCCACGTAAAGAACACATCTCTGGTCACCTTAAAAACCTCCACTGGCTTCCTGTGAATAAGAGAATTACCTTCCGCCTACTAACCCATGCACACAAAGCACTTTACGATCTCGGACCCGATTGCCTCAACACACGAATGTCTTTCTACTCCCCCTCCCGTCAACTACGTTCCTCCAACCAAGCCCTGGCCACTGTTCCCCGCATCAACAAAACCACCATGGGAGGTAGATCCTTCTCCTACCTGGCAGCCAAGACCTGGAACTCTCTCCCCACTCACCTTCGGCTTACTCAGAACCACCTAGCATTCAGAAAGCAACTTAAAACTTGGATATTCGACAAGTAATTTTCCCCTCCTCAAGCGCCTTGAGACCCTACGGGTATGTAGTGCGCTATATAAATTTCTGACTTGACTTGACTTGACTTTAAACCAGAGCAGGTGCTCTTGGTAATTTAGTGGGATTTAAATGTCTTCGAAAGGAGTGTATTCATCCAGAGGGTCCTCTATTTTGTAATAGTGGAAGTCTTTTGTCACAACATTTGCTGCTGGAAAATGTATCCATGAATAGAATACCTCTGTCTGCCGATATTCATGTGCCTCTACCACGAATATGACTGTACCTCGTGATGTCAGACCATTTTCTATAAGTTTAAGAGTTATAGTACTCCTTATATTGACCGGAATGAGTATAGCACTCGGGTCAGTTTCTTGGAGACTTGTGTTTTCCTCTAAGAGTCGAGTTGCTAGGGCTTCTCTTTCTCTCTCTTCTTCACTTTCTGTCATTTTACTGACTGAAAGTTTTTTGTTGCAGATCGAGTTTCAAGGAAACAAAGATTAGGTGCACAATATTTTGGAACACTGTATCCTTCAACGTTGACTAAACCAAAAACTAATACATAGGATTCTTATCCTACTAAGTTCCAGCGGATATTGACCTTTCACCCACTCCAGATGTCTTTTGGAGTTTTTATGGGAAAAGGGGTTCTGTGTGAAAAAGCACGACTGAGTTACTCTAGTGTCTTGCGTTAGATTATCGCCTTACCAAACGTTGGGCGCCATGTAGTGTAGTTCCTATTTTACCAATATGCTCTGCACATTGGAATAACATAAACAGCAGTGTAGACGTAGGACTGAGGTCATCTAGGTCTCTACTGACTATGTTAAACTTTATTTAGGTTTGCCAGCTAGCTCAGCGGTCACTAGAAACTTTTGTGAATGAACAGGGAGGAGTGAACTTCCCTGATTAGACAAGAAGGGATTCAGTTTCTGACAACCGCATAAACATGACAACTTTGCTCCCTCGGAATAAAGAGTGTATCTCTAGAGTCGTGTGAAAACAATAGACAGCTATTTCACTCAGTGAATCGTGCATACTTAGTTTCACCAGAGTTCAGAGAAATAGAGAGACGGGCGTTTTCAATAAAAGGTGTTATTTATTGAGCAGTCTTCTTTCTCATGCAAGAGAAATGAATTGCCACAATTGCAATACTTATCATAAAATAAAGCGCGTACAGTAAAAGTAGTATTAGGAAATAATACTGTAAAAGCATTTATATGGTTTCTTAGCCATATGGTACTTTAAAATGGATAAAATATATACATACATAAAAACATTGACTAACGTACTCAACTGGTGCTTCTAACTACGCCTACCCCGGTGTACCTGACCTAAGCCTTATACTTGGAAGGAGTAAGTAAGTAGCAGTTTTAAGTTAAGTTGGTTAAGATGGTTTTGCTAAGAATCTGCATCAAGAATTCTCTTAAGGGTTTAGTCAGCTCCATACCTTGGTAATAGAATGTGGGAGGTCTGGTATCTCTTTCTTCAGCACTCTATCCCCAGCCACCCGCAAGGGTGGCTGGAAACACTGGAGCTGGATTTTCTCGGCTGGAGAAAAAGACAGCGTCTCTCTCAGTGCGTCAAAACGGGAGGGGCGTCTTCCGTGGGCTCTCGCATCAGCTGGGCTCTCGGGCAAGTAGATAGCCGCTCTGCTCCAAACCACTGTGTGTTTGCTTAAGGCAACTGTTGGTATATTTATACCTGAAAGGTGCCGAGTTTGACGTAAGGTTGGACATAAGACGTCACTAAGAACTAACAGTTCTTTCTGGACTCCAGGAGTTCTTGTTCAAATCAAAACAAAAGCTGGGGGGGATTTCCAGGGCTGCTGGAGGTTTGGTTTGTTTAAAGAACGCGTTTTGCTTTCTAGGAGTCGATGGGAGTGTGTATATGTAAATATGTATAAATTATGTTTTTTGATTCTTTAGGCGGAATCTTGAAAGCCCTAGTCCTGATGAGGCCTGGAAATTAAAGGGGCTGAAATGCATCTACACTTTTGTTGAAGGCACCATTTAAAATGTTGACAATATAAATGAAAATTAGAAGGAGTACAAAAATAATAGAGGCTACAGAATATACTTCACATGCTCCTGTTATTTCATGGTGATCTATTCTTGTAAGGAATGTCTTTTGTTGTACATGATTTGGAAGCATACTTTTGTTGAGAAATAAGGGCGAAGACATTTAAAAGGTTCAAAAAATATATGTTAATCTGTCAATTTTGTAAATACAGTTGTTTGTATCGAGTATATTGGGTATGTATATATATATGTATATATGTACTAGTTGTGTATATATATATGTTTAGAAAAAAACGGCATATATTCATTTTTAAAGAAGATGACTAAATAAACAAAACAAAGCTTAATTTTTTGTAAACTCTTTCTGGGTTGCCATTATTTGAAGACGACTAGAAGATACACATTTTGTGGAAGTGAGTAATTCTAAGTAGGAAGGGATAATATGTTGTATCGCTATCTGTTGATTGATTAGTGTATTATTTCCGAGGCATTATTTACGTTATTGATTATTGAACTTTACCCAGATGCTGTAGGGTTACTTGGGTTACCCACCGTATAATGACATCAGCAATACCTAAGCTCCACTTACCCCCTCACAAAAAACAGAAATAATTATTCTGTGCCTAGGTAATTTCTCAAATATGGACCTCTGCCCAAAATGGGTTTGTAAAAAGAACTAATAAATCCTGTAGGGGCTGTAATCAAGTTCCGGAAATAATAATGCACATCATTTGCATCAGACCAGCTTTGTTAACAGAAGAACAATAACTCTTTCGGCAATCCTTTAATATACTGGGAGTGTGGCCCTACCGTCAGACATTTATTGCGTCTTTCAATGGAAGTAATATCAAACGAAATCTGCCGATGATCAAATTCCTGAGACAAGTCATAAACAAACTGCAACAAAAATAAGCTAAATGAACTTTAGCTTCCCCCATGTATATCCTTCTTGGCTTCATTTTAATGTATATGCTTTGAGATGAGTTTGTTTCCCCTAATGTTCAATGAGTGAATTTGTTGTCAGAATCGGTCATATGATAATGTCTTCAACTTAGATTTAAGACATCTTTTTGACATAATCAGAAATGCAAACTTTTATTGTGTTCATTTTTTGCACATGTAATGTTTTTTATTTACCACAGGAGTGATTTAAGACCTAATTAACTTCATATCTCATGGACAAACTTTCATTGGCAGTGGCCGAGAGGAAATAACTCCCAACGTAGATCCTAAACTTTTTAATATGTGTGTTTGATGTGGCTCAAAGACGATAGGTCCCATCTTTTTACCTGGCTTATTTTATCCTTTTTTATAGGGTTTCGTTTCTGTCCTTTGTATTGTTGATGATTTTAATTAATCAAACAATAATCTATTGCATTGATCCTAAAGAAAGCAATTATCTGCAAAACTGACCATGGTTTTGTGTTTGATCTCATTCAGACGGGAATTGGATGTTCACGCTCTAGACCCAACAGGTCGAGTATTTTAGAGTACATCTCCAATGCATTTCTATTAAACAGACACTGTATGTTGTGCTCTCAAGCACAACATTTTATGGGGCTCCCTACTTCTGTCGCTTTGGAGCTGGGTTTCCTCCACATCAGTATGATGACATGATGAGATATGTCAGGCAGATATGAGGGGAATAATGATAATTTCATATTTTCTGCTTTCAGGACGCTTTTCCACACAGGACATCCCTGTTCCTGCTCACTTAGAGCCCTGCCCCATGGACTGGCTCCACAGTAGAAACAAATGTTATTACTTCTCGACAATGTATAAAAAGGAAGGGGACTGGAACGAGAGCCAGAGATTCTGTTCCTCGCACAACGGGACCCTCGCTCTCTTCGACAACAAGGATCAACTGGTAAGGGCATGAAACATATGAGCAGTACATATAGGATCATATTGGACCACTTAACCCTCAGTGAAAGCTATGACCCCCCTTGTTGTAAGGCAATAGATTAATTAGTGGGGTGGTTGTGAGACTGCACCAAGTAATAATACCACTATTCTGTATCAGATCCAGTTAGAGTTCTTAAAATTAAACCTTAGCTCAGAGTTATTACTTTTTGCAAGGGGTTTGTAAATCACTGCAATATGCTCAAAAATGTCATAATTCACTGTTTTCCACTCTTAGTTGGAGACTATGAACCTCAAATGTGAGGGTGAGGCCCAAAGTCCATGTTTCAGGCCCACCACAATGGGCCGGAGATCGAATGCAGGGGCAGGGTTTCTTCCTACTCAAACTTTTATATTCAATCTCAAAAACGTTTCTGGTTTTTATTCACCGATGGTCTTGTGCAGCTTGAATTTAGCATTGGAAATGACGTCTACAGCCAGTTTATTTTGACATGCTGAGTTGGCAGTTTAATACCTGCCTTTTTTTGTCACTGCAGTGGCAGCATAATTAAGTGCTGCAGTCCACTAGTGACATTTACCTTTCTAGCCCAGGGTGCACTTCATACCAAATCCTGGGGTGGTTGTGGGAAAGTTAGATTGGTCAATCAGTTCAGTTCATGAAGCTTTATTCGGTACAAAAGAATTGACCATAAAAGCACATATTAAAAATACATGTACGGAAAACATTAACATTTGTAAAAAGTGTGATACAATACAGACCAATATGCTAAAATATCATACTTTTACGTATACTGATAGATTTGATTAAAAACATGGCAGTATAAAAACAAATGTCAGCAGATTTCATATTAAGAACAAGATTCATAGCCGCATCCACTGTACATATCCCATATTTAACAAATAGAGGCTTTAAATATAGTATTCGATAATTCTGGTACAGTTTGCATATAAGTAAAAAGTGCAAAGTGCTCTGTTTCGATATGCCGTCACACTGACACGGTCCTTTAGGGTGTTGCTTAATGTTTGGCAAAGCCACTAACTCATGCACAATTCCGGACCTGAGTCTTGTTAGAACAAATTTGTGCGAGGTCCTCGTTACCTGCACAAGGTAGGGTGGGAAGCCTTCAGTGAAAGAATATTTATTGTAGAAAGAAACCGTTGTCATGGAACGACACAAAAAAGTCCTCTTGTTTGCCATGTTGTCCATGAATAATGCTTTCATTTCAGGTTTCAGTATAGCCAATGCAGCCTCCGGGTCGGCCAAAACATCAAGATTAAAGATTTGTGAATAACAATCTACAACATATCTTATCCACGGGATCTTCCTATACATGTCCAGTGAAAGGCAATCTGCAATTATAGATCTATTTAGAGTCTTTCCATCCTCAAGCCAGATTGAATGCCATAGCATTAGTGGTCTCAAAGTTAAAAGATCATTCAGATAGTTAATGTCTAGTTCCCGATGGATCAGTACAGTGGCTGCTGAGGAGGGCAGACATAGGAGTTTTTTTAGAAAACAATTTTCCTCAAGCTGCAATTTAATGGCACTACTATAGCCCCAGATGGCCGCCCCATATAATGCAATGCTGGCACATCTAGCTTGGTAGATTTGTAGCATATCTCTTGTCCGTCTATCCCCAATTTTAGCCACAAATTTAAAAATACAATGAGCACTTCTTGCCATTTTATTACTGACATTATTAAATTCATTAGACCACTTTCTATCATGGGAAAAGGTTATTTCAAGATAGCAAAAGGAATCTACTGATTGCACCTTATTACCATCAATGAAAAAGGCAGTGGATTTCTTGTTTTTTACTCCACACGTCATGGTATGTGTCTTATCCTTATTGATGAGTAGATTCCTGTCCCTAATAAACAGTGAAAATCTATCCATCAATCTTTGCAGGCCCAGTGGGGTCCTAGAAAGAAGCACGGCGTCATCAGCATATAATAACACCGGCAATGACACATCTTTCAACCTGGGAGCATCTGCTTGAATACCTTTTAAAATTACATCAATCTCATTGATGAATAAAATAAACAATAACGGGGCTAAAACACAACCTTGCCTTATGCCACGTCGCACACTAAATTTGGGGGTACATTCTCCCTTGGTTCCAAAACGCACACAAGTGTGCAGTTTTTTGTACAACCTAGCAAGGAAGAAAATAATACCCTCAGGGGCACTCATCCGCAGCAAAGTAGGCCATAAAATTCCGTGATCAACCATATCAAAGGCGCTGCTTAAATCAGCAAAACATAAATATAAGGAGCTACCTTTGGCTTCAACATATTTCCCAATTATGAGTTCAAGATTCAAACATTGGTCCAAAGTGCCCCTACCTTTCCTAAAACCAAACTGACTTTCGGACAAGATTGCCTTATCTTCAACCCACTCCTCGAGCCTGACTAACATGACTCTGCTCATAACCTTTATGGAGGAGTCCCAAAGGGAAATAGGGCGATAATTCTTTGCTTCAGACCGATTGCCTTTTTTGAAAATAGGAATAATGATTGATTCCCCCCATGTAGTCGGAGCTTCAGTGCAAACTGTTGCATTAAACACATTCGCAAGGAGGGGGCTCCAGATCTCGGGGATTGCTTTATAAATGTCTATTGGAACCCCGTCGGGTCCTTGGGCCTTTCCCCCCTTGCTTGCACGAATTCCTATCTCGACCTCGCCCACCGTAAAGTTTAAAGGTAATATGGGCCAATTGCATGGGGTGGTGGTTAAACAGCTATTTGAACCAAATATATTGGAAAAATGCATTACCCAACAATCACTAGTAACATTGGAGCTCAATACCGGGGAATTATCATCTCTCAGGAAGGGAGAATTAACCGTAGCCCAGAATAAAATATTATTGTGAGTCTCTGCCGCTTGGTTTAATGATTCTCATGCTTCCTGCTGTAACTCTCTTTTCCTCTCTTTTAAAGCTGATTGGTATTCTGCTCTTCGTTCAATTATTAGAGTAGTGTTCCTAGGTTTAATGGCCAAGGCCTTCTTTAGCTCTGTTAGTAGCCTGGTGCAGATATGGTTGAACCAACCATGTCCATGGCTAATTTTATCTCTGATTGGTCTAGTAAACCTTGCATCAATTAATGTATTAATATTATTAAAAGCAGTTAAAACACATTCAGACCCAGTATTGTTTTCAAGGATTAATGAGATGTCAGCTAAACAATCAGAAACAATGTAACCAATTAATTCGTCAGCTTTATCCCCAACCCATTTAACTCTAACACCATTGGGTCTGTGGGGTTCTATGTTGGTGATAGTATGGCCCACAGAGACAGGGCTCTTGGACCATAGCGAACATTCTAAAACAATATAATTGTGGTCGCTCAAAGATGTAACTTCAATCCTGGGGATTTCACAAAAGGGGGTGATAGTTGATGACACAATAACATGATCTATCACAGAACTTGTCCTCCAGTTTTTAAAAGTAGGGATGGTCATCCCATTAACATCTTTGGCAAAGCCCATAATTTCTAGGTCATAGTTACTAATAAATGTATACAAACTTTCTCCGTAGCTATTATGCCTAAAATGAAGGTCTACTTCACCAGCATTGTTAACAACCCCACAAGTTTCTGAAAGGTCAATTCGCATAAAGAAATATTAAAATCTCCTAGCCATATAAAATCAAAAGAAACATTACATCGGTCCGTTAATTCATCAATAGCAGTTCCTAAGTTTTCAACAACGGATATCCTACTATCATCAAAAATATTATTATAGTAGTTAATTAGAAGGACTTGTCGACCTTGATCATTGTGGAGCCACAATAACTGCGCGTCAGGACACACATTTGAATATTTCACAATCCTAATATTTTTACTAATCGAGACCAGGATTAAGAGACCACCTTTTGCCCTCCCTGATGCAGAACTAACTGCCTGTAGATTAAACGTAACAAACCCTTCAAATTGTACATCCTCCTGGCACCAAGTTTCCTGGAAACACAAAATATCATGCGTGTTGATAAAATTCTTCCAATACAAGGTCTCCTGTTTGGACTTAAGCCCAGCTACATTCCAGCTTACAATTGAGATGCCGATCGGTTTATTAGTACTGGTATTAAACAGAGGGACATTATTACCTATAGAAACCATATTCGTGCTGTCCCCTAGGGCTACAGGGCTAATACATCTTTCTTCACTTTGTGTCTCCACATTGTTGGGTTCATTGTCCGGAATAGAAACACATACAATGGGGGCCTGGGCAGTAGTCTGTTGACACAAGGCACTAACCCCTGTCCTAGCAAGTCAGTCATTGGAATCCAAAAAGCTTAATGCCTGGAATCTGTTATGGACAGGGATCCCGAACCCCATAAAATGGTTAGGTCTGGGATTTCTATTTCCTGGTAATTGAGGGGGGGGTTTTAATTAGGTGGCTATAGAAGAAACCTAGAGGCCGTACACTTATTCTGTCTTCCCCGGGGATTAAGGATCCAGCCCTTAATAAAGCTGTGGCCGCATGTTGAGGGTGTTTAAAATTAACAATAACACAGCCACCCCTGAAGTTTTGCTAGACGTACCTATCCAGTCAACCCTTCTGGTGGTTAGAATTCGGTCTGAATAAGTAATTGGAAAGCCACAGTTATTATGTAGCCAAGAGACCGTTCTGTTTTTTAATGAATGGTGAGATTCCAGTTGGGGTCTAGCTGGATCAGTCTCATAAGGAGGGACATTCATCAAAACGGCCACATAGGGAGCACAGGCTGGTGCTAGATTCATAGGGCGTTTCCGTTTAGTTGGTTTCAGTGTACCCTGCTCGTTAATACTAGGCTTAATCTGAGAGGAACTGGAAATTGGGTTTGTAGATAATGAGACTGGCATTACTGGTTCATTAACTATTCCCCCACCCCCCGGTGGGTAAATTAGCAGGTAATGTGGGAGAAACTAAATTGACGGTGGTAGGCCTCGACTATTCAACCAAGGCTATCTGCACGTCAAGCAACCCACCTAATCTATTTACTTCCAAAGAAAGCTGATCCAGCTTGTCCACCAAGGGTTTAATGATCTTATCAACCTTGGAGTCAAAGATGCTTATTAGAAGATCAAACTGGTCAGAATTCATAAAGGGGGGGGCATTCTTGGTAGTTAAGTCCTCAACCCCAGAAGAGGTTTTAGTTATGATCTCTCCTCTTTTTTAGGTCTCGGCTTCGAGACCTATTGTGACTGAGTTCACTCTCAACGGAGCCAGAGCGGTGAACGAGCGCCGATTGCATCTCGTGGACGCGCACGCCGAGCCTCCTGGAGCCGTGCACGTCTCTTGCTCTTCACCCTTCCGTGAGTGCTTCACACTCACGGAAGCACACACTCACGCACGCACGCATGCACACACACACACACACACACACACACACACCCTCCCTCTCCCTCTCTGCCCACTCCCTCTCTGCCGCCCCCCCTCGACCCCCACTCACCGGGCTCTTTCCCTCGAAGCGGGTCAGTCATGGCAGCAGGCAGACTGGGTGCCTTCTCCAGGGATCTTCAGCTGATGTGCACGCCCACGCTGCGTCTCGTGCGCGCCCGCCACGCTGTTTCGCGCCCGTTGATCCTCAGCTTGTTGCTTACAGCCAGTGGGTTGAACTTGAATGTACTCGACAAAATATCCTTATATAACTAAAAAGTGAGCATCATCTTCATCTCACGTTTGTAAAGGTAACCATGAACACCAATTGTGTTAAAATATATTGAATACGATAGATCACCTTCCACTCTCCCATACATATACTTTAAATTCCTTATTCATATTATTAGAACAAAGCAACGCAGAAGATAATTTTTTGTTGTCTGTGGGTGGGGAGATGGGGTTAGCACTCTCTGTCCTCTTTTCCTATCATTGACTCTTTGGCGCCTATAGGAAAAAACCAAGCTGCTTATACTTTAGAGGAATTCTGCATAAGGATTATTATAGTGTGAGTGCAGAGTGCGCACAGTTCAGAGTGCGCAGAGTGCAGAGTGTGAAGTAGTGAGTGCAGAGTGTGAGTGCAGAGTGTGAAGTAGTGAGTGCAGAGTGAGTAGTAGTGAGTGCAGAGTGAGTGAGCAGAGTGTGAGTGCAGAGTGTGAAGTAGTGAGTGCAGAGTGAGTGTGCAGAGTGTGAATGCAGCGTGCAGAGTTGAGTGCAGAGTGTGAGTGCAGAGTGTAAGTGTGAGTGCAGAGTGCAGAGTAGTGAGTGCAGAGTAGTGAGTGCAGAGTGTGAGTAGTGAGTGCAGAGTGTGAGTAGTGAGTGCAGAGTGTGAGTAGTGAGTGCAGAGTGTGAGTAGTGAGTGCAGAGTGTGAGTAGTGAGTACAGAGTGCAGAGTAGTGAGTGCAGAGTAGTGAGTGCAGAGTAGTGAGTAGTGAGTGCAGAGTAGTGAGTGCAGAGTAGTGAGTAGTGAGTGCAGAATAGTGAGTGCAGAGTAGTGAGTAGTGAGTGCAGAGTAGTGAGTAGTGAGTAGTGAGTGCAGAGTAGTGAGTAGTGAGTAGTGAGTGCAGAGTAATGAGTGCAGAGTAGTGAGTGCAGAGTAGTGAGTAGTGAGTGCAGAGTAGTGAGTGCAGAGTAGTGAGTAGTGAGTGCAGAGTAGTGAGTGCAGAGTGTGAGTAGTGAGTGCAGAGTGTGAGTAGTGAGTGCAGAGTAGTGAGTGCAGAGTGTGAGTAGTGAGTGCAGAGTGTGAGTAGTGAGTGCAGAGTGTGAGTAGTGAGTACAGAGTGCAGAGTAGTGAGTGCAGAGTAGTGAGTGCAGAGTAGTGAGTGCAGAGTAGTGAGTAGTGAGTGCAGAGTAGTGAGTCCAGAGTAGTAAGTAGTGAGTGCAGAGTAGTGAGTAGTGAGTGCAGAGTAGTGAGTAGTGAGTGCAGAGTAGTGAGTAGTGAGTGCAGAGTAGTGAGTGCAGAGTAGTGAGTGCAGAGTAGTGAGTGCAGAGTAGTGAGTAGTGAGTGCAGAGTAGTGAGTAGTGAGTGCAGAGTAGTGAGTAGTGAGTGCAGAGTAGTGAGTGCAGAGTAGTGAGTAGTGAGTGCAGAGAAGTGAGTGCAGAGTAGTGAGTGCAGAGTAGTGAGTAGTGAGTGCAGAGTAGTGAGTGCAGAGTAGTGAGTAGTGAGTGCAGAGTAGTGAGTGCAGAGTAGTGAGTAGTGAGTGCAGAGTAGTGAGTGCAGAGTAGTGAGTGCAGAGTAGTGAGTGCAGAGTAGTGAGTAGTGAGTAGTGAGTGCAGAGTAGTGAGTAGTGAGTGCAGAGTAGTGAGTAGTGAGTGCAGAGTAGTGAGTAGTGAGTGCAGAGTAGTGAGTGCAGAGTAGTGAGTACAGATTGCAGAGTAGTGAGTGCAGAGTAGTGAGTGCAGAGTAGTGAGTAGTGAGTGCAGAGTAGTGAGTGCAGAGTAGTGAGTAGTGAGTGCAGAGTAGTGAGTAGTGAGTGCAGAGTAGTGAGTAGTGAGTGCAGAGTAGTGAGTAGTGAGTGCAGAGTAGTGAGTGCAGAGTAGTGAGTAGTGAGTGCAGAGTAGTGAGTAGTGAGTAGTGAGTGCAGAGTAGTGAGTAGTGAGTGCAGAGTAGTGAGTAGTGAGTGTAGAGTAGTGAGTAGTGAGTGCAGAGTAGTGAGTGCAGAGTAGTGAGTGCAGAGTAGTGGGTGCAGAGTAGTGAGTGCAGAGTAGTGAGTGCAGAGTAGTGAGTGCAGAGTAGTGAGTAGTGAGTTCAGAGTAGTGAGTGCAGAGTAGTGAGTGCAGAGTAGTGAGTGCAGAGTAGTGAGTAGTGAGTGCAGAGTAGTGAGTAGTGAGTGCAGAATAGTGAGTAGTGAGTGCAGAGTAGTGAGTGCAGATTGCAGAGTAGTGAGTGCAGAGTAGTGAGTGCAGAGTAGTGAGTAGTGAGTGCAGAGTAGTGAGTAGTGAGTGCAGAGTAGTGAGTGCAGAGTAGTGAGTGCAGAGTAGTGAGTAGTGAGTGCAGAGTAGTGAGTAGTGAGTGCAGAGTAGTGAGTAGTGAGTGCAGAGTAGTGAGTGCAGAGTAGTGAGTATTGAGTGCAGAGTAGTGAGTAGTGAGTAGTGAGTAGTGAGTAGTGAGTGCAGAGTAGTGAGTGCAGAGTAGTGAGTGCAGAGTAGTGAGTGCAGAGTAGTGAGTGCAGAGTAGTGGGTGCAGAGTAGTGAGTGCAGAGTAGTGAGTGCAGAGTAGTGAGTGCAGAGTAGTGAGTGCAGAGTAGTGAGTGCAGAGTAGTGAGTAGTGAGTGCAGAGTAGTGAGTAGTGAGTGCAGAGTAGTGAGTGCAGATTGCAGAGTAGTGAGTGCAGAGTAGTGAGTGCAGAGTAGTGAGTGCAGAGTAGTGAGTGCAGAGTAGTGAGTGCAGAGTAGTGAGTGCAGAGTAGTGAGTAGTGAGTGCAGAGTAGTGAGTGCAGAGTAGTGAGTAGTGAGTGCAGAGTAGTGAGTGCAGAGTAGTGAGTAGTGAGTGCAGAGTAGTGAGTAGTGAGTGCAGAGTAGTGAGTAGTGAGTGCAGAGTAGTGAGTGCAGATTGCAGAGTAGTGAGTGCAGAGTAGTGAGTGCAGAGTAGTGAGTAGTGAGTGCAGAGTAGTGAGTGCAGAGTAGTGAGTAGTGAGTGCAGAGTAGTGAGTAGTGAGTGCAGAGTAGTGAGTAGTGAGTGCAGAGTAGTGAGTAGTGAGTGCAGAGTAGTGAGTAGTGAGTGCAGAGTAGTGAGTAGTGCGTGCAGAGTAGTGAGTGCAGAGTAGTGAGTAGTGAGTGCAGAGTAGTGAGTAGTGAGTGCAGAGTAGTGAGTGCCGAGTAGTGAGTAGTGAGTTCAGAGTAGTGAGTAGTGAGTGCAGAGTAGTGAGTAGTGAGTGCAGAGTAGTGAGTAGTGAGTGCAGAGTAGTGAGTAGTGAGTGCAGAGTAGTGAGTAGTGAGTGCAGAGTAGTGAGTGCAGAGTAGTGAGTGCAGAGTAGTGAGTAGTGAGTGCAGAGTAGTGAGTGCAGATTGCAGAGTAGTGAGTGCAGAGTAGTGAGTGCAGAGTAGTGAGTGCAGAGTAGTGAGTCGTGAGTGCAGAGTAGTGAGTAGTGAGTGCAGAGTAGTGAGTAGTGAGTGCAGAGTAGTGAGTGCAGAGTAGTGAGTAGTGAGTTCAGAGTAGTGAGTAGTGAGTGCAGAGTAGTGAGTAGTGAGCGCAGAGTAGTGAGTAGTGAGTGGTGAGTAGTGAGTGCAGAGTAGTGAGTAGTGAGTGCAGAGTAGTGAGTAGTGAGTGCAGAGTAGTGAGTGCAGAGTAGTGAGTGCAGAGTAGTGAGTGCAGAGTAGTGAGTGCAGAGTAGTGAGTAGTGAGTGCAGAGTAGTGAGTGCAGATTGCAGAGTAGTGAGTGCAGAGTAGTGAGTAGTAAGTCTAGAGTAGTGAGTGCAGAGTAGTGAGTAGTGAGTTCAGAGTAGTGAGTAGTGAGTTCAGAGTAGTGAGTAGTGAGTTCAGAGTAGTGAGTAGTGAGTGCAGAGTAGTGAGTAGTGAGTGCAGAGTAGTGAGTAGTGAGTGCAGAGTAGTGAGTAGTGAGTGCAGAGTAGTGAGTAATGTTTGCAGAGTAGTGAGTAGTGAGTGCAGAGTAGTGAGTGCAGAGTAGTGAGTGCAGAGTAGTGAGTGCAGAGTAGTGAGTGCAGAGTAGTGAGTAGTGAGTAATGAGTGCAGAGTAGTGAGTAGTGAGTGCAGAGTAGTGAGTAGTGAGTGCAGAGTAATGAGTAGTGAGTGCAGAGTAGTGAGTAGTGAGTGCAGAGTAGTGAGTGCAGAATAGTGAGTGCAGAGTAGTGAGTGCAGAGTAGTGAGTAGTGAGTGCAGAGTAGTGAGTAGTGAGTGCAGAGTAGTGAGTGCAGAGTAGTGAGTGCAGAGTAGTGAGTTCAGAGTAGTGAGTAGTGACTGCAGAGTAGTGAGTAGTGAGTAGTAAGTGCAGAGTAGTGAGTAGTGAGTGCAGAGTAGTGAGTAGTGAGTGCAGAGTAGTGAGTAGTGAGTGCAGAGTAGTGAGTAGTGAGTGCAGAGTAGTGAGTGCAGAGTAGTGAGTGCAGAGTAGTGAGTAGTGAGTAGTGAGAAGTGAGTAGTGAGTGCAGAGTAGTGAGTGCAGAGTAGTGAGTGCAGAGTAGTGAGTGCAGAGTAGTGAGTGCAGAGTAGTGGGTGCAGAGTAGTGAGTGCAGAGTAGTGAGTGCAGAGTAGTGAGTGCAGAGTAGTGAGTGCAGAGTAGTGAGTGCAGAGTAGTGAGTGCAGAGTAGTGAGTAGTGAGTGCAGAGTAGTGAGTAGTGAGTGCAGAGTAGTGAGTAGTGAGTGCAGAGTAGTGAGTAGTGAGTGCAGAGTAGTGAGTAGTGAGTGCAGAGTAGTGAGTGCAGAGTAGTGAGTGCAGAGTAGTGAGTGCAGAGTAGTGAGTAGTGAGTGCAGAGTAGTGAGTGCAGAGTAGTGAGTAGTGAGTGCAGAGTAGTGAGTGCAGAGTAGTGAGTAGTGAGTGCAGAGTAGTGAGTAGTGAGTGCAGAGCAGTGAGTGCAGAGCAGTGAGTGCAGAGCAGTGAGTGCAGAGCAGTGAGTGCAGAGCAGTGAGTAGTGAGTGCGGAATGCAGAGTAGTGAGTGCAGAGTGAGTGTGCAGAGAAGTGAGTGCAGGTGCAGAGTGGTGTGTGCTGTTGAGTGCAGAGTGGTGTGTGCTGTTGAGTGCAGAGTGGTGTGTGCTGTTGAGTGCAGAGTGGTGTGTGCTGTTGAGTGCAGAGTGGTGTGTATTGGCAATTTAAATGACAATGCCATCTATTTATGATTTAAAGAAAAAAAAGAAATGTCATGAGCAATGCCAATAGCTCCACCTTTAATGATGCCGAGACCATTGCATTGTAAATGCTTGTTTGTTGTTGCGGGTACGGTACCCCCCTCGTGAAATGGGTGCTTTCCTGCATGCTCTCAATGCTCTAGGGGCTGGTGAGATATGGGCAGGCGAAACACTGGGGGATGCACAAGGAATAGCAGAAATAGAAATATCTTGGCTATTTTCTGGTTGGACTGTAATTCCTTCAGAAATATCAAGGTTGACAAGGACTGGTTGATCATCCGTGAGTGCTATAATGTCAGAATCAGGGAGGATAGGGCAATTAGTAGGAGGATTCTCCTTCCCTAGTGACATCCTTCGCTCCTGGTTTATTTGGTTAACCACTTTCACAAGATAATTATCCATAGTGGCTATTACAGAGGTATTTTTAGAGCCTTTTGTTTTGACATTATGTATAAGGTTATTCAAAAGGACCAACTACAAGTATAGGCGAATCAAAAATAAGAAGATAACTACCTAGGAGACAAAGCTTTCATGTATTACAACCGATGTGGGTTAAAATAAAGGCGGTAAAGGTTTAATAAAAGTCCTTAGTATAGAGGGCAAAACAGTCACTGTTCCAATGCAATGTTGTGTTATTATTTACACTTTGCAAAAGAAAGTACCTCGACAGTAGAAATCAAAGGGAGTGGCCCAGCCCAGCCTCGGACAGTCCCGGACTGTCACAGACTGTCCGCCCTTAGTCCGGGCTTCGTCCCGCGCCGCCCGCATGCGTCCCGCATGCGTCCCGCGAGGCGGGAGGCTCTCAATGCTCTTATGGCACCTCCGGGCGCGGGATGATGTGCCACGCCCCCCAGCTGGGCTGCTGGGTGCGGTAGTCCGCTGGCGTGCGCCTCCGGGGCACAGGAAGTGCTGCCGGTTTGCCTGGTGCCGTTCCCCTCATGGCGGCGTCAGGTTCTGGTAGTGCCCCCGGGAGCGCTCAGAGCTCAATGCTCTTATGGCGCCTCCGGGCGCGGGATGATGTGCCACGCCCCCTTGGCTGGGCTGCTGGGTGCGGTAGTCCGCTGGCGGGCGCCTCCGGGCGTGGGAAGTGCTGCTGGTTTGCCTGGTGTCGTTCCCCTCACGGCGGCGTCAGGTTCTGGTAGTGCCCCCCTGGTCAATCAGCTATTAGCCAATTGCACATCAACTCTGAGTTACCAGAGCACATGCACTGGGCCTTGGCAGCAGGGCCCAGTGCACCTCAGAGACAAAAACCAGGAAAATCAGTTACTAAATGTAGGTGGAATTCATCTGAAAGAAGCCTTTTTCTTACAGAAGGCGTTAACAATGTGTTGCCCCACTTACTCACACCTTGCTTCCCATCTTCCCACTCTATTGGAAGTTGGGTCATATTTTCTCCGTTATTGAACAAATCAGTCTCCTTCCTAATAGTAAACCCTATTCATGGTTTAAGTAGATTTTTCAAATGTACAATATGCTTTAAAGTACTTTTTTAACCCAGCATAAAATCTGGATCTCCGGCTGACCACGCCCCAGTGGCAATGTTCAAGTAAAGTCTCAAATAGATTAGGCTTAAATATCCCCTCATCAAGGAATCAAAGTCTTGATGCAAAACCCCCAACAAACAGACTAAGAGCAAATGGATGCTTCTGAGCTAAACTAATAAACATGCATCCTATGCTCAGAATTTATTTTAAAAATAGCACTGTTTCCAAGGACCTTTGCTACTGCAAAGGCACAACATATATATTCCATTGTGAAATGCAAATGTTTGCATTAATGTGTCTTTAAATTGCTTCAGACATGTTTTCTGGCTGACCCTAGCACTGCCCATATTTGACTTTGAGGTCCGCCCACCTCTTGGCTTCTGAGATGAAACTTTAAAGACCCCTTGCTTCACCAGAATATTTGATTATTATTAATATGAGTACTGTTGGAAGAGTGTCTTACTTGTTCTCATGAGATCAGACCACACACTTGCATAAATGCGTGGTTGCCCATGCTGGAGGAGTTTGCGCCACATGTTAAGGAGATGACTTGCCGGTTGATTCTGTGATTCACAGACTGTTTGTTATGTTGTTAAAAAACCCTTTCAGAGTCCATTGACATTTATGAAGATTTCAGCGGCACTAGACTCAATGACAGATTGGCTCTGGATACAGGCTGCTTCAGATGGAGACTTTGGTGTTTATTTTGCTAGAACACTACACTCCGTTTAGCACTGTGTATTGCCCGACACTGGTGATCACCACCGAGAATGTTGGTTTTCATAGGATAGCCGATTGATTGGGTAAACACTGCCTGGCAAAGCATGACCACAGCTACCTCCTGGTGCTCCCCAGGGTTCATCTCTCTATCCCTTTTTCTTGAACACCTACCTTTACCTTCTGCCAAGACTAATTCACCCTTCATTCTTCTTTTAAGTATGTAAATGCACACAGATCATCAACAATTTCCAGAACATCAACATTGCTGTGCATTTAAAAATGTATTTATAAATTGAAGATTTTATGAACATATAATGGTAATTAAAAGCTCAGGGGAAAGGACAGCAGGACACAACGGAAAGCGGGCTGTCAGTCCGACGTCATGTTATAATGAACATGAGACAAGACACCGAGGGATCTTCTAAACCACTCAGAGGGCTCCGTGGTGACCGCAGTTCATATAACTCCTTTCTTTCCAGATTCCAAACTCACACCCATCAAGGGCATCATAAAGGCCACAGCACGTCCCATCCAGGACCTGAAGGATATGTTCACATCACCCCTATCCTGCTAGAATGCCATTGGCACCATTGTCCGACTGCAGCTCTTTGAAAACCAGCCCCTTCATCCAAAAATCCATCGCAACCGCCCCCCGGCTTATCTTGCATACCAGCTCGACAGCTCACTGCACACCTGCAGCTAGGCCGCCATCAGACTGGAGACAAGGAAGTGCAAAAAAGAAGAAAAGGCAAGAGGGCTTTTCCTTGTGTGCACCAGGATCTGGAACAGCATCCCTGTATCCATCAGGACCACCCCAACACTGCTGCAATTTTACAAAAGAGTTGAAGACTCCTCTCTTTAAAGAACGCTCCATCACAGTGAATTAACTCTACTTTTGCTCATTAATTGTATGTTTGTCTTTGACCCTGTACAGTGCTCTCCAGCCATTATGGTAAGTTTTTAGTAAAGAAATACATATATATGTACACACACACATTGTAGGCACAAGATTCACAACAATGCTAAAGGGTAGGAGGCAAAAATGGAGAAGGTTTCTAGGATATTCACTTCAAAAAGCATCACTTTCTTAAATGAACTCCATGCTACTGCGGCCAGAAAACAGTGAATATCATCTTGAATAGTTGAAAATACCTTCCAAAGCCTCAGAAAGGAGGACAATTGTGCCAAGAGAAACTGTATACCATCATCATGGAGCTATTCTGAAGCTGTAACTTCATATCTCTTCTCCCGAGAGGTAAAACTTCAAAAAGGAGATAGGTAGAGCTATTAGTAAAGGATCAGAGGATAAGATGGACTAAAATGTCTTGCGTCTGAAGACAGTAACTCAACTTGTGTACTCTTCAGCTGTAAGGTGGGGTTGCCCCCTTAGTCCGCTCTTGCATCGGTTATCACCTGACATTGCAGAGAAGACCAGCAAAGGGGACGGACAAACTTGAACAACAAGCACCGAGATTGTCTGAGCACCACTTCAAAATCTGTCAAACCCCCTGGATTGGTGCCTTATGTTGCAGCCTTGTCGAGAAACTACATGAGTCGGTGTGACAGAGCCATCTGAGTATTGAGAGCTCCCCTATAAGGTTGCACTTTCTTTTGTTGCTCAAAAAGCAGGACAGTAAAGACAACAAAGAGGGTGTAAGCACTGTGATTGGTGAAAACCACTTCAAATTCTGGCAACCTATGGAGAGCCACAATAGTGGCAAGTTTGTGAGAGGGAAGCGCAGTAAGTTTGTCACCATTGTGCCATCGGCTACTCTGCCCACTGGAGTTTTGAGAGGCTCTGGGCATTTAATTGTTTGGAATTCTTCCCTTTGTGAACTCTTAAAACAGTCTGGGACACAGAATGTAGCTAGTTCCAAGGGTCCCTTCCCTGAGATGTGCAAGCTCTCTGGGTAAGAGGTGAACCCTGGGGATCCCCAGCTGATATTGTGACGATGTGCAGAACCAGTGAAAGGATTCCCCTTTTGCTGGGCAGGGAAGCTTGTACACCCCAGCAAAGGTAATCCTCAGAAGCAACTCTGTGATTGGGCCCCCTGGTTCTGGTATGTGCTTGTTAGACCTGGCATCATTGGCGTGAGTCTCCCTTCCATTTTTTGACGGATTGCCTCCTCTGTTTTGATATGTTTTTGCTGGATATGGGCTTTGGGCGCTGTGACACTGCTATTCAGTGCCACTGTGCTAGTGCTCCTCTTGGACTTGGCCCTTTTGGCAGGTTCACCCCTAAACTTTTTGCTTTTAAATGTGACCTGATGTTGGTTCTTTTTGGCTTCTGCGCCCTTTAACACTGTGTCCCAGTGTAAAGTGCGTGCGCAGTCTGAGAGCGCGTTGTGTGCCTGGCTCCAGGAGTCAGGATGGCTCTGCCCGGTGGTGAATAGGTAGATCTGCATGTAGATGAGAGGGAGGAGTTGCACCTGGGACCTGAATACGGCTGTGCCTTCCCTCCACAATGCTGGCTCTGCCGCCTGTGGTGCGTCTGATGTCCCTAGCCTGTCCTGTGAATAGGGAGAGGAGATGAGCATAACAAAGTGCTCCAGACCCAGTTGCATCTGGTTTTCCCCCTGCCCTGCACCCTAGAGACAAAGGGAATTTGTGTATAGGAAGGGGTTGTGACCCCATGTAAAGTTTTCTCTGCTAATCCTAACTTGAGCGGGACCTGCCGCTGCTGGGCACCAGGAGGAACCATCACTGGGGTCTGCCTCCCTGCTCGAGGGCCCTGTGAGCTGTCCCCTGGGTCCAGCCTTTGCCCCCCTGCACTCTGCAAGACTTTCCCTGGATTTGGTGACTACAGCGCCTGGGAGCGCTTTATTTCCCTTGTTGAAGAAGTACCTATTTGCCTTGAGGAGCGATGTGTTCTGCCCCAGGAGGACTTGGGGGCTGGCAGCGAGAAGCTGCACCGTGTGGGATCCCCCCGGCATAATGCTTGTTACATACCCCTAGCGGGTGCCCACCCCGCCAGGGGCTTTGTGCTGTTTATTTTACTACCCCTACCGTGTTCCCACCCCGCCACGGACCTTGTGCAGCTTGTCATACCACTGGCAGGTGCCCACCCCGCCAGGGATTGTGTGCGTAGAAGAACGGAAGCCTATCCAGTTCTGCAGCCTGCAGCCGGCAAGAAATCAACACTGAGGGCCGCCGCCCTATCCATGGCGACCCAGAGGTGTAAGTCAGCAACCAGTAAGCAGACAAGAGCCCACCCTGCGCTCCTCTAGAAGGAGGGAGGCCGCAAGGACGAAGGCAGCACCTACACCCGAGGCCCCCGAGAGCAAGGGAGAGCCCCATTGTGCCCAGGGGATAGCTGGGAGTGACTGGAAGTGCGGGCGGGGCTTCGGAGCCATTAGAGAGCCCCGCATGCTGCCTAAGTCCCTGGAGCCTCAGAGGCTCCACAAGAAGAGCACCACCATCAGGAGGAAGCGGAGGGGGCACGAGACACATTGCCGGTGCCCGCCCCCGCTAGAAGAGATGATCCGCAGCCGCCGCAGGAAAGCCCTGCAGGCAGCTGCAGAGCCCGGTAAGTCGAGATGGGCTGAGGGGGTCATAGTTATCGGCAGAGCCCTGTGGAGCTCCAATGTGTGGGGGGGGGACTATCAGGCCGCATTTCTAGCTCACAGCTGCCCAGCAAGTAGGTATTATAGAACAGGGTTAGACCCAGAAGTCAAAGGGACCTGGGTAGTTAATTGTTATAAACAGAGGGGTCCCCCACTTATAAGGAGTTGGTAAAGAGAGAAGAAGGGAGATCAACAAATATTTCAAACGGTTAAGGAAAAACAAAATCAAAGAAGTTCTAGGAATGCATTGTTTTATTCACTATGCATCCATATTTTCACAGTCAAGTAATTCCTTTTTGAATATCAGAATACACATTTAATTGTCATGAGTTTATGTGCCCATAGGAAGAAGGAAAGGGGAAAGGAAGGTAGTAAAGTTAGCATAGAATTGTGACTCACTTTACATTTAATAGAAACAAAATTACATTGAAATTCATGTATGAATTCTAAATGATCCCTATCCACAACAGGGTCATATGTAATGTCCACAATGTCTGGTGCTTGTTCAAAAAAATTCAAGCTCCTATAAAGCCGTATATATCATGCTGGTACTAGGAGTTGAAGGTGGGTAGATGAACAGTCTACGTTTCGACCCAGGAATCGATGTAGCGAGCAAGTAGGGGCAGCCGCACCCTTTAGGTCTTTCTTTCTTGTTAGGGGATAAGTCTTGGACTCAGGAGTGAGACGCACTCCTTCGCCCCCACCTTGGCCTGCACAGCTGCCCAGCAAGTAGTGGGCAGCTGCCACATTTAGGCTAAACTCTTGCGCACTTTTGCTTTGACTGCCTAGGTAGCGCGCCCTGACTTTTGGGACAAAGGGCGTTTGAGCCCCATGGAAGGCCAGTTGGCCTGGGATCAGTACCTACGGTGATTCTGTGCATGGTGCTTTGTGATTATGTAAGTAATTACCTGAAGCCTAGTGTGACTTTTGCGTAGTGCCTTTATGCCTGTTCTATGCCTCTAAATGTATTTTATGATTAGGAGGTTGTTTTGCCTAGTATAGCTTATGCTAGTCACTTTATGTTTTACTGCGTGAAATATGCCCAGGGTGATTAGTATTGCGTAGTGTGTTCCTACCTTTTACTAGTGGTCACTGGTTGTGTTCTACAATTGTTATTTTGTGCTACCATTATTCTATGTGCTACATCTACTATTTCTACTGAGTGCTATTTCTACTAAGTGCTGATTCTGACAATGGTCCACGTGGCCCTGTCATGTGTAAATAATCCCCTGTTAATTCTGCCCCGTGCCAGTTGGCACAGTGTATATGTGTGATTATGATCTAATGTGTTTATGGTAATACAAAGGCTATTTTGATATATAACCTTGAGTGGCGTTCCTTTTTGTGGTGTGCCTAGTGTGTGCTGCTGTGTGTGTGTATTGCGCAAACGCTTTACACATTACCTCCAGGAAAAGCCTTACTGATCGTGCCAAGCTACCAAGGGGGTGAGCAGGGGTTATCTTGGCGTGTAACTCCCTTGCCCTGACAGGAAGAACAAAAAGAGTTGTGGTTTCTGCCTGGCTTTGGCGCAAGCCTTAGCCAACCAGAAATCCCATGTTTAACACTCCCTTATATTATATTGATGTATTGATTAGTGACTCCATGATTGGATTATTTGATTTACTTGTCAGAGCCTAGTACAGGGCACCATGGGTGCCCAGGGCTTGTAAATCAAATGCTGCCGGTGGGCCTGCAGCACTGGTTGTGCCACCCACAGAAGCAGCTAGTACAGTGTGTCTCAGGCCTGTCATTGCAAAGCCTATGTGCAGTCAAGCACTGCCATGTCGACTTGGCCAAGTGCACCCACTTGCCAGTCCCTAAACCTTCCCTTTGTTTCATATTAGACACCCCTATGGTAGGCCCAAGGGCAGGGTGCATTGTAAGTATAAGGTAGGACATGCTCTGATGTGTGTAGCATGTCCTAATAGTTAATTACAGCCATTTTCGTGTTTTACTATTGAAGGCTGCCTGTTCTCCATAGGCTAGAATGGGCAGTTAGATTATTACATTCTTATAATCCTAAGTGACTCAGGGAACATGGTAGACATTTGAATTTAGTATGCCTGAACTCAGAATGATGAAATACATCTTTTAGTAAAGTTGGTTTTAATATTCTGTGTCCAGACCTGCCTCTGCTAGGTTGTGTATTCCGTGTCTGGGTTTGTGAGTGACAGGGCTGGGGGATTCCAGGAGACAGGCTGGGGCACGCCAGTGGTGAATAGAGAGATCTGCATCTAGATGGGAGTGAGGAGTTGCACCTGGGACCTGAATAAGGCTGGGCCTTCCCTCTACAATGTTGGCTCCACCTCCTGTGGCTTGTCTGATGTCTCTGCCCTGCACTGTGAAAGGAGGGAAGGAATCTTGTCAACAAAGTGCTCCAGAGCTGTATCTTCCCTCCCCTGTGCTGGCTCCACCTCCTGTGGGGCGGCTGATGTCTCCGCCCTGCACAGCGAAGAGAGTCATATAAACAAAGTGCTCAGGAACTGGTTTGGACTAGGCAGAGGCCTCGCTGCCTTCAGAGAACAACGAATTTTGGAGTATAAATATTGGGACCCTGATCCCAAGAAATTAGATCACTTCTGGAGCAAGAAACCGTTTGCCAAAGAGAAGAAACAAGGAAGCTGCAGGAGTTTTACTGCCCCTCTGCCAGTGTGCTGTTTGCTGGGTTGGCCTGCAGTGGTTGCTTCATTGCCAAGGAAAGGAGAAGGAACATTTAAGGACTTTCATCATTTACAGAATATTCTCCAAAGGCTTGAACTGTGCTTGCCTCCTGCTGAAGTCTCAGGGACAAAAGACTTCACCTCCAGCTCCCCTCTTAATTTCCTTGCTGGGCATTCTCAACTCCAGAGGAAGCGTGTCGCTGCCGCAGCTGAAATCGTCGCATCACCAGAGAAGCGTGTGTTCATCGAAGCTGCCTGCTGTCGTATCACCGGAAAAGCGTGACGCCATTGAGAGAGTCGCCACCGCATCACCGGAGAAGCGTGTAGCTGAGCCTGTTGCGGCTCCAAAGTACAGAGTCGTCGCAAAGCTGCCAGGGCTTCTACGCATCGTCATCGCATCGCTATCGCATTGCAACATCACCACATCGCAGCATCGAGGGTGCCATCTTCTCGCATTGCAACCGGATCATCGCATCAAGGCTCCATCTCGCGCACCGCAACGGGCCCGCAGGCTGAGAATCTACGCATCACCTCCGCACTGTTAAGGATCACAGTGCATCCCCTACTCTGCGCAAGCATTGAGACACGATGCATCATCTCCCCCGTATTATGGAACCAACGCATCTCCCCTTTTGTGAGCCTTTTGCATACTTTGCTTTATGCATCTAGGTACTTTGTTGAGAACTTTGTCGCATTCATCATCAACTTGAACTAAGCAACAAATGTTTTATCATTTTTAAGCAATCTTAAGTGTAGTATTGTGGATTTATGTTGCTTGTGGTCTTGTGTTAAGTCTATATAAAGAATACTTATTTTTATAAAACCTGTGTTGTGTCCATCTGTTGTGTTTTCACTGTATTACTGTGTATATTCACAAATATTCAACACACTGCCTCGGAGATAAGCCTGTCTGCTCTTGCCAAGCTATCAAGCAGGTGAGCAGGGGTTATTAAGGCATGTAATCCCCTTATCCTGACTTAGAAGTAAGGGTCCCTTTTTGGACAAAGTTGAATACCATTGCCAACTAGAGAGACCCAGATCTAACAGTGCTCAGACTCCCCCTGCACTGCTGGCCTGCCAGGGATTTCCTTTGGTTCTGGGGTTTCTGCCACATACTATTTTAATGAGGCAGCCTTGAATGGCCACCAGATGGAACAGGGCATCGGTATGGTGGAACGTCAACCTTAATGTTGATGTCTGCCACTAGCCAACCATACTCCATCCTTTGCACATCCACAACTGTTGTGTGACTACTACAGCTGGACAATCAGGGTGGCACAGTTTAGTCCTGGGTGGGTCGATCCCTGACCCTGGATCCTTTGCCTCACAGCTCCAGCCCCACTGGAGGTAGCTCAGGATATTGAGAGCCTGCAGTGATTTGTCTGAAACCAGGTCTCAGATTCCAATAACAGTGGGATGACAATGTGGGTTAATACGCCTGCTGCACCATTGTGTATGTGTGTGTCTCTTCAATATTTTTGTTCTAGTTCCAAGTAGCAGTGAAGCCCTTTACTTGGGGGAAAACAAAGGAAACTAAATGTGATGACCCGACCCATCAGCCATAACATCGTGCCATATACCCGGACTGATCTGCTGTCTTTAAGACCCCCCCACTGCACGACCCACTCTTGCTCTCTCCTGGACGCCCAGAGCCGGGACTTTGTCTGTACAATCTGTCACTTTCCCTTTTCATCTGCAGGCTTAACATCCCGCCCAATCCATGCCCATACCTCCGCTTCTACTTCTAGCACTCACCCCCCGCTGACCCTTAGATCTGCACTTATTAATTGCAGATCTTTGACCAAACATGCCTTTGACATCTGGCAGTCCCTCTGAGATAACAAGTGGGATCTGCTTTTCCTAACGGAAACATGGCTTAACGACACTACGAACGCCGCCATTTCTCTCGCCTTACCTGAGGGCTACAGTATTAGCTGTGCCAATAGATCCAATGGCAAACGGGGAGGTGGTGTTGCCCTAATCCATAAATCCATTTGGACGGCTACCTTTCCCCCATTCGACCCCATTGACTGTATAGATTGCCTGCCTTTTAGCATCCAAACCCCACCGTCCTCCTCCTGCTCAGGAATACTTATCTATCGCCCCCCTCACTCCAATCTATCGCACCTATCGGTTCTGACGGACTATATCATTCAGCTCAGCACACGATATTTCAACTTCACCGCATTAGGAGACTTCAACCTCCATGTCGACAATGAATCATGTCCGCATAGCAGCCAATTTATCTCCATGCTAGCGGCCTGTAACCTAGTCCAACTAATAACCTTACCCACGCATAAAGCGGGTCACACACTGGACTTAATCTGCTCCAATCTCTCCTCCATCCGGGTGGACCCCCCTACCCCGGTTATTTGGTCAGACCATTTCTTTATCTCTTTTGAGATTGATATTCCCTGCCCCTGCAGATCTTTTATCACGCCTAAATCTTCAGGCAGAAACTGGAGCCGCATCACCTTGGATGCGCTCCAGAAACATCTCAACAACTCCCAACCCTGCCTGTCATCCGACCCCGACCAAGCTATTAACCACCTGGATATATGGATCAGTCAGGCCTTAGATGCCCTGGCCCCCATAAAACCCATCAAATCTCACAGGACAGCACCTTCAGCCCCCTGGTACTCCAACGAACTTCGGCAGAAAAAGGCCTTCTGTAAATCTCTTGAACGCCACTGGAGACAGAACTACTCTCTGGACAGTAAAACCATCTATAAAACTGCCCTCAAAGATTATCTGGGAATGATAGAGGAGCATAAACGGGACTTCCTGGCTTCCAGAATTAAAATTGCCAGCAATGGAGCCAGGGAGATCTTCAACATTGTTAGATCCTTCACAGACCCCGCCGCGTTGACCAGATCTCAGCCCGCCTCACAGGCGCTATGCAACAAGCTTTCTCAATTTTTTGAGGACAAAATTGAGACCATCCAAACATCCTTTCCCCCTTCCAATACAGAAGGAGATGACGAGCGATCCACTCCTCTTACACCATCGCCATTCTTCCTGACTGAATTCGCAGTAATTTCGGAAGCAGATTCTATGACTGAGCTCCTTAAATGTAAATCAGGTTCCCCAAACGACCCTTGGCCAGCCAAGGAATACAAAAAAATGGCACCCCTACTTAAACCCTATTTAAATCACATCTGGAATGACTCACTTCGTACAGGATGCTTCCCTACCAAATGGAAGCATGCCTCCCTAGTCCCCATTCTGAAGAAACCCAATTTGGACCCAGACCTCCCCAGCAATTACAGGCCCATTTCCCTCCTGCCTGCCCCAGCTAAGATCTTGGAAAAGCGGGTTCATTCTCAATTGGCTAGTTTCATCGAATCCAATGGGCTCCTCCATGTCTCCCAGGTTGGGCCACAGCACGGAGTCGGCCCTTATTGAAATGGCCGACTCTGTGAGATGGATGCTTGACCGAGGGTCGAGGGCGGTGTTAGTGCTGCTGGATCTTTCAGCAGCATTTGACACCGTCTCTCATAAGATCTTGCTCGGAAAGCTGGAGGACTTAGGGCTGGGCGGCTTTGTTCTGAAGTGGCTGTCATCCTACCTATCTGATCGCACTCAACAAGTTTTCACCCCTCCCTTCACTTCCTCTGCCAGACCACTTAAATGGGGAGTCCCACAGGGTTCTTCCCTTAGCCCGCTTTTGTTTAATGTTTATTTCACCCCTTTGGCTAAGCTGATTTCCCAGACTGGGATCAAATCCACATCCTATGCTGATGACATCCAGCTACTTTTCACGTTTGATACCCTCTCTGCGTCTGCTTTCGACCCGCTGAAATCCTGCCTAAGAGAGATTTCCAACTGGATGGATGCTAATTCCCTCCGTCTCAACGCAGGTAAAACGGAGATTCTGTTTTTTAACTCTCCTTCTCCCCTGGATGCTAGTCTGTGGTGGCCTGAAGATTGGTGCCAGGCCCCCACGCCTAAAAACTCGGTGAGAAACCTAGGAGTACGCTGGGACACCCATCTCAGCTTCAACACCCAGGTACAAACAGTCGCAGCCTCATGCTTTGCCAAAATCAGAACAATCAAACGGCTAATCAACTATCTGCCGGAGGAGTGCCGCAAGACTGTGATCCAGGCATTAATCATATCTTGACTATGCCAATGCCCTTTACCTTTACCTTGATATCACAGCAGGCCTGTGTCACAAACTACAGATGGTCCAAAACGCCGCCACCCGGCTGGTGGAGAGAATCCCTGCCAGACATCATATCTCCCCTCTCCTCCGTAAATTGCACTGGCTACCCATCGCGAAAAGATGCGTCTTCAAAGCAATGACGTTGGCTTTCCGTGCATCTAAAGGCAATGGTTCGGCCCATCTGAAAAATACCCTTCGCCCATACGTCAAATCCAGGGCATTACGCTCTAACTCCTTATCTTTCCTAGAAACTCCCCGATTCAAGCGTTCCCGTGCAGGTGGAAAAACCTTTGAGGTTTGTGCCACCAAGCACTGGAACAAGCTTCCGTTAGCTCTACGCACATGCCAGACAGAACCAGCATTTCGCAAATCCCTTAAAACTCTTCTCTTTTCCTCCTAGTTTGGTACCCTGACCCTGTCCCTCCAGTTATCAGAGTTTCCTAGCGCCGGGATGCCCCGATGGGGCCGCTGCGCGCTTTACAAAGCACACTAATAATAATAATAATAATAATAATAATAATAATAATAATAATAATAATAATGGTGAAACGGGAGTTAGAATCATGGTTACACACTATAACATCATCAAAGCTCAAAATGCCTCAAAGATTCCTTTGTTTTTAAATGCATGTTGTGTGTGTTCGTGTGTGTGTGTGTTGTGTGTGTGAGAGAGGATATATTTTGTGTGTGAGAATGAAAGAATGATTGAATGAATGAAATGAAAGTAGAGCACACTGCCACTCAAAGCATAGCATGCTGGCACTAATTCAGACACAGACATCACTCACCAACAGCAGTGCCAACAATAAAACCCCGAAAAATGACTCAGGAGGGAACAAAACATGAGGGAAACAGATTAAAGTAAACTATCATACAGCTCATCTTAGGCCACAAAAAAAACAAGGTTTTCAGATGTTTCTTAATAATGGCTTCATTATCTGTGAATTTAAGAGAACAGGGCAGATGACTCCAGGCCTTAGATCCTAAGGCCGCCAAAGATTTGCTGACTCTGTGTTAGATCTGGGGGTCTCTAGTTGGCTGAGGTAGGCACCTTAGACCAAATAGGGACCCTTGCATCTAGTCAGGGCACAGGGACACACACTGTAGATAAACCCTGCTCCCTCTAGGTAGCTTGGCTCGAGCAGTCAGGCTTATCCCCAAGGCAATGTGTAAGTATTTGCATTCGGTTACAATGACCCCCCAATGTACACCACAAACTGAGACCACACAGGTGAGTTATACATAAATAACTTTTATCTAGTTTTGGCACTGTATTTCTCTTATCATTCTTCTTCTTGTTTCAGGTAGGCACTTGTTTTAGGAAAGTTTCAAAATAGTCTCTAGTCTCTCAAAAATAGATCGTGATAGAATGACTCAGGTGTAGGAATTCAGCACTCAAAAACGTGCTTCCTAAACTGTACTTGGCCCTAGCAGGAGCACCGCTCCTTCTACTCAGGTTCCCTCCTTCTCAATGGGGAGATCGGGCACTGGTCGTTGGTCCCCGTGTCCCATGCTCAATGCGGGACCTTCGGGGGACGATGCGCACGCCCAAGAATACTTCAGAGGCGAACGTAGTCACTTGCACAGCCCCAGCGCTTCCTCTGCAGCCGGTGTCAATACCGGGTGCTGGGGGCAGGCGATCTCTCTCTCTTTAGGGTTTCAGACTCACCCTCGCAGGTACGATCATTGTTGCAGGCTTCAAGTGCTGAACGCGGCTTCTCCAATCCGGTCGCGGCGTTTGCAGGCTTCTCGCTGACGTCGAGGAGTTCTCCGGAGTCAGCCACTCACAGCGCGGCTCCAGGGACAGCTTCCGATGACGCGGCGGCACTTCCTCCAATCGATGCGCAGCTCACGAGAACAGCTTACAGCAGTGGCCAATCACAGCGCGTCTTCTCCGACGAGCCTCCAGGCAACAACCAATCAGATCGCGGCCCCTTCGTGCATCAGCCAAGGTGCCGATCAGTTTGCAAGTTGGTTTCGCGGGCCCTAGGCCGCGGCGGTGAAGTCCGATGGCAAGAATTTACGGCTCCCGGGGTCACAGGTCATGCGACTCCGCACGGAGTGCGATTTAACCCCTTGGGAACACCGACAACACTTCTTCAGCCCCACACGTGCCGATGAGCACGTCGAACAGTGGTGCAACTTGTAGGGAATCTTCAGCGCGGCGCTCCTAGACACTCAGAGCAGCCAGCGCGCCCCACACTCGATCTCTTCCGATTCTTCAGATCGAACCCCCGCTTCCAGGAACACACAGCAAGGCAAGCAGGAGGGCACAGCAGATCTTAGCGAACACTAAGCATGGGCGTAAAATCCGTTCCGCTCGCGGATTTTGCGGATTTTGGGTAAATTCGCAATCCGCGAGATTCGCAGATTTCCCGCAAAATCCGCAAATTCGCACGCAGCGGATTTTTTTTTTCTTGGTGATACAATTTTGCGGCGCGCGGCGTTTACTTCCCGTCATTCATCGTTTGCCGAGTTATTTTTCTTGATATTTTGTGAGTGCTGCGCCATTTTGGATCTTGCTGCGGGATCCCGCGGGAATTTGGCAAGCGCGATTACGTAATCACGGCTTGCCAACTTTTACAGCGAAAGTTTGTCAACGCGAGTACGCCGTGATCACGTATCGCGGTACTTCGCAATTGCGAGCTTTGAGATGCGGCGAGCAGCAACAATCTCGCACTCGCGAAAATATAAAATTTGCAATTCTGCACAAGAAATCCACCAGCAAGCAGCATAAACCTTCTGGAAATGATGATTTTTATCTGAATAACTCCTCAGGTTGACATTTGCCTGCACTTTTTTTGCGAGGAGTCCATTTTGGGGAGGGGGGGGGTGGGAGGAAGGAAGTGCCCCACAGTCTTCAACTTCCTGTTCCTGTCCAGCAGGCTCCTCCCAGTGCTTTGTCCATCTCCTGGTCACTTTTCATTTGGATCTGGAGCTGGAAGGATTACTTTTTGTGGATGCTGCTGGATATTTGGATTTGAGGCCTTTTTGACTTTCTTTGGATCACTTTTGGATTAGACATTTCACAAGTAAGTTTGTTTGGGGCATTACAGTTGCTGCAACTACAATTTTGGAATTTTCGATTTTTGGGCTGTTTTGGGGCCTTTTGCCCAGGGGTACTCAGTGGTGGGTGCACTGAGTCTTTCTGTGGGGTGTTTTGAATTTAAACATCATGGAGGGGCTGGATGGCTTGGGATTGTGCTGATTTTTCTGTGATTTTCGTTTTTTGGCCTGTTGTGGCCTTTTCACCCGGGGTAGTGAGTGGTGCATGGGCCTAGTCTTTCAGGGGGTTGTCTTGAATTTAAACATCATGGAGGGGCTGGATGGCTTGGGATTGTGCTGATTTTTCTGTGATTTTCGTTTTTTGGCCTGTTGTGGCCTTTTCACCCGGGGTAGTGAGTGGTGCATGGGCCTAGTCTTTCTGGGGGTTGTCTTGAATTTAAACATCATGGAGGGGCTGGATGGCTTGGGATTGTGCTGAGTTTTCTGTGATTTTCGTTTTTTTGGCCTGTTGTGGACAGGCCATGTGGTTGGGGGCCATTTTGAGTGCTGCTACAGGCCCTGGCCATGTGCTGTGATGGAGGGGGCCATTTTGAATGCAGGCAGTGTTCTCAGGCCTGCACCCATTTTGCCTAGCTTTCATCTATTATTCCCAGGGGTAGTGAGTGGTGCATGTGCCTAGTCTTTCTGTGGGTTGTCTTGAATTTAAACATCATGGAGGGGCTGGATGGCTTGGGATTGTGCTGATTTTTCTGTGATTTTCGTTTTTTTGGCCTGTTGTGGACAGGCCATGTGGATGGGGGCCATTTTGAGTGCTGCTACAGGCCCTGGCCATGTGCTGTGATGGAGGGGGGCATTTTGAATGCAGGCAGTGTTCTCAGGCCTGCACCCATTTTGACTAGCTTTCATCCATTATGCCCAGGGGTAGTGAGTGGTGCATGTGCCTAGTCTTTCTGTGGGTTGTCTTGAATTTAAACATCATGGAGGGGCTGGATGGCTTGGGATTGTGCTGATCTTTCTGTGATTTTCGTTTTTTTGGCCTGTTGTGGACAGGCCATGTGGTTGGGGGCCATTTTGAGTGCTGCTACAGGCCCTGGCCATGTGCTGTGATGGAGGGGGCCATTTTGAATGCAGGCAGTGTTCTCAGGCCTGCACCCATTTTGCCTAGCTTTCATCCATTATGCCCAGGGGTAGTGAGTGGTGCATGTGCCTAGTCTTTCTGTGAGTTGTCTTGAATTTAAACATCATGGAGGGGCTGGATGGCTTGGGATTGTGCTGATTTTTCTGTGATTTTCGTTTTTTTGGCCTGTTGTGGACAGGCCATGTGGTTGGGAGCCATTTTGAGTGCTGCTACAGGCCCTGGCCATGTGCTGTGATGGAGGGGGCCATTTTGAATGCAGGCAGTGTTCTCAGGCCTGCACCCATTTTGCCTAGCTTTCATCCATTGTGCCCAGGGGTAGTGAGTGGTGCATGTGTCTAGTCTTTCTGTGGGTTGTCTTGAATTTAAACATCATGGAGGGGCTGGATGGTTTGGGATTGTGATGATTTTTCTGTGATTTTTGTTTTTTTGGCCTGTTGTGGACAGGCCATGTGGTTGGGGGCCATTTTGAGTGCTGCTACAGGCCCTGGCCATGTGCTGTGATGGAGGGGGCCATTTTGAATGCAGGCAGTGTTCTCAGGCCTGCACCCATTTTGCCTAGCTTTCATCCATTATGCCCAGGGGTAGTGAGTGGTGCATGTGCCTAGTCTTTCTGTGGGTTGTCTTGAATTTAAACATCATGGAGGGGCTGGATGGCTTGGGATTGTGCTGATTTTTCTGCCATTTTTGTTTTTTTGGCCTGTTGTGGCCTTTTCACCAGGGGGTAGTGAGTGGTGCATGTGCCTAGTCTTTCTGTGGGTTGTCTTGAATTTAAACATCATGGAGGGGCTGGATGGCTTGGGATTGTGCTGATTTTTCTGTGATTTTCGTTTTTTTGGCCTGTTGTTGTGGCCTTTTCACCAGGGGTAGTGACTAGTGAGTGTTGCATGTGCCTAGTCTTTCTGTGGGGTGTCTTGAATTTAAGCATCATGGAGGGCATGGGATTGTTCTGATTTTTCTGTTTTTTTTCGATTTTTTGGGGTGTATAACTGAACTGATGTTCCTCTGTCTTCCATTGCTTTTAGGTGCACAAGACTCAAGAGAACCACCAGTGCCAGGAAGAAGTCCTGCAGTGGTGTGTGTGTGCAGCATAACGTCACGCGACGTCACGTCTGGCCTCAGACAACTCTACAATTCGTGCAACTGCGGCCTGCTGTCTGACCTGCTCTGAAGAAGATGGCCCCAAAAAAAGGTCTCCGTAGCTCCTCTAGCAAGAAAGTTGCTAGTAAGGAGCAGAAGAAGCAAGTTACCAAGGAGGCTGGTGTGCCGGCCGCCGCGTTTTTTGGGAGCAAAAAAAAAAGTACGCCTGCAGCAGCAGCGGGATCTGCTGGGGACCAAGCTGGGAGCAGCACCCCCGCTCCATTGGGTTCAGTGCCTCCACCACCACGCCAACTTAAGTCAAAGCCCTTGAGTGCTTCAGAGGCAGTCAGTGTACTTCTTCAATCACCATCGACCAGTGATGTTGGCTCATCGCAAGAAAGTAGCAGCAATGTCCCTGAATCAACACAGGTTGTTGTAACTCATCTGACAAGTGTTGAACAACCACAGCCACAACAACAACACCATGTGCAAGTACAAGCCCAAGTACATGTGGAAGGAGAAGCAGCGCAAGGAGATGCGCAAGCAGAGGTGCATGGAGGGTCACAGGTGCCCACAATAGTTGTTCCTCCCGAAGTAGGGGCACATCAGGAAATTGACAATCAAACCGAGGTATCATCTGAGGAAGCCACTCCTCCTGATGATCATTCATTGTCTTCCACATCCCTAGCAAGGAAAAGATCAAGGGGGGTGTCTACATCTTCTTCAAGCCCACCTCCTTCTGATGATCTTAATCTGGATGAAGATTGGGAACCATCATCACGGCAGTCTGAGAGTGAGGCACACCATGATCTGACAAAGATACCTAAGCATAAAAGGAAGGTTGTCGAAAAACTCATAGCTATGGAGTGTGATGAGGCTCAACAAGAAGTAACGGATACTGCTGCTGATGAAGCCTCTCACGATGACGAGCCAGTCATCATAAAGGTCACTGCAGCCCCAGCGGGCATTCAGCAAAGAGACATTTTGACCCTATCCCGAGAAGCTGCTGAGCGTGATGATGATGTCGACGAGGAGGCAATGGAAACACAACAATCATTGGATTTGGAGTTAACTAGTACACCAACACCTACCGCTTCCATATTTCTTCCTCGCAAGAAGGGACCTCCATACACCTCGACCTCAATTAGCGGTGGTGAAAGTGCAAAACGTACTGAAGTTCGGCAATCCACATCCTCCACTTCATCTGGCATTAGCAGCAGGACCACTACCACCAGTATCGCCGCCTCCTCCGGCCCCCAAAGACATTTCAAGTCTCCAGTTTGGGACTTCTTTAGTGTTTGCCCAAAAAAGGAAAACGTAGCCATTTGTAGCATTTGTAAGCTTCGAGTTAGTCGTGGTAAGTTTGGTACCAACTATGGTACCGGAGGCCAGAGAGGTCATCTTAGGAGAACGCACGCTGTCCAATGGTTTGCGCACCTAGAGGCGATCAAGGAAGCCCGAATTGCACGTAATGAAAACGTTGATTTTTCATCTGATGATGACGAGGAGGAAGAAGACGATTCAAACACTTCACTTACACCCAGTACCCCTGTCAGCAGCACACCCCATGTGAGCCACACTAAGAGTGTGGGAGAGAGTGAGACACCAATGCGAAAAAGTTCATCAGCGAGCGTAACTGGGTCGAAGATATCATCATCATCATCCCGTAAATCCTTGGTCCAGGGCAACATTAAAAAGATGTTGTTTACAGAAGCGCAATATGAACGCAACCACCCACTGACGCATCTGTATAACACTAAGCTGGCTAAAATGCTAGCTCTGGACCTTCTCCCTTTTTCTTTTGTAGAAGGGGTTGGTTTTCTAGAATTAGTGGCAGCGCTCTGCCCTAAATGGAAGGTTCCTAGCCGGTTCTATTTTGCCCGAGTTGCGGTTCCAGCACTACATGAAGATGTTCTGGAGGTGATTGGGGCAGCTTTGCAGAAGAGTGCTGTTCACACTATACATCTGACAACAGACATGTGGACCAGTGGGTGCAGGCGCTGATTACATGTGCATCACTGCACACTGGGTCTCTTTTTCAGGGGTTAAAGCAAAGCTAAACGCAGGTGTTGACCCGGACATTGTTTTTAAAGCTGCTCGGAAACATGCAACACTAGCCATGTTTGGTTTGGAGAAACGTCACACAGCACAAAACATTTTGGATGTGTTTAACACAAAGGTCCTTGACTGGCTGTCCCCAAAAAAACGCCAGGTTGGTTATATTTCCACGGACAATGGCGCCAATATAGTTAAGGCCATGCAGCTGGGTGACTATTTCAGAGTGCCGTGTTTGGCGCACTGTATAAACCTGGTTGTCAAAAAATTCTTGAGTGATAAAGACAGTGCAGCGTACAGGGTAGTGGACACCTGCCGAAAAATGTGCAACCATTTCAGACATTCTTTTAAGGCCCGGAAGCATCTGAGGAGCCTGCTATATGAACGTCAAATGCCAGTGAAAGCACTCATCCAGGAGGTGGCAGCACGTTGGAACTCAACCTTCTACATGCTTGAGCGTCTGTATGAGCAGTATACGGTACTCGATCACTATTTCTTAACACAGGGTACAGCTCAGAAGGAGGACCTGAGGATGGGTGCGGCACAATGGGACATAGTTAAAAGCCTGACACGCATGCTTCGTCCTTTTGAGTTCTTCACGCGTGCAGTCAGCAAGGAGGACTGTAATTTGGGAAAAGCTATCCCATTGTTGTACATGCTGGAGCACCAACTGAAGAAGGTGTGTTCTGTGTTTGAAAAAGATGAAGAAAACCAAGACCCTTTTGTTCTGGCTGAGAAATTATTAGAGCACCTACAAGGTGATGAACGTCTTAAAATGATCCACTCAAACCAGCATTACATTTGTGCTACTATTCTGGATCCACGCTACAAAAAGGCGCTGGCAGGCCAAGCATTCTTTCCTTTTGCTGATGAAGATGTTACAAAGTACAAACAGTGGCTAGCCTCGGTAACTAGACATAATATCGACTCCACAATATCGAATGGACAAAATATCGAGTTAAAAATATCGACAATAATAAAATATCAATATCAAAATTATCGTTGGTAAAAATATCGACTAAAAAAAAGTTAAAAAAATATCGATTACAAAAATATCGACTAATAAATATCGAGCAGACAAAATATCGATAAATTGTCAAAGTAAAAAATATCGAGAATATGTTGAAAAAATGTTTAAAAAAAAAAAAACTTTTTTAATAATAATATAAATTGTAGTTAATGTTTAGGAGCGGGTTGTGGGTTTATAGGGGAATAGGGTGGGAAGTAATTTAATATTAATTATTTAATTAATATATGTTTGTTAATTTTGTTAATTATTAATTAATTGGTAATTAATTAATATTAATTAGTTAAATAATTAATAAAATTGTTTACATATATTTTACATTAATTAATTGGTAATTAATTATTAGTAATTATTTAATTACATTCATTAGAGTAATTATTTTAATATCTATAATTTAGTGTTATTGTTAATTAATTAATTTTGAATAATTAATATTAATAGTCAAAGTACAAAATATCGAGAATATGTTTAAAAAATGTTAAAAATAAAATTTCATTTTTAATATTAATATAAATTGTAGTTAATGTTTAGGAGCGGGTTGTGGGTTTATAGGGGAATAGGGTGGGAAGTAATTGAATAATAATTATTTAATTAATATATGTTTGTTAATTTAGTTAATTATTAATTAATTGGTAATTAATTAATATTAATTAGTTAATTAATTAATAAAATTGTTTAAATATATTTTACCTTAATTATTTGGTAATTAATTATTAGTAATTATTTAATTACATTAATTAGAGTAAATATTTTAATATCTCTAATTGTGTGTTATTGTTAATTAATTAATTCTGAATAATTAATATAAATTAATAAATTATATTAATTACAGCTAATGTGCTGATATATTAACTTTATTGTTATTGTGAATTTTTAATTAATTGGTAATTAAATAATATTACTTAATGTTGTGTAAAGGAGTCTTTTTAGGGATCAGGGTCAGTTTTCTATTCTTGGGTAAAGGGGTATTTTTTGGGGTTCAGGGTCAGTTTTCAGTTTGTGGGTAAAGAGGTTTATTAAGGGTTCTGGGTCAGTTTTCAGTTCTTTGGTAAAGGTGTATTTTTTGGGTTCAGGGTCAGTTTTCAGTTTGTGGGTGAAGGTGTTTTTTAAGGGTTCAGGGTCAGTTTTCTGTATTTGGGTAAAGGGGTATTTTTAGGATTCAGGGTTAGTTTTCAGTTCTTGGGTAAAGGGGTATTTTTTGGGTTCACGGTCAGTTTTCAGTTTGTGGGTAAAGGGGTATTTTTTGGGTTCAGGGTCAGTTTTCAGTTTGTGGGTAAAGGGGTATTTTTTGGGTTCTGGGTCAGTTTTCAGTTTGTGGGTAAAGGGGTTTTGTAAGGGTTCTGGGTCAGTTTTCAGTTCTTGGGTAAATGGGTATTTTTTGGGTTCAGGGTCAGTTTTCAGTTTGTGGGTAAAGGGGTATTTTTTGGGTTCAGGGTCAGTTTTCAGTTTGTGGGTAAAGGGGTTTTTTAAGGGTTCAGGGTCATTTTTCAGTTCTTGGGTAAAGGGGTATTTTTTGGGTTCTGGATCAGTTTTCAGTTTGTGGGTAAAGGGGTTTTTTAAGGGTTCAGGCTCAGTTTTCAGTTCTTGGGTAAAGGGGTATTTTTTGGGTTCAGGGTCAGTTTTCAGTTTGTGGGTTAAGGGGTTTTTTAAGGGTTCAGGGTCAGTTTTCAGTTCTTGGGTAAAGGTGTATTTTTTGGGTTCAGGGTCAGTTTTCAGTTTGTGGGTTAAGGGGTTTTTTAAGGGTTCAGGGTCAGTTTTCAGTTTTTCGGTCAAGGGGTATTTTTAGGGTTCAGGGTCAGTTTTCAGTTCTTGGGTAAACGGGTATTGTTTGGGTTCAGGGTCAGTTTTATTTTTAGGATAAAGGGGTTTTTTAGGGTTCAGGGTCAGTTTTGTGTTTTTGGGTAAAGGGGTATGTTTTAGGGTTCAGGGTCAGTTTTGGGTTTTTGGGTGAAGGGTTATTTGTAGTGTTCAGGGTCAGTTTTGTGTTTTTGGGGTACAGGCGTACAGGGTAAAAAAACAAATAAAACATTTAAAGCTATTAGATGAAATTAAAAATAAAATTATTACATTAAATTATTAAGTTTTTAATTTATTAAAAAAAATATGTATTACCACCTTCCCTGATAGTAGCTAGACTGGAGTTGGAATTGTAATTATTAATTGGTTAGTGTCCAGCACCTTCACTGATATTAGCTACAGTGGAGTTGGATTAGTAATTAATCATTGGTCAGTGTCCACCACCTTCCTTGATATTAGCTTGACTGGAGTAGGAATAGTAAATAATTATTGGTCAGTGTTCAGCACCTTCCATGATATTAACTTGACTGGAGTAGCAATAGGAAATATTAAATTGATCAGTGTCCAGCACATTTGCATACATTTTTACATTACTGTCTTATAATGTTAAAAAATAATGCAAAATGGATGTTTTCACAAAACTTTATTAAACATTTTTTATTTTTTAATGTGTACTACAATACAATCACAAACAAAAATAACAGAACATTATTTTGAAATGTAGTATTCACAGAATAACACATTATCTTTTATATACATGTTGTACATTATCAAACAAAATTAGTTCACAACATTTTTTCTGTAAATATAAAATATTTTCATCATTAACTTTGAGTTATAAGTAATTATATTGCATTAAATAAAAAATAAGTTTTTGTAAAGCTTCTCCCATTTATATTTAATAATGTTAATATTATATATTAATATTATTAAATATATATTTTTTTACATTTACATTTTTATAAAGTAACATGACAATTATTACATTGGCTCAAGAAATTGAAATACAAATTAAAACATTTTTTTGTCATATTTCAGACAATGTTGTTTTTAAATTAAACATATAAATATATTATGTTGTAAACTTTATAACAGTATAGGGGAACAATATGTTTAATAATAATATCTGGTATTGACAAAAGATTATTTATGCAATTATATACTTTTATAATAATTAGAAATTATTATAAAACATTTTGTAATAAATAATAAAAATAATAACAAATATATTTATTATTATTATTATTAATTACTAAACATAATCATTTTTTAATTATTTTCTGAAATACATACATTCAGAGACAAAAAATAAAATTATTTCAGGGCATTGTTTATATATGAAATGGTTATAACTTTGATATTAATAACAATAAATAAGTAATATTATTTATTATTATTAATTATTACCATAAACAATTATAATGTTTAGTTAAACACAAACACAAAGTTATTCCTATAAAAGTACACAATAAGAAAATATTTACATGTTTTATTCCAAGTCTTACATAATTTTTTAATATTATTAATATATAATAATTACTATATATTAATTAATATTAAATACATTTATATTTTTTAAACATGTTAAATTCTAATGAGTCTAGTGTATTAATTTGGTAAAGTAACAATGTGTATGCATTATATTTTTTAACTATAACATTGTATTGTCTATGATACCTTTTCTAAAATGGTTTAAGGGGACTACTTTTTTACCGCGTAAGGTTATTGCGCTTCATTCTGGACTGGAGAAGCTCGCGGTTGGGAGTTGCTTCGCGTGGAGAGAGGTAAGGTTTTAAGGTTTTTTTTACATACAAATTATAACAGAGTGGTAATGTTTGAGGGTATATTCGAACTGTGTAGTGTTTTTTTGTGTATGTATGATTTGTTTAAGTAGCGTTTAGGTGAAATGTCATCGTTATAGATGCGTCGTGTATGTTTTAGTTCTACTGTTATTTTAAGTGTTCGGAAATGTCTTCTTACATGGTTACTGTTAATTGTGAGTGTATTTACAAATGTAATGGGCTATTTGTGGGTGGGTTTCGTTATGTCTGTTATTTTATAGGTTCCAGTTCCTCGCATGAAAACTACATGGAAGGAAGCGTGTTTTTTTCCGGAGAAACTAATGTATGACTTATTATGGTTACATTTTTACATGTATCTCCTATTTTTCGTGTTTGCCAGGAGCGGATTTTACACATTTTAAACATTTTTCGGGTTTTTGGAGGGTTTCGAATTGGATTGATACATTTATATGCGTGACCGTTTTTTAAAAGTTGTGTGTATATCACTTTAAATACTAAAGTGTCCACACTACTTTTTTCGGGATTTCCTGGAGCGTTTACTTCTTTTTTACTTAATTTTCGGGTTTTTGTGGGTTTCCCATATTGGAATTGTCCTATATTGGAATGGATTGTATGGATTGTCTTTTGCTGTATTACCTCTTTTTCATCTACAAAAATTGTAAGTATTTTAAGTACTTTTTATATTGGGTGGGAAATGTCGATCTTTATGTAATGTGTATGTGTGATGTAATTATAAATATTGCATATTTGTTCAGAAATAATGTTACTAATTTTGATAAGTTTCTTAAACAAATATGTATTATTTATAATTATTTACAAATGTTTATGATTTTTAATTTTACCATTATTGTAAGAAGACATTAGTATATTTTGTAGACATTTTTATAGTAGACTTTTAGCTATTATTGACAGGTATTCTAAACCTCTAGTTGTAGGGTATAGTGTGACTTGACTTTGCAGTAGTCGGAACATTTGTTTAGTTTGTTTAGTGAGTTTTGGACCAATTTGGGACACAGATTATTCCATTCTTAGTTCTTGATAGCTTTGTTCTTTTTTCAAAGCTTCTAGTAGGTTATGGAATGTGGGTTTGCCTCTGCTTGTGGTAGCTTGGAAAGCATTATGCCACCCTTCTACACTGTTGTTTGTTTTAGCCTCTTTGTTTAAAGTACTATGATAGACATTCCACCAAGGGATTTGGAATTTGGGTTGGCGTCGATGTCCAGATCTGTGCAACCTTCCCACCCAAGTATCTTCGAAATAGTCCAGTAATGGGGTTAGTTTATCTTCATTCCTCTTGTAATATGTGCTGTCAATTAATAAATTGTAGTGTTCCGCTACATCGGTAACAGGAACGTAGGCCAGGGCTATCAATTTTTTAACTTGATAGGCAAAGGTGCTATCTGTTGAGTATAGTGTACTTAGAGTTGATTTTTGGAGATGCCTCCATATGCTCTGATTAAAATGATAATAGCAACCCTGGATTGCTGTGTGGGGAAATGTTCTCAAAATGCTATTAATCATAGCTAATTCGAAATCAATAATTATTTTTTTCTGGAAAATAATTATTGATTTCTGTTTTGAGAACATTTAATATTTCTGTATAAGTGTTTTGCTGTTTGTTGGGTAGCAAACAGTAAATGAAAGGTATGTTAGAGTTATGGTATAAACCGTGGATGGAATATAGTTGATAAAAAGGTTTTGGGCATGGTTTAAATGTTCCATCCATCATCCATTGGGGACACTGTTGGATTTTTCTTAAATTACTTGCAGTTGCAAACATAATGATTCTGTTTGTACTGCTTTCATTGTCAAAAAGGATACATTTGTCCTTATTGTGTGTGATGGCCATTTCTGTTGAAATAATAATTTCCTCAAAAGTAGTTGGGTTGGGTTGGGTTGTGCAAGTGAGTCTTTTAGTGCGTGCAATTGTGCGTTTGAGGGACTCAATAGAGGGTAGTTGACCTGAAGCATGGGCTGGGACTTTTAACAGTTCTTCTTTAAGGATTTGTGTTGTTGGTTTATCACTTTGTGTGCTAGCACTTTTAATACTTTCTAAAGCATCTCTTATTTCAATTTCTGTGACATTTGGGGGATGATTATGTTCCCTGGTAAATAACACATTAGTTTCCTCAGTAGTAGCCCTCCCATAACATTTGTTAGAGTAATATTTGGTACACTTCCAAAAAAACTTTTCTACCACTTTGTCTTTCCTGATTATACACATAACCCATATAACATAATAGTCATTTATTTTTCTGTGACATAACAAATTCTGCACCTTCTGTCATTTTGTTTTACTTGTTCTAGGAAAGAGTAGAAAGAAACAAAATCACAAAACATATATTTCACTTTGTGGTGCAAACATCAATAATGATGTATTTATACTTACAGTTACTAAAAGTAGTAATCACAAATGCAGAACTGTATTTTGAAGGATTTTCTTGTATGTATTTCTTTATTTACTGTTGGTATGAAAATATAGAAATGCTAAGTTAATGTTTACACATAACAAACGTTTTTCCAAGGAAAAAGCAGTTCTCTATTGTGCTTAGTAGTACATTTGATGTAAACATTACATATACTTACTTGTTTAAATAGTTGAATTGTAGTATTTGGGGCGGTACATCAAGGTAGTGAAGTTCAGATCCGTAGAGAAGATAGAATAAATAAATGTAAATTATGATATATAATATTTAGAACCGTTGGGAAATGGGAAATATGTAAAAGTATACTAACTTCTAAATAAGTAGTTTTCTTTGCTGTAGTTAGAATAGCTGTATGATGTATTCAGAATATCTGTAGAGGAAATATTAAATATATAACATGGTGTTAAGAACATAGTTTGCGTTTTTTTCTGAAGTTTTAGACAAATTAAAAGTATACTTACATTTTTTACAAGGGTAGTCTTGTCTTTTGGTATAGTTGGTGTTGGATGTTTTTATAGGATCTGTAGAATAGATGTATGATGTATTCAGAATATCTGTAGAGGAAATATAAAATATATAACATGGTGTTAAAAACATAGTTTGCGTTTTTTTCAGAGGTTTTAGACAAATTACAAGTATACTTACATTTTTTACAAGGGTAGTCTTGTCATTTGGTATTGTTGATTTGGATGTTTTTATAGGATCCGGAGGGAAGATGTAATATGTAAGATATGTTGTTTAGAAAATAGCATTTTTAATATTGGGTGTTTAATAAGAAAAACATATATACTTACATGTTTAATTGGTGTAGTTTTATACATTGGTAGTGTAGAAATAGGACAATCTCAGAATATCTGTAAATATAATGTTTAAAATAAATAATGAATCTTGTGAAATAGTGTTTAAAAACAGCAGTTGGTGTATAACAGAGCATTAATATATACTTACTATCTGATTTTCAAGGTGAAGAAATATGACCGTGTATTAGGAATTTATTTGGAGTAGTTTCTATCAGATATGTAGGAGGAGATAAAAATAAAATAAGTGCAAGAGTTAGGAGATATAAGTTAAGTAGATTTCTAAATAATGCACTGTAACTTACTTGAATAATTAGCTAGTGAGCTGGATCTTTAAAGATGTTTGTTCAGGAACAAAATCTTCAGAGTGTTGGCATCTTCTTTCTATAGAGTTAGCAGCAACAAATGCTAGAATGCATGTATCCCTTTTATAGTATGTGTATTTTGTGTGCTTTGATTTGATTGGTTGTAGGATGTAATGAAGCATTGTATAGGCTAGTTTGAATTTTTTTTTGTTAATTGGTGTGTTTGTTGATGTGAGAATGGTGGTATGTGGTGATTTCCGCATTAAAGCAGGTTAGTAGTTAAATAAAATAGATGTGTAAGTGAAAATAAGTAATGAAAATGTTTGTTAAATGTAAATAATATTTAGAAAATGATAGAACGCATTTAATAGAATGTATAGCAAATGTAGATAAATAGGAATGTTATAAAACTAACAGGTATTATATGTAAAAAGTATTTTGTATAGAGCAATGACTTTTATTGATGATTAATATTGTATTTTAGACATGAAAGGGGACAAAAATCCACTCGATATTTTTTTGTAAACGATATTTTAGTAGTCTATATTTAAGTTGTCAATATTTTTGTAGTGTTAGGGGTAATTTCATGTAAAACAATATATTTGTAGTTGATATTTCTTAAGTAGATATTTATGTTCTCGATATTGTAAAGAGTCGATAATTTTGACTCGATATTTTTGTAGTTTGTGTTATAAGTATAGAAAGTCGATATTTTTGTCGTCGATAATTTTTCAACGATATTTTAGCAAGTTGATAATGTGACCGTCGATAATATTTCAGTGATCCGCTAGCCTCCTCAGCCAAGAGGTTTGAAAGAGAACGGCAGCAAATTGAAGGAAAAGGCAGTACATCAGTATCAGCAGGCCATCCCCAGTCACAACAATCCACTTCTGCACCTGTGGCTGCGGCACAAGTGACCTCTCAGCCATTAAAGAGACCGGCAAACGGATCATCTGCACCACCAGACACAACAGTAACATTGGAGGCTGAAGAGGATTGGCTAGCTTGGCTTGGGTTTGGTTCTCAAAAGGTCACAGCAACAGCTAAGCAAAGTGGAGGAACCTTGGAGGAGAACCTTGAGTCGATGGTGAAGGACTATCTGAATGACTCAACAGAGGTCTATGTTAATGCCGACCCATTGGCGTATTGGCATGGGAAAAAAGAATTGTGGCCACAGCTCTCCAACCTGGCTATAAACTACTTGTCTTGCCCACTCGCAAGTGTGTCTTCTGAACGTGTTTTCAGTGCTGCTGGTGGCATTGTAACTTCCAAACGGAGCCGCCTCTCGCCCATAAAATGTGGAGAGGTAAACAATGATCAAGATGAATCAGCACCTCATACCACCAGATTTCAGAGTACGAGAAAGCGCGCCGGATGAAGACGAGGTGGACAGCAACATAGATGAGGGAATTTCTTCTCTGTCAGGTGACACTGAGCTCACCCTGCCTGAATTCGCAGAGTATGATGACGAAGCCTTATTCTTATTCATGGACCGTGATACCGAGCCCTGAAAATGAGACAACGAATCAATAACTTTCTTTTTCGTCCTTATTCACTTTTATTCCTGTGTGTCTGTCTTTCTTTGTTGTGCACAGTTAATATAATTCAAACTTTAATCACATAATCACAAAAACAAGCCCATCAGCAGAACTGTCTTCACTTGTTTGCTAATTGATTTGAAGGTGCCGCAGTCTGCATTCCTCAGGTTCACAAGTTCAGAAGAACATGCTCCTCTATCCTCCTCCTCCAGACTCCTATTTCCATCAAAGCAGAGGGCTGGTTTACTCCCAATGAAGAAAGACTCAGCACTTGTGGGGGTGTTGTTCTACCTCTTTGCAGGTGAGTTGACGGCTCTGGGGCCATTGCTGGGAAGCTCTAATATCGGATAAAAGTGGTTTGGCCCAAATCCAAGGCGGAAATTTTTTGGTGTTTTTGCTGACTTGCTTGCCTTTGAGGTGCTCTTTGGGGGGGGTTCCGTCTGTTTGTGGGTGAGTTTCGGGGTCTGGGAGCACTGCTGGGACACTCTAATCTTGATTGCATTTGCTTTTCAGGAAATCCGTGGTGGTAAACCGGACTTATGGACTAGCTACACAGCGCGTTTGGACCGAAGGCCGAGAAATATTGTAAGTAGGAGATTTTGCTTTTGGCCTGTTTGGGGGTGTTATGCTTTTTGGCTGGTGGGTTGGCGGGTCTTAGGGCATTCCTGGGAAGGTCTAATACCGGGTAGAAGTGGTTGGGACAAAATCCACGCCGATTTTTTGTTGTTGCTATTTCTGACATTTTGCTCAATGTAGTGTTTTCGGGGTACTGTTTGGGGGGGCTTCCTGGTTTTTGTGGGTGAGGTTCGGGGTCTGGGAGCACTGCTGGCTATGGATACTTTACTTTGCAAGAGGTTTGAAGCAAATCCATGGTGGCAGAGGGGAGTTAGGGCCTAGCTGCAGAGCGCGCGCGGAGTGATTTGGGAAATTTGCCAAAAAATGACTAAGTCCCCATTTTTGTACTTTTGCTCTTTGGCTGTTTGGGGGTCTTCTACTCGTTTTCTCCTGGGTTGACGGCTCTGGGGCCATTGCTGGGAAGCTCTAATACCGGATAAAAGTTTTTTGGACCAAATCCGAGGTGGACATTTTTTGGTGTTTTTGCTGACTTGCTTGCCTTTGAGGTGCTCTTTGAGGGGGTTCCGGCTGTTTGTGGGTGAGTTTCTGGGTCTCTGAGCACTGCTGGGACACTCTAATCTTGATTGCATTTGCTTTTCAGGAAATCCGTGGTGGTAAACCGGACTTATGGCCTAGCTACACAGCGCGTTTGGACCGAAGGCCGAGAAATATTGTAAGTATGAGATTTTGCTTTTGGCTTGTTTGGGGGTGTTATGCTTTTTGGCGGGTGGGTTGGCGGGTCTTGGGGCATTCCTGGGAAGGTCTAATACCGGATAGAAGTGGTTGGGACAAAATTCACGCGGAAAAGCCTTTTGGCACTTTTTGTTAGGGTTAGCCCTAGCAGCAGGATTGCATGTGTTTCGGGGTGTTCTAGATTTTTGCAACTGAGTTCTGGGGTCTTAGAGCACTCGTGAGAATGTGTAATTTTGGTTGCAAGTCATTTGAAGAAAATCCATGGTGGGAAAGGGGGGATTTGGCATAGTTAAAGAAAGCCTTTGCCACTATTCTTAACTTAGGGTTCGTTAGGGTTAGCAGTATTTCTATTGCATGTGTTTGGGTGGGGGGGTTTTCGAGTCTTGGAGTGATGCTGGCTATGGATACTTTTGCTTGGTTGCTTGCAAGTGGTTTGAATACAATCCACGGTGGATAAGGGGGCATTTGGGCCTACTTTTACTTTCAAAGTACGTTTCGTCAGCAGTTTTCTGCTAGGCCTCGTTTTTTGAGATTTGATTGGGGGTCTTCTACATTTTTGCGACTGGCTTTAGTAAGGGTCTGGGTGGGAGCACTGCTGGGAAGATCTAATTTTGTTCTAAAATACAGTTTACAGTACACCTAGCTTGAGGGGAAAGATCCGCTACATTAATTTGCCCATACTTAGTTATCCTTCAAAAGGTGACTCAGACAGAGTACGCACTTTCAAAAATATTGTACTGTCTACTAGGAAAATCAAAGTGTGACTTTTTGCACTCTACAGCCTACATACCTTATATTTATTTATCAGTGGTGTTGTAATATTATATCACTTCCTGTTTTTCGTTGAATAATTACAGGCCGGGTTTCAGTCTGTGCAATGGGGAAAAAAGGATGGAGTCAGGCTTCACCTTAGCGAGCCGCAATTCAGCATCCGCCAGGCAGGCATTGGACAGGGTGTCTTCTGGTGACCAACATTGATGGACGAAGCGTCAGATGGAATGGAGGAGTGCCGCTAATAAGAGGAATTTTTTTCTGCATGCAACTTACTTACCAATTTCAACAGGACAACTACAACAACATACAGATACAGTATCCATTGTTTCTTTCTATGACTGTGACTGCATTTCTTGGATCTCTCTCTGCTTCTAAATTGATCCCTTAACACACCACTTAGTCCACTCCACTATCACATCTGCACCACACATAGTCATTTGTAAGTGCTCCTACGTAATTCACAAGCCGCAGCACGCCCCAGCCCGTAGAGGACTGGGATGGCCCCAATGATGAAGCATGTCACCAAGGGGCAACCCTGGTGAGTGAGGGGACACCTAGAAAAAGAGCAATTTCTCCTCTTCTATCTACTATACCTTCCAGACCAACCCCATTGAGTGTTGTGAATGGATTTATAGTGACCAGCAAGGCTCTCAGGTATCTGGCAACAGAGACCTTATGTTGAATATAGTTATCAATATTTCCACACACGCCCTGTACTGTCGCATTCTTTCTTCCACAGTTGTCGAAAGTACTACTTACTTTTCACTGACATGCATGCAGTAGTGCATGCACTTTCAAAGATTGATGGATAGGTTTGTACCCAAAGATTTGTTTATGTTCACAATTGTTTGTCCATGCTGTGCTATTTTTTCTTGTCTCCCAAAACCTTTCCCAAAAAACCCCGTACCCATCCATTTTTCAAACCCTAACCCTCTTCCCCCGGGCTGTGTGGTTTTGATTGATGTGTGACTAAATTACAGCAATAAATCCACACACTTGCTGGGGAGGATAAGGTGATAGCAACAGGCTGGTGAAGAAATCCGAGGATATATTCTTACTCTGCTTGACAAAGACCCATGGCTAATGTCAAAGAACTTCAACCGAATTAGTAGTTATACTTTACCATTTGTTAGGCTACAATGTGGCACTGTTCTAGTGTACTGTCACCTGCTATATTCTCTATTGTACCGTTGTATTGCTCAGGAGGACAAACCAGATTTCATTTTCTTTTTTTTCATAGGCATGCAACTGCCACTGTGTCACACCACTAGTACCACCGCTATGAGGACATTTTATCCGCCCAGGATTGCCAACCTTATTCTCTGTTTCCCGTGGAGCCAGCCCTGGGTCTAGCCCTACTTTCAAACACAAATTACAGGTAAGATAAGCGTTTGGTGGGAGGGAGTATAATGGAGTATTAGGAGAGACGAGAGACTGACGGTAGTACTACTAAAGTCCTAGGACTCTTGAATTCACTTCACTTACTCTGTGAGAGGCACTTAGTGTTTAAAACATTTGGGCATTTACACTTAAAGGAAGAAAATGGAACTAAACTTTCAGGAAAACAAAGTTACTGTTAAACCCCCACCCACCAGGCAGGCAGTAAAAAACAGGTATGCTCAGATAAAGTTTGAAAAAGTATATTTATATCCCTAACAAAATAATCTCCCGCAAGACCCTCCCTAACCCCAACGGTTGTCCTTTAAAAGTCCCAAACCCAACTCCCAATTCCCACCCCCCAAAAGTCTCTAAAAAAGGGGCAAGGGACACTATGGGTGGATGCTGTTTACTTTTTGGGCCAGGGCATCATACTCCTGGCGGAGCAAGGCGTGCTCTACGCGGAGCCCCTCCAACACGTTTGTAAAGTGGTGGAGCTCCTGCTGAAGGCGGGACACCCTCAGGGTACTGCGGCGCTGGCGTGCCTTGCAGTTACAATGGCTGTGAGAGGCAGCTGTTGTCCTTGCTGCTCGGCGTTGGCGTTTGGCTTTGGCAGCCCGGCTCAGTCTGGCTGGAGCACTGTGCTGGGTGGCAGCCCGTGGGGGCACGGAGGCCGATGCAGACGACGTTGTTGTTGTGGTCGACTGCACACTTTTGTCGTCCTCCAGGGCCACCAGCCGCCGATATTCTGCAACAGTGGCATCGATCCTCCGTTGCCGGGCCGCTCTAGCCAGCTCCTTCCTCCTTGTTTGTTTGGAAGGAGCATCTATATGAAGAAAGAAAGACATAGCCTGTAACCAATGCTCTTTAAGATTAACTCAATCATTCAGCAGAAATTTGTGTTGCAGTACAACTAGCAACTTGCAAGCGCATTACATAACTATTGAGGCCAGTATCTATCTAACCTCCCACTTCTTCATCCTTGCTCTAACATTAGTGGGAGTTTAAGGAACAAATTCTACGAGCACTATGGACTTCCATTGGAGTCGACTATGAAAGTGCACCAGTCTTATTCTTCTTCTTGTCTCTTGTTTAGGAAAATCGGTACGTTATCTTCTGCAAGCCGGCATAATGCCAGCGCAGTGAACTTGCACCCGAGAAAAAGAGACGCACGCCATGATGAGTGACCTAGACTTGCGTTACTGTACCGGTCCAGTACATGCAGGTGGTGAAGCTCTTACTTTTCTATTACGGGTGGCACTTAGAATACTCTGTTACAAGGGCTACTGCTTAATTAATTTAACTTTCACCCTACAGTGCAAATGAGTACTAGAAATGGAAAAATGAAGAAGATAAATAATCTGATTATCTATCACTTCACATGGGATGTTTTTGCTTACATATGGGATGACTTTAGGTGCTTTGCTTTTTATTGAGTGACCAGTGATACATCCACACATGAATGACTGAGTACTACTAAACTTATTAAGAGAGGTAGGGAGTGGCCACCGTAATAACCGGATCTATGCTGTGCTTGCAATACAAACTATTGCTACTATTGATGGTAGTATTTGGACAAAATTACAACTTCTTTTCCTTGCCTTTCCTACACTGGAACGGACATGCGGGTGCAGTGTTAGATGCTCTTCAAAGTTACACTTAGTTTATCCACTGACCGTCTACTCTCTCTAGATCATGGGTACTCACAAACTTTCTCTCAGGGGCTAAATTTACAGTGTAGTTTGTGGCCGAGGGCCGCACTGGTGGGGGCGGAGTCAGAGGGGGCGGGGCTAAAGCAAAACGAAAACTTGTGACCATGAGGTTGCACACAGGTCCCTGCAGCAGATGCCTTCATCCACTGAGCCACCAGACCCAGCATTTACATACATCTCTTTCCCTCCTGCTCTCCCTCCTGCCCTCCCTCTCCATCTCTCTCTCCCTCCTGCCCTACCTCTCCCTCCCCCTCTGTCATCTCACTGTGTGTGTGTCTGTCTGTGTCAGCCTTCAGCCCAGGCTGAGACAGCTTCCTCAACGCGCACACACAGACAGCCACACCAAAGTACTTAACAGGTCTTTAAAAGACCATTAACATATTATTGAGGCTTTGTTTGTTGTAGCGCCCCTGCATCTCCACCCTGACAATCACTGCTTGCCCGGCCCCACAGAGCAGAGGCTTTGTTCTATTTCACCTCTTTGTGGCCCTGCATCTCCACTCTGCTCTCTGGGGGCCGGGGGAGCAGTGATTGTCAGAGTGGAGATGCAGGGGCGCTAACAGGTGAAATACAACAAAGCCTCTGCTCTCTGGGGGCCGGGGGAGCAGTGATTGTCTGCAAGGTCTGCGCACCGCCAAGGAAGGCTTGCCGGGCCGCCACCGGCCCGCGGGCCATACTATGAGTACCCCTGCTCTAGATACACATATGCTATCTAAGAGTCAGATAGTAGCATGATCCAGGTATATTATGGACATATACAGTTTCTGTGTCACCCACCCAGGCTGTTGTCCTTCCACCAATCATTGCTTCATCATTCACCCAGCCATGCATCTCATATTCTTTCCTTCCCAGTCACGTCTTCAATCTCAATAAGTAAGGAATATATAAGAGCTTACCTCTGCCCGCCACCACCACCGTCTCAACTCTCACAGCCGGCACTGGAGCCGCCGCCTCCTCCCCTGAAGAATTGCCCTCCGCCTCCGTGTCGAGCACCACCACCTCCACGCTGGCCCCGCCACCAGATGTTCCACCTACAAAGTACATTTAAGAATGTTAGAATAAACCACTCACTAGTATTTGGTCTAGGAATGAAGACATGTGAAAACAATGTAATTTGTGACTGTCTACTCGAAAGTAAAAAAAAATGTCCCTTTTTCCAGGGAAGGGTGTTGTCTTGCTGCACTTTTTGGCACAACTGATGAAGGCTGGCTTTTTAACACGCACCATTTTTCTCCACACAGACAGAAGATGGACTTCTAACAACAAGATCAAGTTGAAACCAGGTGAGAGCTCGGCCCGAACACAAGAAATGTCTCCAATTTTTCATCAGCACTAACCACTTTTCCATTCTCAGTTAAACGTTTAGTTTTTTTATTATGACTTCATTTTAATAAATGTGTTTACTTTTAATAAAGCTTTTAAACTTAAATAGACTCTGTGTTTTTTGGTCCAGACTAGAGTGACTGAGCGAAAGGTTTTGCAATTTTTGCAAGCATGAGTCCGTGCCTCTGACACTTCTTGACTCTGACTCCGAGTCCGTACTCTTGAGCTACGTTGGATAATCATGATTGGGGATCAATCATCGATGAATTCGGGAGGTAAATGACTGTGCCACACTATGTAGTCAGTCAGTAAGGACATTGGGGGTTCAAAGTCTGTTATCACAGAGGTATGTGGAAACTCTAACAGCGCCTATTATAATTGATAAGTAATGCACTATTTTATGTCCTTAGTTCTGTTTCTGCAGAAGAATTGTCCCCTCAACAGTAGTGGTATGGATTGTCCTCCTATCCAAACCAAAAGGTAGTATCGTATTCTTTCTTGGTGGTCATTCACATTTTATAGTTGGGAATTTTCAAAGCAGATAGAACACTTCAAAAGACATTATGGACAATCCCAGAGGACTGCACTGCACTAAGTTGATAGAGCTATTGCTGACTAGAATGGGAGTTTCGCCAACCGTGCAATCTTAGTTAGCTACACAGACAGACTAATAAGAATAATCTAGTAATACCACAGGGAGTCATAGGAGAGGCAGGATAAGAATTTAGATACAGTCTATGAGAAGATCAAAGACGATTTTGAAAAAATCAAATGAGGAACGCTAGGAAAAATAGGTACTAGTCTAAAATGAAAACTTACTGGGGCCAGCAAAGGAGCCCTCGCCTGCCCAATCCTGGCCCTGTTCAACAGCATCTGCCGCCTGCTGCTCCTGTGTCCCCTCGCCCCTGGGGGGAGCTGACGTACAACATGAAAGAAAGAACAGAAAACATGGATGATTGTTGCTTGTCAATGTCAACCAAATCAAACATTTCAAAACAATAATAACAAAATATTTCCGCGAAAATATATTGATTAGGGTTAGTTTTCATTGATTTGCGGACCTGCGACTTCGAAAGTCACGTAACTCACTAAACAAAGTACTGAAAGGTTCACCTAGGACTGGCAGGCAGCAGTCCGCAGGCAAGACGCAAAGTGACAGACAAACTCCATTGTGATTTCAGTCAGATCAGTGACAACACTAACAGTTGCCTGCTACATAACCAGTCATTTAAATAGTCAAACTATCAATCCACCGCCACTATTTTTCTTATTGTCAGGGGTACAAAGGAAGGGGCAGATTTAAGCCACTTGCGGCTCTTTTGCTCCGTTCTTGCGTGACTTTTGTGAAGCAGCAGCTAAACAAAAGAGGCGCCATGGTGCGGCGTATAATATTATAACAACGTGACGCATTTGGGAGATGCATCCCGTTATAAAGCCCTGCGCCATCAGGGGGCGTTCCGGCGTAAGGGAGGGCATTCCTGCTCTGGAACACATCCTAAAAGTGGCTGAGGGAAATCTACAAAATTTCAATCAGTCACCTTTAGGACAATGATGCGTCACACAAACCCTGCACCTGCTTGAAGCAGACGTACGGCTTGACCAAGCATTGGGGAGATAGGGTACCCCAGAGCATTGCTGGAGCTGCGCCATCGTTGCGACGCAACTCCAGCAGTAAAGCTTCGGTGACGTTTTGGGCCCATGGTGCGCCGCATTGCAAATACGGCGCACCATGTTTGGTGGTGGTAGTGGGCCGCACAATTACTGGCGCATCCCTGCTACTTTGCAGGGATGCAACGGTAATTGCAATTCTGCCCCTTAGGGGCATACTTACTTACGCGTTCTGGCGCATCTCCAGAGATGCGCCAGATTAAATGCGTCACGCAAAACTACCCTTGCGACACGGCAGATGCGCCTCATTTACAATGCGGCGCGCCCTGGCGCAAGGGTAGGCACTTGCGTGATGCATCTCGTCACGTAAGAGCGGCGCATCGCTGGAGTCACGTCGCCAACGCAATGCAACTCCAGTAATGCTCAGGGCCACCCAATACTTAACATGCTGTGTCAGTTCTTACGCCTGCTTCAAGCAGGCATAAGGAATTGTATTGACGTAGCAGCGTCGCAGAAGTGCCTGCGTTAAATCTTGTACATTTCACGCAGGCACTTTTGCGAGGTGCACAGCCGCAGGACCGCCCACCCTGCGTACTAGGAACGCACCCATTGTGGCGCAGGCCCATGGCTTTATAACGTGACGCATCTCCCTAGATGCGTCACGCTGTAAATGACTCGCAGGGATGCGCCACGTTTACGCCGCTGTTGCGTCACGCAAGGCAACGTAAACGTGGCGCAAGGGGCTTGTAAATGTAATCTGCCCCCTAGTGTCTAGCATTACGCAGTTCTGTAAAGTACACTCATACATAATTGTTACTCAGGCCAATGAGACCACAAAATAGAAAACAAATAAGCATAGTAGCAACGCCACTGAGAAGGAGAGCAGTGCACCTGAAATGCACAGAAGATTTTGAAATATAATTTAACTACAATGTAATCGTCAGCAGCATTATTGGCTTGCTCCATGTAAAAAACAAATATTTGCAATACAACAACACAGAGCAGGAGAAAACATAGTAGTGAGTGATGAAATAGCTACTACTACTCACCAAGCCCGGGGATCTCCAAGCCGAGCTTGTCCAGCAGGTCGCGCTCCCTGTCCAGGACGTCCATCCAGCGGTGTGTGACCTGGCTGTAGGTGCGCTGGACCCCGGAGAGTTGGGACATGGCCCAGCACACCTTCTGCCACCGCTTCCGGCGCTCCCGGATGTTGTAGCCGGCCGCGATCCTGCCGCCTCCCGTGATGGTCCTGGGCAGGCGGCGCTGGACGAAGTAGACCAGCGCGCCCACTTCCTCCGGGCTGAAGATCTCCCGTCGTGTCACCTGCTCCCCCCTCGATCGCCCGCATGCTGTCCTGGCACGGGGTCCAGGACTCCTCCTTCCCGCCGCCGCTGCGTCCCTCAAGTGCCTGGGCAGCTTCACAGCGCCTGGCTTCACCATGGTCTGGGCAGGTAAGGTAGGAAGTAGAAAATGAAGAAGGAATAGGATAGGGAAGAAGAAAAGAAAAGAGTTTAAAAAGTAGTTTAAAAGTAAACAAAAATAGCAGAAAAGACAAAAATATACAGCGAGGAAAAGAGAGGGATAGATAGGAAGCAAAATCGTTCGAAAAAAAGCTGAAAACAAGCAAAGGATGGCATAGATAGCAAGAGGATAAACACCATGCCCAGACACAGAAAATGAATGAAAAACAAGATAGCCGCCCGTTCACGAGCGCAAAAGTAAGTTCGCACGCAATTTTCCTCGCGATCTCGTGCGAACTTGTACTCGCAATGCGCTTACCTCGCGAGATTATACATAGCGGGCGGAAACGGAAATACGTCACGCAAACAAAATGGCCGCGCCCGTACTCGACCTTGGGGTAAATTCGCGTGTTGCGCTGCAAGCGGCTCGCGAATACTGCAAAAAAACTCGCGAAATAACACGCTGCAAAAAAATATAAAGCTCATTCGCACGAATTGCTTCCGCGGTCGGTTTCGCACGACGCCGAGCCTCGCAAATAGCGCGAAATTACCGAAAAACGATTTTTGCAAAAGCAAAACAAATGAGCAGGTGCAAAAGGTCAATCTCATGATTTGTAACGATTCCCTGTTGTGCTTCCTGAGGGGGCCCTCCAGAATTCGGTTGCCTGCTTGCAACAATTGTGTGACCCTGCTATGACCTTAACTGTATGCCACAAAGGTCCTGATTTACAGCTAAGGGAGCAGACAAGCAGGTGCCAGGCTGGAACTTTAAATTCAGTGACACATTAATTAGCCCCTAATTCATTATTGTCAGTTGGGGCAGGGCAGGTGTTGTTAATAAACTAACCCCAAATTAATTCATGTCAGTTGTAGCAGGGCAGGTGTGCTTGCTTTCCCCCCCCATCTTCTACAGTGATGATGAACCAGAGGGTGGCATTGATGTAACAGAGGGTGGCATGGGTCAAAGAGAGGGTGGCAGTGGTGAAACAGAGGGTGCTGGGAAGCTGTGATGATGAACCAGACGTAGAAACAACATAGTCGCGACCGTTGCGAGCCGACAAGTAAGTTCGCAATTGCGAACTACTACCAAATCCTCGCGAACTGGCAGAAACACTTGCGAACACAAAAAAAAAATCCGCAAATTTGCGGGAATACGCGGATTTTGCGGATTGCGAGTTCGCAAATTCGCTAAATTCGTGAACGCCAGATTCGCAAAATTCGCCCATGCTTAGCGAACACGGCAGTTTCTTCTGGGGCAACCTTTGTAGTCCTGGGTTGCAGACAGGAGGCCAGCTCTTCTCAGGCCCTTGGAGATTCACAGCAAGACACAGCACACAGCAAAAGTCTTTGTAGGTTTCAAGCAGGGTCACAGCACACAGCAAAGTCCCTCTTCTCCTCAGCTCAGTTGGTTAGCAGAACAGGTCAGCCCTTAGAGCACAAAGCAAGGCAATCTTCCTTCAGTTCTTCCGTCCTTCTTCCAGCAGAGGTTCCTTCTTGATTGTTGTAGAATCTGATTTTCTGGGGACAGGAGTCCTATACTTATACCCCAAAAAGGATTTGAAGTCCTTTGAAGTCCCTAGAAGTCCTTAGAAGTTCCTTGTGCATTGGACCCTGAATCCTTGTCTGATCCCAGATCTGGGTGGGGTGGAGCACTTCGTTATCTGATCTTCCTGGTTCCTTTCAAGGAGAGGGGCAGGGTCGTCAGCCACCCAGCAGGAGGTTGGAGCCAGTGTTGTGGCAGGCAGGCGCATCCCTAGCTATTTCCAGGTGCTACCTCCCCCCTTCACTTCCAGATGCTAATACCAGCACCCCATCAAAGGGCTGACTCATCTACCCCCCTGGGGGCTTCCTGCTCCTGTCACTTCCAAACCAGACAGTCAATCCCCAACCATACCCAGGCACACAGGAGGGCCAGACAGGAGAATAGTGACTTCTCTAAAAGTACTATTCTCCCACTCAGGATTTAAAAAACACCCCTCACAAAAGATGGGTTATTAAATGCTGAGCGCAGGGATATGAAACACTCATGTCTTATCTTGTTCCTATGAGGAGTTAGGCTGACAGCCATTGGCCCCAGCCTCTCCCATGTTATCCTATGGAGCAAGATAACCTTGCAGCAGTGAGCACATAAAATGGCTGTTGTTCACTACCAGGGCATGGTACCTGCACTAGTACATGCCCTACCTTTTACATACACCGCATCCTGCCCAGGGGGGTACCTTGGGCCTTCCATAGGGGTGACTGATGTGCACAAAAAGGGAAGGGTTAGGCCCAGTCAGTGTGGACACTGACCAGGGTGACATGGCAGTCCTAGAGAGTGCAGGCAGGCCTGCAAAGGCAGGCCTGAGACACCATTTTAAAGCTACACATGTGGGTGGCACAATCAGCGCTGCAGAACCACTAGTAGCATCTGACATCACCAACCCTGGCACACACAGTGCACATTACTAGGGACTTCCTGGTGATACAGATATGCCAATCAGGTATATCCAATCAAATATGATATTTTACCTTAGGAGCACTTACACTCTGACACTGATTAGCAGTGGCAGAGTGTCCAATACATCTAAACCAGCAAAACGAAATTCAGCATAGCATCACAAATCCAGGTAGCAGAGGCAAACTATAGGGGAAGAACTCACGCCAAAGATGTCAGGTCTAACACTCTGGATTCAACCTAAGATTGGGATTTGTAATAACTCAGCACTGGAAGATCTAAGAGCCCTTTGAGTTCTATAATGTGAACAATGATCTGCCAGATATTTAGGGCCAGTTAGATGGAAAGATCTGAAAACCCAAAGCAAGGATATAAAAAGAACCCGCTTATGAATCGGTTGCCAGTGCAGTTTTCTGAGCCCCTGAGAAGAGGAGCTTTTTCAGGTAAGCTTAAGAGCAAGACTTATAGCTGCATTTTGAACCACTTGGGGTTTATGGAGTAGCTGCCCAGTCATGCGTAGATGGAGGCTGTTGCAGTAATCCAACCATGAGGTTATACACGCAAAGGCTACAGTTTTCCTTGCTGCCAAAGGAAAAAATTCTAAGAATTTTTCAAGGTATTTATTCAGTGAAAAGCATGAACCGGCTACTGATAGAACAGAATTTGAGGTTAAAAGGAAAAGGCATTATCACATTTTAATCTTGGTTTTCTAGCCACCCATCCTGGTGGCCCTCAGAACTTGGACCTACTCCTACCCCTAATGACCACACTGCGAAATTAGGTATTATTCTGGACAACAACCTAACCAGGACGACTCAGGTCAATGCAGTCTCCTCCTCCTGTTTCTACATCCTCTGCATGCTTTGTAAGATATTTAAATGGCTACCCCAAAGCACAAGATGCACCATCACCCAGGCCCTTATCTCCAGCCGACTAGATTACATCAATATTCTCTACGTAAGGTTCACCTCCGAAGATCAATACAGACCATACAGAGCACCACAGCCAGACTTGTCCTGGATATCCCTAGACAAATCCACAATATTCCATACCTCAGGGAACTCCATTGGAGCACAGTACAGAAAAGATTCCAGTTCCAACTCCTGACCCATGCATAAAAGGCCCTACGCAACTATGGACCTGCCTACTTGAACCACCACCTGAACTTCCATCAGCCCACCAGGTACCTCCGCTTTGCGTCCCTTTCTCTAACGCTCACCCCTGCATCCGATGTAGCAGATGCATATGTCGCTCCTTCCCCAACCTAGCAGCAAAGACATGGAATGAGCTGCCCTTTTATCTACAGACCTTCCCATCTCTTTCAGAGTTCAGAAAGCTCCTGAAGACCTGGCTATTTGGCCAATCACCTGGGCCCTGCCAGCGCCTTGATACCCTCTAGGGTGACAAGTAACGCTCTACAGATCTACTGATTAATTGATAGATTGATCCTGGAGTTCGGGGACTGTTCCCATGAGGCACAGGGTCAGACTGATTTGCATATGGCCATGTCTGAACTAGGGTGGCAGAGTGGGCTAAAGAACGGTGATGGATTAAACCCAGATCTGTTGACTGGGTGTTTGATTGGTTCAGATGCTCCGTCCATTACCACCCCCTTTTGTACCGCTTTGTTCGCCATAAGTTGGCAGGGTATGCTCAGACGTGAGTCCCTTGCTCACTTTGCCACTGGATTCAAGCAAGTCGGGCTGAAGACGGCTGAAATGCCAGAAACTGGTCCTCGGAAGCTTGTTTCCGGTCCAGGGAAGGCATGGCTTGGCAGTTCGGGCTGGACAGTTCCCATGAGGCACAGGGTCAGACGGATTTGCATATGGCCATGTCTGAACTGGGGTGGCAGAGTGGGCTAAAGAACGGTGATGGATTAAACCCAGATCTGTTGACTGGGTGTGAGTGTTTCATTGGTTCAGATGCTCCGTCCATCACCACCCCCTTTTGTAGCACTCTTTTTAATGAGCAAGTTTATGCAATGGATTTTATTAACTAAGCATATAATAAAATATTACTATTACTACTATTACTATTACTACTATTATCTAAAGATAGGATCAATTGGGTCTCCGCTGCATAGAAAGTGGTAGAAATGCCAAATAAGTCAATCAGAGAAATCAGCCATTCAATAAATAGATTTCAAATAAGATGGGCTCAGTGATTGGCCCTGCAGAACACCATATTTCAATGATTTCTCTCCCTAAGGGAACTACCCAATAGACATCATCCATCTCCTATTTACAAGAAAAGACTGAAACCAAGTCCAGGCCTTGCCATTAATACCAATTTTAGAGAAATGCAGAGTGAGAGACAGTATCAAATGCTGACTATAAATCCAGGAGAATTAGGACCATGTTTTGGCCAGTATGCAGCGTCACTTTTATTGCTTCCGGAACCTCAAGAAGGGATGATTCTCTGGAGGTTCCAGATCTGAACCTAGATTGAAACAGATGTAGGGACCTGGAAATTTTCAGAAAATACATACATTTTTCATCAACTAGCTTTTCATGCATATTAGTAAGAGCAAGGAGCCATGACATGGGCCTAGAATTAACAAGAATAGAGGGATCAGCCACTGTTTTTTTCAATAATGTTTTTACTACTGCCACTTTGCAGGGCTCTGGAACTACTGCTGAATAAAAGGGGCTTATTTAATACGTGCTTGGTCACTGGATTCACAATTGTGATTGCCCTACTAAAGATGGCTGGTGAGCACAGTTCCAAAGGAGAGCCAGATTTACAAAGAAGGATGGCACGTTCTGATGGCCACAAGTAAATAGGCTGAAAGTTGGCCAAAGTGGACTTTGAAGGCACAAGTGAGTGAGGGAAGATTTTTTAAATCTGTCCCGCACTACACTGTTATTACCAAAGCCCCTTTGAACCACATTCATTTTTTCCCGGAATCAATTAGATAGCCTATCACAGAGATTGAGATGAAAGAATATCACTTTGAGAGGTTTTGGTTGCAGGAAAGTCTTTACAATTGGAAAAATCTTTTTAGGATTATAATTTGCTGCCTCAACTTGTGAAGTGTAAAAAAGGTATTTTTGGCGTCCCTTATTGATTTGTGATATCTTTTCAGGGCTACTTTAAGTCCAATTAAATCTGCGGATTTTTGAGAAGAAGATCTTCATTTTCATTTAAACTGTTTACAGGTTATCTTTTCCTTAGTTAACGAAACCGTAAACGAAGGTTCCGAAATGTATGAGCATTTTCAGCCAGGATGAACTAAAGGAGCTAATTCATCTTTGCTTCGGTTATCCAATGATTAAATAGTTCTAGGTCAATTGATCGCTCTCCCATGAAACAACAGGAGATGCAAGCTAACCAACTGACCAAACTGGAGCACGTTATCTTCCCCCAATAATGAATGCGTGGATGGATGGAGTACATTTGTCTAATAGAAGGAGACCGAAGATCTAATGATATATCGAAAGGGGCTAACTAGTGGTCCGACTCATGACAGAGTTTTTGGCACCCTAAGAAGATGCAATACAAAGTTTGTAAAAACCAAGCCCAAAGTGTGACCTGCTGAATGTGTGGGGCTCACTACATGTTGAAGGAGGCCAAGAACAGCTAAATTATCAATAAGACAATTTGTATCCGAATTAGAAGTGTCTTCAATGTGAGAAATAAAATCTCCTAATAGAGCAAAATGTGAGTATTGCTGTATATGGGGCGAGAGAGCGTCTCTGAAGGAGCCCAGAATGCTGGAGCGAGGGCCTGAGTGGTGATAAACCAGAAGTCCAGCAAAGGAACAAGACTGGCCTAATTTAAAACAAAACCTGAGGCTCCCCACTCCCCTTAGATTCTCATCTTCAAATATAGTATAATGGTGAACTTCATAGAAAATAAAAGGCAGGCCTCCACCTCTACCTTCAGTTTTGTTGAGTTGGAGATGGAGTAGCCCAAAGGTAAAGCATATTTGGGGAGAGAGCGGGCATTTATAAAGCCATCCAAAAAAAGTCACTTTCTCCGAAATCTTGGAAGGCGATACTGTCCCTCAAATAATGCACTTTTGCAAATTAAGCACACCCTTGCACCTGGCACAAGAAAAGGGGCCAGATGTTTTCAAAATACATAGAACCATACCACAATGAGGCATCTTATCTAAAAACTCCATGCAAGGCACCACATTTGGAGAAATATCTGATCCCAAACCAGCACTGTCAGCATATTTGTAAAACACAATCTACTCACCCTTATAGGTCTCAAAGCACTGGGGACGGTTGTGGAAATTAAGTGAGCAATTGCCCAGAGTCACATGGTGCTGAGCTGAGCTGAGCTGCTGCCAGAGCCGGGTTTCGAACCGTGAACCCTGTGCTCCGAGGTCAGCTGCCCAGGCCGCTGCACCACACCTCTCCACTAACGTCGTATGCTGTCAACCTGTTTATATCCCCAGCCTTCTCCTTATGCGCCGCCTCCCACGTACCACTAGACTGCTAACCTGAAGAAAAACTGGCTTCTAAAACATGGCCAACAGGGGTGCAAGTCCAAAAGGAAGCACTCAAAACAGTTAAAAAATGTAATCACTAAATAAACTAGAACAAGCATTTGCATAGCCAATAGGTCTCGCTTTTGGGACCCTCTAAGTATTTAGTTATGCAGCACAATATCCTTAGTGCAACAACACCAACTGTTGCATGGCTAAACACTTATAAGGTTCCAAAGGCGAGACCTATTGGCTATGCCAGTGCTTGTTTATATTGCCCACATCTCCGTGCTCGGATAAAGTTAGCAGGACACAAACATAGGAGGCACTCAGAAAAGCTGCTCAGTGACATGGCACGAATACGCTGTGCACATGTGTACTGCACTGTTTCCATGTGTTTGCACACTTAAACCATTCCTATTTGATTTTCCATTGCTTGTTGTCTATTATTGCATTTGCCTAATGAACGTGCTACTGGATTATAGCCCTAACACCGGGGTCAGTAAATAAGTGAATACACACCCTCGGGCCTGGGGTGTGACGCCAGTACTCAGCAGGAGACAGGGCCATTGTATGTTCTAGGACTACTGAATGAACACAACACAGATTTGAAAAAAACGGAAATCACAATTATAGGATACAAATTCTCCTTTTTAAATTGATTATTTAGCTAAAAGTGTGTGAAATCAGATGTCATAAGACCTCTGCTGAGCACTGGAAACCACACTCCTAGACAAAGGGTGTGCATTTATAGTCAAACTTGCTTTGTCTAGGGTGGGTTGCTGACAGCGCACTTCCATGAAGGAGGCTGCTGGCTGCCGGATGTTGTTAGGGAATGTATGTCTGGAAAGCCCAGAAATGAATTCTGCATGCTTTGCACAGTAACCAACCAGTCCTCCACCTCGAGCAAGCTGTTTTCCTCCCCCCTTCCCCTGTCATTTGAGACAAAAGGAAAGCGAGCCCTTGTAAATAACTGCAGGACCACTTTAGTAGCAGAGCTCGGTGCTGCCTGGGAAGTGGGAGATGTTTCCGTGCCTGCTGTTATGAAGGCTGGCTGCTGGAGGTGTGCTTGGCAGCCCACGCTGTACGAGCTGCGGGCTGAGCGACTCCGTGTCTGCAGGACCTGCTTTCTGCAGGTAGCATTCTTTCATGTATATTCAAGGAGTTGGGCCCCATACTGCTGCATTGCCATTCCACTCAGGTTAATGTTTTATGAGGTACCTGCGCCAAGCCCAGGCACTCGTGACATTCCTTCTTATCCAGCTGCACTTAAATAATGTATTTTTGCAGTCTTTCAGCGGCAGCATGGGAAGGGACCGCATTAGTGGGCTTGGATGGCAGAAGATGCGTGTGCCTCGCGTTCTAAGAAAGAAAAAAAATTGAGGAGAGGCAACAGTGGGAGGGGAGAGAGTAGGGGGCCTGTGCCTGTTTCCCCTTGTGGGAGCGAGCTTTCAAGCTATCTGTTAATTACAAACAGATGGTTTCAAAGCTCGCTTCCGCAAGGGAATCGCCAAGCGTGCACGCATTGCCATTCAAAGCAATGCAATGCGTGCAAGTTTTTGGCTGAAATGGCGAACCGATTGCTAAAGGTCTTTTATCCATGTAGCGCATGCACGCTGCATAGGTGAGACCTAAAAAGTACAGTTCATAAAAGTAAATCCTGAGAGAGCATCATAAAGGTCAGCGTACATCTAGAGCAGAGTAAGATGTATCAGAGCGTTCATGTCCGTCCCGCGAGCCTGGTCAAACCCCAGTCTTCCCTTTCTGTACTGCCTTCAATGTACCACTAGATCGCTAACCTGAAGGAAAAATGGCAATACATTTATATCTTCAAAGTACATAGATGTGGAGCTAAGAATAAAAAAATCTTTACTTTCCTCTCTCCACATACTTTTCAGTGTTTTCTGCTTCGATATTTTCTACACAATATTAATGTGCCACAATACCTGTCTGTCTGTTCTTGTACTCGATATTCAAGAATGCAATCACTACTGGTCCCTTGTAGTGTTCCCCACTGCGCATGTGCATCTTCTCTCTACCTGCACAGCGCCCCCCACTGCTGCTGCGGTGCAATGGTTTCAGCTCCAGCATCTCCCTGGTAGTCCCTTTCAATAAATATTTCCAATAAATACCACTCATCTCCACGTCCACGAGAGGAAGAGTTGAAAGCGGTTCATCACCAAAACAGCCAAATACCTACAAAAAATGTTTTGTAAGAACTCATGGCAGAACAAATAATAAACCAGATTATACCAACATACTGACAACAACAGTGTGAGTGAGGACACATATTGATTTAATTCTCGATCGGAGTTCCTCAAGGCTCGACACTATCTCCATCACTCTTTAAGTGTCGAACCTCTGACTGGAATCCTACGAGACGCAAACATATCCTATCATATGTATGCGGACGACACACAAGTGTATATCAAAGTCGAATCTCTGGAGGACATCAAGCTACTGAATGAGGCTTTGAAAATGGCACTAAGATGGCTAACCAGCAACCACCTGAAGCTCAATGCACAAAAAACGGAATTCCTTTTGATCTCTCCTCCGAAGAGACACTCGGAGGTAGAAGAATGGACCAGACAGATCACAGCTTTAAACTGCACCCCTACGCTAGTGGATTCTGCGAAATCATTGGGAATCACATTAGATAAAAATCTTGACATGAAAGCACACATCAATGTAATGGCAAAAAATGCCCGCTTTCACCTGAACTACTTAAGGAAGATGAAACCTTTCATCTCATCAGCAGATCTCAAACTGGCAATTCAATCACTAGTTATCTCAAGAATCGAATACGGATGTACAACCCTAGCTGGTCTACCGACAATTTCCACTGCACCTCTGAAAGCATGCCTCAATGCAGCAGCAAGGCTCGTTACCGGATCGAGGAAATTTGATCATATCTCCCCACATCTAAAAGCGCTAAACTGGCTGCCATACGAAGCCAGAATCCAATTCAAGATGGCATGTGTCACCCACAAAGCACTTCATTTCAAAACACCAAGATATCTGGCACAGAAGCTTGAACTTTCAGGAGGAGTCAGACCAACCAGGAACGCCAATGCGCTGATACTGAAACCACCCATCTTCCGAAAAAAGAAAACATACGATAGAGCCTTCTCAGGAGCAGCACCCAGAATATGGAACTCACTCCCTCCAAATATCAGGAAAATGACTAACACGACAGCATTCAAAAAGGAAACCAAGATCTTCTTAATGAGTAAGTTCCTTACATAGCCAGGAAATGACCTCAACAACACCACGTGCTAAACTTCTCCCTACGGACTAAGAGAAGAAGAAAGTGAGAGTCGCAAAATAGATGGGAACTTGCCTCAAGTGCCTTATGGACCCAAAACCGAGAAGAAGTATACACAAACAAAGATAATTTGCCTGATCTATATTTAAAGGAATACAATGATCAAATATATTCGAAGAGCCGTAGACGCTGACTGAAAATACTGATAAGGTGTAAACAGATGTCAAATACTAGACTATACTAGAATATGCTATGATATGTCCCTGATAGACCTATACAGACACTACAGAAATGTAAATGTGTTCCTTATTGAACTTTGATGGAATCTCTTATAGAACTTTTATATGACCTTCACCTATCTACCTCATAGCAGTGGGATATGCTACCATGTAGCCACATATTTACCTACCTCACTGGCCATATAACAATTTGTATGTATTTAGTGCGAATTATATAACTCATGTATATGTCATTGTGAAGCGCTCTGATACCCAAGGGTCACGTCCGCGCTATATAAAACTCTTTAAATAAATAAATTAATGACTGATTACTTTATTCTATCTAAAAAAAATTGAAAACTGTTAAAAATACATTGCTGGATCATTTTTCCTCCATACAGAATTTCTTGATGGACATTTCCAGTGGACACCACGTGTGGGTGGGTCTACAGAAGAGACAGGATGGAATCCACTGGGCGAACGGGACCGCCTGCAGCAGCAGCCTGTGAGATCCTGTCACTTATTATTATGAACATTGTGTTTGTCTCCAGACTGGATGAAATCTCCAATTTAGAGATATAAGTTTTCAATGAACACCAGGATAGGCGCAGCTGGCTCCCTTGGGAATCTTTGAGCACCAACCATGGACATGACATTAGGTATTATCTAGCCCAGAATTGAGCTCGACAACACATCTTAAAACTACACTGCAAGTGCAGTTTTAAGATATGTTATCTAGCAAACGTTTAGGCTGACCAGTGTCAGTGGTGGCTTGTGGATTTTAGAGGTGGTCCGGGGAAGTTTTTGATTTGCATATATAATACAAGGGCGAGCCTAAACTGAAAGAGGTGGTTGCTGAGTGGGGAAGTGCGTAAGGGAGGTCTTCCTCAATTAGAAAATTTTGAAAAACATTTATCACAAATTTTTGTACAAAGAAAGATTTCTCTAAATGGGGTATTATACAGCATACACTTAAAACAACATTAAAAGCAAGCTCAAATTATCCCAGGTATTATACAGTTTGCAACATGTCCTACAGCCCCCAAGCATAGCACACACACACTTATCCACCACAATAAATAAGCACACAAAGTGTTTCCTCCCTCTAACATATTTTTGCCTACACTACATTGGTCGATCAAAGCCAGGAAAGTGACTCCCACTCCTGCCTAGAGAATCTTTAGTCCATATTTAACTGTGGTGACAAGTACCCCATGAGAGGATGAACACTTACAGTAGTTTAAAATTTCACAAGAAAACAGCGCAGCACCACATAACTCTTCTCATTTAGATGATCAGTGAAAATCCAGCTCTTCTCACATGGACAGGAAGGCAGCAGCTGAGAAGGGTGCCTAGGACACCAATAATATCCTGCCAATCCATGGAACTAGAACCATACAGAGAAAAGGACTCACACTTGAGCAGCCGCCTCTTTTACATAATTCAGAGTTCACCATCACCAATACATGCCACCATGAAAAGAAAACACAAAACATATGGATAGCTCCTAAAAAAGCCTTCAGTGCCAAAAAGGGTAGGTGAATGTTCATTGGACTGTTTCAGAACATGAGAACTCCTGAAGAGTGAGTGTGATTGTTAGATTTGGGGGTCTCAAGTTGACCTCTAGTCAGGGTAAGGGGGTAAACTCCTAAAATAACCCCTGCTCACCCTCTTGGTAGCTTGGCACAAGCAGATAGGCTTATCTCAGAGGCAGTGTGTAAAGCATTTGTGAACACATACAGTAATCAAGAGACAACACTACAGATGGACACCACACAGTTTTTATATAAAAAATAAGTATTGTTTATATAGATTTAACACAAGACCATAAACGACAAAAATCCACAATACAGCACTTAAAATGGTAGTTTTAGCTTAGTTCTGTTCAGTTCTTAAAATGTGACACTTTGAGTCAATGTACCCTACGATGCGTTACGCTTCCACAACAAAAGTGTTGCAGCGACGGTAATGTGGTAAAGTTCCAGTGCAAAGAAATAAAGACGTGAAGAACTTCCAGATGCGGCACGCTTCTCCGATGATGCGAGAAGTCTCTATTCGATGTGTCAGCTGCAGCGGCGATACCCTTGTTCCGTGATGTGACAACAACAGCTTTGGCTGCAACACTCTTCTCTGACGTTGAGAGATGTTTCCGCACAATGCGACAACTACAGCAGTGACATTCAAGATGCGACGGCAGCAGCTCTGATGGCGGCACATTTTTCTGTGGATGCGAGGCGCTTTTCTTGATGCGGTGCAATTTGACAGCTACAGCGGCGACATCCAAGATGCGACGGCAGCTGCAACGATGGCGACACGCTTCCTCTTCGTTGCGAGACACTTCTCTCGATGCGGTGCAATACGTCAGCTACTGCGGAGACATCCAAGATGCGACGGCACCAGCAGCGATGGTGACACGCTTCCTCTTAGTTGCGAGACGCTTCTCTCGATGAGGTGTAAGACGACAACTACAGCGGCGACATCCACAATGCGACAGCAGCAGCAGTGACAGCGATGCACTTTTTCATCTTGAGTCGCGCTTCCAGCTCCTTGCGACACGCAGTCCCTCAGAAAGCCCAAAACAGCAGCAGGCACTTCCAAAAGAACTCTGGGGAGCTGGGGGTTGAAGTCTGATGTCCCTGAGACTTCCGAAGGAGGCAAGCTCTGTTCCAAGCCCTTGAAGATCCTTACAAGTTGATGAAAGTATACAAAGTCTCCTCACTTTGGCATTCAGGCAACCACTGCAGGCCAATCCCCCAAGCAGCACTTCAGCTAAGGGATAGTCTCTCCTCAGTTTCTTCAAATTCCTCTCCTCAGTAAAGGTTTCTTCTTGTTGTCCAAAAGTGATCTAATTTCTTGGGATCAGGGTCGCAATATTTATACCCTAAAATCCTTTGTACTCTGAGGGCAGAGGGGTCTTTGCCCAGTCCAAACCAGTTCTGGAGCACTCTGTTGACATGATTCCTTCTCTCCTTTCACAGTGCAGGGCAGATACATCAGCCGCACCCCAGGAGGTGGAGCTGGCATTGTGGAGGGAAGGCACAGCCCTATTCAGGTCCCAGGTGCAGCTCCTCCCTCCCATCTAGATGCAGATCTCTCTATTCACCACTGGCCTGACTCATTCTGTCTCCTGGAATCCCCCAGCCCTGTCACTCAAACGCCAGACAAGGAATACACAACCTAGCAGAGGCAGGCCTGGATAGTTAGATAAGAAAATACCTACTTTCTAATAGTGGTATTTTCAAACACAGAATATTAAAACCAACTTCACTAAAAGATGTATTTTATAATTCTGAGTTCAGGCATACTAAACTCGGATTTCTATCATGTTCCCTGAGTCAGTTAGGATTATAAAATGTAATAATCTAACTGCCCATTCTGGCCGATGAGAACAGGTAGCCTTGCAATAGTGAAAAACGAAAATGGCTGGAAACTATTAGGACATGCCACACACACCAGGGCATGTCCTACCTTATACTTACAATGCACCCGGCGCTTGGGCTTACCATAGGGGTGTCATATGAAGAAAAGGGTAGGTTTAGGGACTGGCAAGTCGGCGCACGTGCCTAGTCAACATGGCAGAACCAGAATGCACACAGGCTCTGCAATGGCAGGCCTTAGACACATTTTACAAGGCTGCTTCTGTGGGTGGCACAATCAGTGCTGCAAGCCCACAGGCAGAATTTTGATTTACAATCCCTGTGCACACTCGGTGCACTGTACTAGGGTCTGACAAGTAAACCAAACAAGCCAATCATTGAATGACTAATCCATACATCAATTTAAATTAGGGAGAGCATATGCACTTTAGCACTGATCAGCAGTGGTAAAGTGCCCAGAGTCATAAAACAAACAAAAACAGGTCTGACCTCATTATTCAAGCTTCACTCTCCAAATCCAGAAATCTCTTCCTAGGGGATTATAATATCCTTTGTAACAAAAATGATGACCCTGCAGTTAACCTCATCATGGATACTCTGGACATTAGTGACTTTAATCAACTCTGCCAATCTCCAACTCAGTCTAAGGGTGCCACCTTTGATACTATCATCTCTAGGAAGGATCTGGCATCTCTTTCCAAGATCATACCCATTGACTGGTCCAATCACTACCTCAAACTCTTCACCATGAACAGCTCTACTACTTCCCCTTCCCCCAGTTGCAACAAACTAATAAAACAAACCTGAAATCTTCCCCTCATTCCCCCATGCGAGTTGGAATCTATAATTAAAACTCTAATTCTGCTCCCCTCTCTCTCCCATAGCACCACCGACCTAACCGATCATTACAATAATTCTATCCTTGAAGCCCTTGACCAAATCGCCCCAAGTAAACCAAAACCAGAAAAAAATCATACCGCCCAAATCCTAGTTCAACTCTTTGCCACTGGATTCAAGCAAGCCGGGCTGAAGATGGCTGGAATGCCAGAAACCGGTCCTCGGAAGCTTGTTTCCGGTCCAGGGAAGACATGGCTTGGCAGTTCGGGCTGGACTGTTCCCATGAGGCACAGGGTCAGACTGATTTGCATATAGCCATGTCTGAACTGGGGTGGCAGAGTGGGCTAAAGAACGGTGATGGATTAAACTCAGATTTTTTTGACTGGGTGTGAGCGTTTGATTGATTCAGATGCTCCGTCCATCACCCAGTCCCTTTTATACCGCAACCTGTATCACCGGGCATCCCACAATGCTCTATCCTCTCTCCAACTCTTTTCAACCTCTACATGGAACCCCTCACCTTTATTCTTAAACAAGCTAAAATCAGTTATCACCTTTATGCCGATGATCCTCAACTATATTATAAGATCAAATCCCACAATGACATCTTACATCTCAACGATGCCCTGCCTAAAATCCAAGCCTGGTTTCAGCTTAACCATGAGGTTCGGTGAGAATCGGAACGACGTTTTGGGCTTGTTCGGATATGGATGAGTTTGGTATCTACTAACCGTAAATGATGAAATTAGTAGATGTACGTGTTTTCGCTACACTACTTGGAAGGGTTCGTCTTATTTACGGGTTTTTCCATCTGAACCTTCGGGTTCCATTTTAGATATGGCATCCATTTTGTTTCTTGCCCTCACGTAGCCGGCGAATGGACAATGTCCACTTGATGACCCTGGGATTCCCAAGCTCTTGCGGAAGATGCATATTCCTTTGAGTGTGCCTTTATGACTAGGGAAGCGACACGGCAAAAGCAGATGGCTGCACTCGAGGCTCATCTTGCCGTGCCGGTCTATTGTTTCAGCCTTGCATACGTTAGGCTCGAATCCTTTGATCCTGTGATCACGCTTCCGATATTGCCCCCACACTCTTTTCAATCTGTTGTCTGTCTTTGTTTCCCTGCACCTGTTTCTGTCCCTTCTCATAGGTCGTTTGCGACTAGAATGGAATGTGCCTAATGGTGGGATAGTGTGCTTTTACAGTTGGGAATCGACATGTTTCTGTAATTATGTTCCGGGTTTCTGAAAACATGAATGCGGTCCTTTTGAAGTTTACTGTGGGAACTGAGTTGTAACCTTTTGTTCGTTATGTTGTGCAAAGGCTAAAATGTGTATAAAAGGAGCGATCCACTTTTGCAATTTGAAGCAGACTCTCTGAACATACACTATGTTATACTTCTAGCGATTTCTGTGTCCCTGCAGTAAATAAACGCTGATCTTTGACGCCGAAGGAAGTGTCCCATGTCTCTGTAATTTGTACGCCGGAACAGGTATCTCCATGAAGGTTTCAGGTGTTGTCCCCTGGCACCGCTGGGCTTTAAATTAGCCCAGTCCTTCAGTTGGCGCCCAACGTGGGGCGACATCATGTGGTACAGGTCCAAAGCCTGACGATCGTGAGGAACTTCGTTTGAAATCTCCGAGGGAAGGTGCACCCCGCTTCATCGATCCTGTTGTCGAAATAAGTGGTCCGAAGATTTTTCCCGCGAAGATTCCCGCTTCCCGACGGCTGCGACGGACCGATGCCCTGACTGTCGACCTGTTTTGGCACCTGGCGTAGTCCTTTGTACGGCGAGACGATAGACGGGCCTTCCTGGTGACGCCATTGTTCTTTCAGTTAAGTATTTGTGGGTCGCTCCCAGTTCTTAGGTTAGCTCTTTGGTTCCTTTTTTTTTTTTTTTTGGAACGTTTGTTTCAAACTTGAAAACTTGGCATTTGCTTGACATTTGCTTCGTACTTTGAAACTTGGTTGTTGTTGTTGAAACTTGATTGATTGCATGGTTCCATTGAATTTTTGGTCCTTAGTTGTTGGTCCTTTCTTTTTGTTGTTTGGGTTCTTTGACAATTGCAATAGCCAAAAACCGAGGGTCTCGTATTTTTGCGAGGATATCGTAATTTGATAACCCTTGAAGTTTGAAACTCGGTTAGTGTGCATGATGCCTGGCCGTAGTATCTTGTTTGGTTTCCTTAGATGTTGCAACACGGATTCCCGGTTGGAGGACTCGTGTCCGATACCTCCAGTTGGAACTCCGATTTATGAGCTCTATAGTCGACATGGAGTGGGCCCCATTATATATAACGCATTTTGGATTCGTTATACGAGAAAAGATGGTGTCCTTAGTTTGCCACCCCATGGTAGCTTTGAAACTGAGATTTTAGATAATCTCGAAGCAAAATTGTTTAAAAAGAAAGCTAGGCCGGCAATGTTTGATTCCTTTAGGTTATGGCGCAAAGAGGCCAGACAGAAAGAAATCAAGCTGACTAAGAAAAATAAGAAAGAGGGTGTCCTTTCGATAATGCAAGGTGCAGAACAGCATCAGCGAGACATGGCAGAGAAGGAAAGGGAAGTTTCTATCAGACAGCATAGCGTGGCAGTGGATAAATGTTATCCGGTTTTACCGTCGAGTTCGGAAAAGAAGGAAGACGAATCGAAAGAGGATTCTTTGTTATCTTATTTACTAAAGTCACCACCTCCTTATGTACAGGGTACTATAGCCCCTATAGTTCCTCCTGTTCTTCCGCCTGTCGTTCCGGTGGCTGCTGGTCAGCCTGTAGTTGGCCCTGTTCCTCCAAATCCCCTTGTTCCTCAAGTGGGCCCTGCTCCATTACCACCTCTTCTTCCTACTGCTCCTCTGCCCGTAACCTCTCAGTCTACTGCTACTACTGCTCCTGTTATCTTGGCTACTTCCACTGCTCCTACGTTTAGTCCTAATATTGTCGCTCCTGTTCTTCTTTCCTCTTCTCCTTCTGTTCGTAAACGTATACCTCATTCTATTGCTAATCTCTATTCTCCACTTTTCGGATCGTTATTTGAATCCGATGTCTCTGAAATATCTCAGAGACGAAGTCAAATGCCTGGTGTAAAGGAAAGTGAGATGTTAGTATCTATGGCACGAAGGTGGATTAGACACCCTGCTAAGTACACTTCGCGCATAGTTTTCGATACGTTCTCTCAGTTTAATGAGCCCACACAGAGATTCGTATTCAAAGAGATGTGCAAATCATTGAGAGAAGAGTGGGATAATGATGAGCTAGATATCGTACCGCCCGATATGACTGAACTTCAGAGTCAGTTTTCGAACGGTATGATTGTAGGTGATGATGTACGGCGTGCATTAGAGCGTTTGTTAGCTTTTAGGTCCACGGTACCATCACGAGTGTCGTTTGACGACGACTCCGGTGATCTGAAAATGAAACCTGGTCAGTATCCCATGCGAGAGGTTCCCCCAGTGTGGAGGCCAGGTGATGCTACTGTCAATCCTCCAATTTTGCCACACTTCCAGAGAGTTTGAATACACCTCCCATGGAAGCGATCAGAAGTTTTGCAGGTGAAACAATCTTTGCCTGACCCGCTGAAGAACCTGGCAGGTTATTACAAGGAGTTATCCCAATTTGTAGATGCTTCTATTATGAACCTTGCTGATATCGACATGTTGTTTGGTAATGTAGTACCGCAACCGATCTGGGCAAAGATTCGTAACGAGAATCATGCAGTTGAGTTAGGTGGTGATTGGGCTGCAATTGTAGCAGCCGATGGAAAGCAAGTTGGTGGGGCCAAGCCTGATCAGTTAATTACGGATCTGCCCCAAAGAATCATTACGCTCATGAAAACACTCATGCCAGCGATGAAGGTGAACTGGGATAAATTGTCTGCTTGTAAACAAAAGAAAGACGAGAGTGTCTCCGATTTCTTTACTAGGTTTGAGGAGGCATTTATTGATCATAGTGGTCAGGATATGAGCACTGAGGGAGGTCAGCGATTGTTTGTTGATAAGTTTGTGTTCAATCTTTTGCCTGAGTTATGCAACAAATTGAAAAATTCTGAAAGTGCTTGGGCTGTTTCAACCACAGCTCAAATATTAGCAACGGCTCAATATTATGAGAATAGAGAAAAAGAGGAGAATGATTGTGCAGACAAGAAAACGAAGGAGCTAAAGACTAAGGTCTTATTGCAGCAAGCGTATCCTCCGCGCTCGAAGCAGAATGACTCGCAACAGCAGCATGTGCAGTATCGACCACAGGCGCAGTCTTCTAGGATGCAGTCGCATTCTGAATATTCTGCATCCAGATCTATGCTTGGGAATAATCAGTGTGCATATTGTAAGGGTGAGGGCCATTATAAGTTTAATTGCCCTGTTTTACGTGACCGAACGAATGGTGTCTCGGTTCGAGGAGGTCGTGGTGGTTATCAGCAAGTCTCTCGAGGTAGAGGTCGTGGCACATCTCAAAATCAAAATGAGCGTTCTGCTCCTCCATCGGACACGAGAAATTGTTTTGATCAGCGAAATGCATCGTATGGTAGATCTGCACAGTATCATGTGGATGACTATTATGTTGAGCATGAGATTGGTGCAGACAGCGATTATTAGGACAGCCATAGACAAAGAGAGGGAGTAGTATCAGTTCCGGTTGATCAGAGAGGGCCTTACGTCGCAGTTGCCACATCGGGCGTAGTTGAGCCTTTTCTGTTGGACACTGGTGCAGCAAAAAGTTCCATCATGCATTCGAAACTCCCTGGCGCACCTTTGTCTGGCTTAACAAATGTTTCTGTTGGATTCTCTGGCGCCCCGGTTAGCAATCCAGTTTCTAGCCCTTTGTCCCTTACGATCGGGACACGTGAGCTGGAGGCTCCTTTGATTTTAACTACTGGTTGTGGTGAGAATCTCTTGGGTCTGGATTTGTTGAAGCGGTTATATGCGACTCTGTATTGCTCTCCTACGGGAGTGGAGCTTACATTAGGTCAGAGAGTGATCTCTCCTATGTACTTATCAACTGATAAGCTCCCACCGGAATTGAGTTCCCTTCCTGAGTCTTTATGGGCAACAGGTCCTAATGATGTGGGCCTACTGGACATACCACCTTATGTAGTCTAATTGAAATCAAATGTGAGATTACCACGTATCCCCCAGTATCGCATCTCTCTTGATGGCGAGAGAGCGCTATTAGCGATCATTTATGACTTGATCGAAAAAGATGTTATTGAAGAAACTAGGGGAAATGTGTGTAATAGTCCTGTGTTACCTATTTTGAAACGAACTGACCCATCCAAGCCTCTTGTGTACCGTTTTGTAATTGATTTGAGAGAAGTGAATAAAATCGTGATTCCACAGTTTCCAGTGGTTCCTGACATTACAGCTTTGCTGACCCTGATTCCAGCCTCTGCCTCCTGGTTTTCGGTGATAGACCTAAAGAATGCTTTCTTTAGTATTCCGATTGCTGAGGAAAGCAGAGATCTATTCGGCTTCTCATTAGGTGGTCGCAGTTTTAGGTTTAAACGCGCACCACAGGGCTACTGTGAGAGTCCATTGATCTACAGCCAGGCCCTTAAGAGTCAACTTGATGCATCTGTGTTACCCGCTGGCGCGGCCTTGATTCAGTATGTCGATGATCTGTTAGTGGCTGCCGATACTGAGCAAATTTGTAAAACTGCTACAGTATCATTGTTAAAGCATTTATGTGACTTGCATCACAAGGTGTCACCTTCTAAGTTGCAGTATTGTTGTCAAGAAGTAACCTATTTAGGTCACTTATTGTCAAAGGAGGGAAGAAGGTTGACCCCAGAAAGAATTGCAGCGATTGCTCGAATGACTGTGCCAACAACTCAGAGAGACGTACGTGCCTTTCTAGGTATCATGTCATACTGCAGACAATGGATTCCAAACTTCTCATTGTTAGCGAAGCCATTGTTAGCTCTCACGTGCAAGGATGTTCCGACTCCTTTGCCATGGACTGAAGATTGTCAGAAAAGATTTTCTGAATTGCGTGATGCGTTGTGTTCGGCTCCTGTGTTAGGTACTCCTGATTACTGTAAGCCGTTTACACTATATGTCCACGAGAGAGAAGGTTGTGCGTTAAGTGTTTCGACACAACAATTTGGCGGCAAACAGCGTCCATGTGCATATTTTTCTTCGACTTTAGACCCAGCAGCTAGAGCATTGCCGAGTTGTCTAAGGGCGACAGCGGCAGCTGCGGTGTCCATTCGACAGTCCGCAGGTCTGGTCATGGATAATATGCTTACAGTGATGGTTCCGCATGCAGTTGACACTCTCTTGAATCGAACAAAGACTCAACACTTGACGAGTGCAAGGTTGTCCGGCTATGAGTTGACACTTTTGGCAAGTCATATACAGATAAAACGTTGTAATGTGTTGAATCCAGCGACATTGTTGCCGATTCATATGGAATCAGGTGATGTAGCACCACATGACTGTTACTTAAGAACTGAAGAAGAGACGAAGGGTCGTATTGACCTGAAAAACACTCCATTGGAAGATCCTGATGGTACTTTGTATGTTGATGGTTCATGCTTCAAGTTGCCGAATGGTGATGTGACGACTGCGTATGCTGTAATGACATTGAGTACGGTTGTGGAAACTGCGAGATTGAGTCAGAATTCGGCACAAGCGGCAGAGTTGATTGCTTTAACGAGAGCGTGTGTTTTGTCTAAGGGAAAGCGAGTGAATGTGTTTACTGACAGTCAGTATGCGTTTGGCGTAGCACATAGTTTTGTGGAGAGAGGATTCATGACGTCTCATGGCACGAAGATTCAACACGGACAGCTCGTGAACGATCTTTTGGATGCACTTACATTGCCTAAACAAGTGGCAATCATTAAATGCAGCGCGCATCGAAAGGTTACAGATGATGTTGGTCATGGTAACGCGTTTGCAGATGAGATTGCTAAGGAAACGGCCAAGAATCTGACAAACCGAATGTATGTTACGAGTTCAGTGTGTGTGAGGACACAGTTGAGAGTGTGAAAGCGATTCAGAATGAGGCCACCGAAACTGATAAGGCTAAGTGGAAAGAAAGCACGGGGAAGTTAGACATGAATGGATGCTGGGTTGATCTGTCAGAGTATCAGAGATGGATGTTACCGGATGCGTATGTGCTCGCTGTTGTTACTATGGCCCATGGCATGTCACACATTAGCACGAAAGGTATATGTAAGTTGTTGTCTCCCGTATGGAAGAATGATGGGATTGCTAAGTGTGCTGAGAGAGTGGTCAAGAACTGTATGGTATGTTTGATGCATAATCCTGGCAAGGGCACCCCCACTCCACCTGGTCATTTTGCTCCTCCTACATGCCCCTTTGAAGTTATCCAGTTGGACTTCATCCATATGGAGAGATGTAATAATTTAAAATATGTATTGGTTGTGGTTTGTGCGTTCTCCAGATGGATTGAGGCATACCCTCTTAAGGATAATACTGCCCTGTCCACAGCAAAAGTTCTACTCAAAGAATACTTCCCAAGGTATGGAATGCCACGGATCGTATGGTCGGATAATGGTAGTGAGTTTGTGGGAAATGTGATGAAGAGTGTGTGTGCGGGTTTGGGTATTCGCTAAGGGTGGGCGGGCGGCTACGCTCCGTGCACGGAGTGTGCGTAGTGCCGGCTTCTACGCATTTTGCGTAGCAGGCGTAGAATCCGGCACTACGCATGCTCCGCAGACGGAGCGTAGCTGGCCGCCACCCGCCTCCCTCCCGCCCTCCCTAAATACTTGAAATTAAAAGTGTAAAAGAATTAAAAGGCACTTACCTTGCCCGCCGCTGCCCGCCGCGTCCCCGGGGCTCGCTATCTTCATTTTGCCGTCTTGTGTACTAATGCGCATGCGCGGGCAGCCGCGCATGCGCATTTCTCACGAAAAAATGAGCATGCGCGGCCGCCCGCGCATGCGCATTAGTACACAAGACGGCAGCAATGAAGATAGCGAGCCCTGGGGACGCGGCGGGCAGCGGCGGGCAAGGTAAGTGCCTTTTAATTCTTTTACATTTTTAATTTCAAGTATTTAGGGAGGGCGGGAGGGAGGCCTGCGGTGCGTAGTGTGGCTACGCGGAGTGCGGAGGTGGGCGTAGTTTCTCGCCCACTTCACGGAGCTCCGCGAAGCCCCACTACGCCCACTACGCCCAGGGTTAGTATTCGCCAAAAATTTCATAGTGCTAACCATCCTCAATCAGCGGGTTTGGTAGAAGGGTACAATGGTACTCTGAAACTGAAACTTGCCAAAATTCAAGCAACGAGTGGGTTATCATGGCCTGATGCATTGCCTCTAGCTCTCCTGTCGACCAGGGCGACTGTGCACTCTCGAGTAGGGCTTAGCCCATATGAGATTGTGTTCGGCCGTCCTGCGAACGTTTGGAGAGTTCCAAGGCCTAAGGAATTTAGCAGAATTGAATATCCAATGTTGATTGATTATCTTTAGGATCGGACTGCTAAATTGAGTTTGATTCATCAACAGGTTTTTGAAGCTCTACCGGCACAAACAGAAGGACCTGGACATTGACTCCAACCTGGAGAGTGGGTGCTGGTTCATAACTTTGGGAGAAAACGAAATCTTGAGCCAAGGTTCGTGGGACCCTACCAAGTCTTGTTGGCAACGAGGACTGCAGTTCGGTTGGACAGCAGAAAACATTGGGTGCACGCCACCCACACGAAGAGAGTACTGCTCCCATTGCCAGCAAATAATTGGATAAGGAAAGGGTTTGCCCCGACTGAAACTGATGTCATCCCAAAGTATGTGCCATTTAGTGATGCTCAACCTGTAGAGATCGATCCAGCTCAGCCAGATACGTTTGTTGAATCATCTGGAACTGTACCTTTGTCTTCACCATCGGAGAATTCAAGTTCTGAACAGTTACCTGAACAATCGAACTTTGTTTTGCCACCTGAACCATTGTTTGAAGAACAAACTCGACCTGGAAAATGTCGATATTTCCTTCGATCGCGTGACTAAGGACAAATAAAAAAATTCCCTGTTGTTTTTGAATCTACATTACCCCCTCCTTGTTGCTATGAACATTGTGGACATTTGCATTTTTTCCCTGATCTTGAGTTCTTTAATTTTGTTTTACATATCACGTGTGTTCCTTTTCTGTGCAGCTAGGAGACTTATATGAAATTGGATGCTTAATTGATTAAACTTACTATCTGGGTTGGCCGTAGGGCCGTACGGGAACCTACTTCTGTTTGGCACGTTTCTGACACTAGGTCGGTCACTTTTGTCGGTTTCTGGGAACTCCTGGGAATTGACAATTGCTACTCAGAATTAGGTGCGTCAAGAACGTTACGGACGGTCCTTAGAGGATGGAGTTCTCTAAGCTGTCAGAAATAGAGATGATGTTGGCGCAAAGATCCAAGTTGCATAAGATTTTACAAACAAAATGTTTTTTGTTTCAGATTTTCATGTTGTTCCTAACTGTGTCTATGTTATTGGTGGGTGGAGTGTATTTTGGGATTCAGTCACTGTTGCCTTCCACTTCACCTACTTCCCCCTCTCATGATCTGAGTTCTGTTCTTGTTCCCACTATCTCTCCACATTCTTTTCATCTTCTGCCCCAACATGAACAAGTCAGATGTGCAGAATTTATGAACAATTCCTTTGTCCAACTTCTGCATCAGCATCAGTTGGTGATGAACACTACCAACTGTTGGGTGTGTGGGTTAATGCCACATACCATGGATAAGGGTATTCCATATTTAGTTCTTCCTTACAGCTCCCAGGGGTCAGCTCGGGCATTCCAAACCATGTTCCGTAGTGCACTAGATTCCTACCCCCGTCGAGAGCCACGTTCCACAGACCCTGGTTTTGGCCCGTACCACAAGTCTTTGACGATAGCGATTGCTGATCTGGATAGAGATATTTTTGATATATCGCTTATTCCAGAGGAGGAGGTGCGAGCCTACAAGGATCTGAGTGAGGCCGAGTATAGTATTTCAGTAGGTGATAGACAGCTTAAGAGCTCGTCTCCAATTTGGATTGTACCCCACCTTGGTCATTTCTGTCTGCAAGGTCTTGGTCGAAATCCGAGAGCTCAGCTTGGGAAGAGTGCTTGTACTGAGACATACGTTTTACCGATGCTCTCTTCCCCTGTATTTCTGACGGCCAAGGGTACCTATTTTGTGTGCTATGATCGCGCTTATACGTGGTTGCCCCGTGACTTCTCGGGCACATGTTATATCGCGAATCTTTTGCCACCGACTTTCACAGTTGCCTCAGACTACCACAAAACGAGAGTTGTGAGAGGCGTTATTAGTAAAGAGGACACTGCCGGTCAAGAAGCAGGAGACTTCTTTAGGGTTTCCTGCCATTTTGGGGGCCTATGGTTAATAGCAGGAACCTGAGACAGTTGACTCGTGTGGTAGAATCCACTGCTAACATAACTGCAAGTGCTCTTGGTAACCTGACAGCAGAGCTGCAAGCGGATAGACTGATGACATTACAGAACCGTATGGTTCTAGATGTTGTACTCACAGATAGAGGTGGTGTGTGCAAGGTAATCCATTCAAGCTGCTGTATTTTCATACCTGACAATGCTCCAACTGTTTATCAAGCCATCTCAAAGTTGCATAAAATCTCTGAGTCCATACACGTGGACGAAGGTGATTGGACGCTTCTAGGATGGTTTTGGGGTCTGATGTCGACTTGGGGTTGGAAGATTCTGATGATTGTAGGGGTTGTTGTGACATTTCTGTTCACGTGTTGTCTTTGTGTACAGTGTGGTCCAGCCTTATGTAGCCTTTGTGCTACAACCTGTATAAGAAGACCATCTGCTACCAGAGAGACATTGATGGATAGAATAATGCTCCAGCAACATCTAAACGATCTGATGAATATCGATATTGATTTTGATATCGACTAGTGCTTGCCTACATGAGGGCAAAAGGAGCGTCTGAGGTTCGGTGAGAATCGGAACGACGTTTTGGGCTTGTTCGGATATGGATGAGTTTGGTATCTACGAACCGTAAATGATGAAATTAGTAGATGTACGTGTTTTCGCTACACTACTTGGAAGGGTTCGTCTTATTTACGGGTTTTTCCATCTGAACCTTCGGGTTCCATTTTAGATATGGCATTCATTTTGTTTCTTGCCCTCACGTAGCCGGCGAAGGGACAATGTCCGCTTGATGACCCTGGGATTCCCAAGCTCTTGCGGAAGATGCATATTCCTTTGAGTGTGCCTTTATGACTAGGGAAGCGACACGGCAAAAGCAGATGGCTCCGCTCGAGGCTCATCTTGCCGTGCCGGTCTATTGTTTCAGCCTTGCATACGTTAGGCTCGAATCCTTTGATCCTGTGATCACGCTTCCGATATTGCCCCCACACTCTTTTCAATCTGTTGTCTGTCTTTGTTTCCCTGCACCTGTTTCTGTCCCTTCTCATAGGTCGTTTACGACTAGAATGGAATGTGCCTAATGGTGGAATAGTGTGCTTTTTCAGTTGAGAATCGACATGTTTCTGTAATTATGTTCCGGGTTTCTGAAAGCATGAATGCGGTCCTTTTGAAGTTTACTGTGGGAACTGAGTTGTAACCTTTTGTTCGTTATGTTGTGCAATGGCTAAAATGTGTATAAAAGGAGCGATCCACTTTTGCAATTTGAAGCAGACTCTCTGAACATACACTATGTTGTACTTCTAGCGATTTCTGTGTCCCTGCAGTAAATAAACGCTGATCTTTGACGCCGAAGGAAGTGTCCCGTGTCTCTGTAATTTGTACGCCGGAACAGGTATCTCCACGAAGGTTTCAGGTGTTGTCCCCTGGCACTGCTAGGCTTTAAATTAGCCCAGTCCTTCAACCACCTCAAACTAACTCTCCCAAAAACTAAAATCATCCTATTCGCTCCCAAAAATAACTCACTGCCTATCCAACACTGGGTTACTGCTGTTAAACCACTCAACTGCTCTCTCACCACATCCAATTCAGTCAAATCCCTCAGCATTAGCATTGATCAGATTCTCAATCTCATCCCTCATATAAAAAACTCGGCTAAAGGTGCTCTCTTCACTCTACATCACCTTAAAAAAACTAAACCCTTTATTCCAGCTTTAAATCCGTTGTACAATCACTTGTCCTTTCCAGAATTGACTATGGCAACGCCACCCTTGCTGGCACCCCCAAAGTCCACCTTGCCCCAATTAAATCTGTTCTCAACTTGGCGGCCAGGCTTATCTCTGACTGTAAGCAACATGATCACACCTCTCCTGTCCTCAAAAACCTCAAATGGCTTCCAATTGAAGACAGATCCACCTACAAGATTGCCTGCATCACTCACATAGCCCTTCACCAAAACACCCCTCCATACCTCTCAGACAAACTCCAAAAAAAACAGGTGTACTAGATCTCTAAAGGAGCACTAACGCCCTTCTCCTAATCCCCCCTCAGCTCAAAAATGAAAAGACTCAATCTTGTTCATTCTCAGGTAATGCACCCTCTATTTGGAATTATCTTCCCAAAGATCTTTGTTGCAACCCTTCCAACACCCTCTTAAAAAAAACATAGATTGCTTCTTCTCCACAAATATTGGGGTCCTTAAGTATACTGAAATCTCTGTCCATTTACTCTTTGCATTACCTCTATTCACCCCTTCCTACTACATACTACTATAAAATAAAATGCGAACTCCTAGGATGCCTGTATAGATGTACCTAAGTGTACCTAGCATGTAAGTAGGTGCAACAGAGCCTAAGCCTAAGAATCTAAGAGTCTAAGAACTAAGAATCCCACTAGCATTTAGTTGAACCCCATTACCTGAATAGTGAGAGTGTGGGACTTTGCCCTGGATTTGAGTTGGACACCCCGCAAGGGATAGTCAGACCACTGTCAGCTGGAGCGATGGCATATCGGAGCCGCAGCGTCTCTGGTCAGTGTGTCGGCCTTGAAGTCTCGGTTCCCTCCTGTCTACTGATAGCAAGAGGTGCTGTATTTATACAGTCCATGTGCGTGTGTAAGCCATTGTTCAGTTTGAGGATGACGTTGGGGATTAAACCTTGTGCATCAATGGGAGAGTTGAAGTGTACCCCCTAGAGAGTGTACTCATAAATTATTCATATGTGCTAAGGATGACGTGCTAGCAATATTGATTGGGAAAAACTCACCCTCAGCATAGAACTAGGTGAAAGCTTTAGTCCAGTGTTTAGCTGGTTTTCAACTTAGTTGGCCTGGGATCCTGCTAATCAGGGTCCCAGTCTATCTGCTCTCTCTGTAAAATGGACTCCATATACCTTAGGTACATCTCCAATTGGATATTGGGTCACCTTATGAGCCCCTGTAGTGTGTACTATAGGTACCCAGGGCATAGGTGCATCCAAGGCCTACCAGGGGCTGCAGCATATCTTTTGCCACCCCTGGCTGGCCATCCAAACTGACACAACTGGCTGATCACTCAGCTGGGGCATGGTCGTGTAATCACCCCTTGCTTAGATATAATATACCTATGGATTGTGAGCGCGGTAAGAGTGATGTCCTGAGGCGGAAAGCCGGGACGGTTTTAGGCTTGGAATTGCTGCTATCTTTTTAAAAATATTTTAAAATTGTTGCCTTGTGTATATACAGACTGCGTGTATAATACTGCCCAATTGTGTTTTAAACTTATATTGTAGCTAGCAGGGCGCGAACCCCCGATCCCTCCTCACCGGTCCCGCCATCTTGGGTGAGGGGGACGAGCTGGGCGAGCACTCTAGTGCTCAGACCCGCCCGCCCCTGTCTCTACAAAAGCTCCTCACTCCGGTGCCTCGCTGATTGTGAGCGCGGTAAGAGTGATGTCCTGAGGCGGAAAGCCGGGACGGTTTTAGGCTTGGAATTGCTGCTATCTTTTTAAAAATATTTTAAAATTGTTGCCTTGTGTATATACAGACTGCGTGTATAATACTGCCCCATTGTGTTTTAAACTTATATTGTAGCTAGCAGGGCGCGAACCCCCGATCCCTCCTCACCGGTCCCGCCATCTTGGGTGAGGGGGACGAGCTGGGCGAGCACTCTAGTGCTCAGACCCGCCCGCCCCTGTCTATACAAAATGGTACCCTGGCCTAGGAAGCGCAGCGGACGTGCGCAGCGGGCACGCTGGGCGCGCGCCGAAGCCGCGCCAAAGCCAAGCCCGTCTGCGCCCGTCCGCGACCGGACACGGCCAAGGGCCACACCCCCTGGTCCTGTTAACCGGATCCAGTGGAGTAGGGACGAACTGCTGAATCTGGCCTCCGTCACTTGCAGTCACGGCCTCCACACTATGCATGCAGGGGGGGACACAGGCTGCATATTCTGCCAATATCGGTTCCGCACGGTAATGGCAGATACTCGGAACAGCCCCACCCTGTTGTGCGGCCTGCTCAATGTGAGGTCGTTGCGCTGCCATAAGTTCGACATCCACGACCTCCTCGTGGACAGACAATTGGACCTGCTATTTCTAACAGAAACATGGCTGGACACACACTCTGACCCTGACATCATCCAGGCATTACCGGATGACTATCTGATGGTAAGACTAGATAGACCTGAGGGTAGAGGAGGAGGCATAGCGCTTGCATTTAAACACAACCTCGCCTGTCAAATTGAGTCAGTTCAGCTGGCGGCAAGTGAGGTGGGGATGTTTACGATAAAAATCAATGGGGGTACAACTGTAAAAGGTTATTTAGTCTACCGCCCCCCGGGCCCCTTGGCAAGGTTTAAGGGCACCCTCATAGAGTGCGCCACTGAGATGGCGCTGCGGAGGGATAAGTTTCTGCTACTCGGAGACCTCAACATGCACCTCGAAGATTCACTAGACAAGGGAGTGATGGAGTTCCGGCAGGATCTCCAAGCACTACAATTAGAGTTGAAGGGCCACCTTCCAACACACCAACATGGTCATTTGCTTGACCCAGTCTTTGCTAACTGGGAGGATGTTAGGGTGGCTCCTCCAGTGCCTCTCCCGTGGACTGACCATTTCTTGGTGCCTTTTGAAATCTCTCTCCCTAAGAATAAGGTCACCGCTCCCACTCCCCTTAACTATCTCAGGCGCAAATGGGCTAGGTTTTCCCTGCCCAAATTTAATGAGGCTCTTACAGCCTATGGCCCCCCTGTAGACGATGATGTGGATTCGGTAAATAAACTACTTAATGAACGAATCACGGCTGCGCTGGACCAAACGGCCCCTTTAAACCATCTTAAGAAGGGTGGTCGTAAACAGAGATCGGCACCATGGTTTAACGAAGAATTGCGTGGTGCCAAGAGGGAGTGTAAGCGAGCGGAGAGGCAGTGGAGGGTAGCCTATGACAGTCAGGCGAGAGAGAAATATCTCACTCACCGACGAGAATATCATAATCTTATCAGGATAACAAAAACTGCACACTACGCAGAGAGAATTTTGGATGCAGAGAACTCAGCAAAAGAGCTGTTCTGTGTATACAAATCTCTTGCTGTCTCCGAATCCACAGCAGGACCAGAGGATTGCTCTCTGGCTGCTTGTAATCGCATTGCCGACTACTTCAGCGACAAAGTGTCCAAAATATACTCCGCCTTCCCTGCCCAACCAGCGATAGATGGAAAAGTTGAGGCATCAGTTAGAGAGGTAGATGGTCACAATCTGCTGCTTAATTTCTTCACCCCACCAGCTGAAGACCTGATCAACATATGTAGATCAGTGAAATCAGGTTCCCCACGGGACCCAGCATCTCCTAAACGGCTGGGGGACAGCCTGACAACATTAGAACCATATATCAGGCACATGCTGGACATTTCCTTCAGGTCCAGCACTGTGCCCTGGGAATGGAAACAAGCAGTTGTGCTCCCCCTTCGCAAGAAGCCTAATATTAGCTTCGAGAAGCTGGAGAACCTGCGCCCCATTTCCCTCCTTCCTTACTTCTCGAAAGTGGCTGAGAAGTTGGTGAATCGGCAGCTAATGCAGTTTGTGGAAGAGTCTAATCTCCTTCACCCCACCCAATTCGGATTCAGACCTCGACATTCGACGGAGTCGGCACTCCTCATGGCTTCCGAATCCATCAGGCAGGGGGTCGACGAGGGCCACACTATGGCCCTGATCCTGCTGGACCTCAGCGCCGCGTTCGACACTGTGGCACATTCCATCTTGCTACAGTGTCTGAACAAGGCAGGGCTGGGTGATGCAGCGCTAAAATGGATCCAGTCGTTCCTATCGGGCCGTGGCTTCCAGGTCAGGCAGGGCGACTGCTACTCCAGGCGAATGGCATTGGACCAAGGGGTACCACAGGGCTCGTCCCTAAGCCCAACGCTTTTTAATCTATATGTGGCCCCAGTCGCCTCCATAGTGGAGAGCTACGGTCTGCGCTTGGTGTCATACGCTGACGACACGCAGCTGGTCATCTCCCTATCGCGTGCACCCGGCCTTGCGGCAGACATCTTCAGAGCATGCATGCAAGATCTTGCTGCCTGGATGTCTGCCAACTGCCTTAAACTCAACGGCAACAAGACCGAGGTGCTGGTGGTAGGGGGAGACCGAGCGGCGTGGACGTCGGCGTGGTGGCCTCCTTGCTTGGGAATGGCACCCACCCCCTGCCTGGAGGCGAGGAATCTAGGGGTCTGGTTTGACTCCGATCTAACCTTTGGCACACAGGTCAACCGGGTGGTTGGCACCTGTTTTGGGATCCTCAAGACCCTCAGGAAGGTTCTGGAGTTCCTTCCCACCAAAGCCCGCAGAACACTGGTGCATGCTCTAGTCACGTCCAGGTTGGACTATGGCAACCTTCTCTACCTGGGAATCCCTGAGAAGAACCTGAGCCGCCTTCAGGTCTTGCAAAACGCCGCTGCTCGGCTAGTCCTCAGACTACCGAGAAGATCAGCCTCTAAAGCCGCACTCCAAGCCTTGCACTGGCTTCCTGTCAGGAGCAGGATAGAATTCAAGGCCCTCTGCACCTGCCATAGGATCATCAACGGCAGGGCACCCTCTCCACTTCAGGATCTCTTGACACAATACGAGCCATCCCGTACGCTAAGATCCTCTGGCTCAGGGCGACTAACTATTCCAAAGGTGTCCAGAGCGAGGATGGGTGGCAGATCCTTTAGGTACCTTGCCGCATCCTGCTGGAATAAACTCCCGGTAACGCTGCGCCTGGAACCATCAGAGTCTATCTTCAGGGCTGAGCTGAAAACATTTCTCTTTGCCAGATAGCGGGCCTTCCCTCTGATCTCCCTCTGAACACGCTCGCATCTAAGCGCGGGGACACGCCGTTGTGCGTCACCATTGCGCTCTACAAGAATGCCTATTATTATTATTATGTCTAACCTTATATCTGGACACATATACACCTATAAGTCACTCCTATGGCAGGCCTTAACAATCCTGGAGGCAGAGTGCTTAGTTTTATGTGAGATGGTGCTCTAGCATGAGCTCTGCCTGTCTGCAGCTTTCGGAACCATGTCCTTATAGCTGTTCTAGGATATTGCCATACCATATACTCTAAAGTGCATTATGAACCTCGCGGTTGAGTGCTAACTATGGTTTGGCTTTATCAAAACATGTCATGTAAGGTGTCATACGCTTTGGAATACTACCCCCTCACCAGTCCAGGCGATGGGGGTAGCATTCCACCCTTCTAGAGGGAGAAGACATGTTACTTTCCTAAAAAGCGGTTAAAACTAACCAGAGCCTCAGCATCACAAAATGGATGCTGCTGCCACAGACACAAGTCTGGCCTCCTGCTGCTGACTGAACCTCCGGCAAGGGAGGCCTGGACAAAAGGTTTCCTGTCACAGGGAGGTGTTACGCCACCCCAGACAGGATATAGTGGATTGGGGCAGGGAGGGCTGAATGAAACTAGACATGCCTGGGGCACACAAGGTGTCCCATGCACAGCCCAGTTCAAACCGGTGCTGGGGCACTCCAGCCCCAGCTCTGGCGCGAAACTAGACAAAGGGAAAGGGGTGTAACCACCCCCTTCCTGGGTCCCACCCATAGGAGGGACCTAGCAGGAGATCCAGCCCCTTGATTTGGAATAAAAGTAGGAGCTGTGCCCATAGACATTAGATCATCCTGACTGAAACTTTGATACAAAACTCTGGACCCTTCAACATCCTACACGACGTAGAAGACTGAAGAATCTTCCTTGTGGTCAAGGAGTGACCACCCTGCACAAGCAGGCACCATCAGCACTAAAAGGTTTTCTTTGTTGTTCAGAGCTCGAACAACAGAGACCAACAAGAACCAGACTTCCAGACTTCCAACAGCCCTATCCACAGTCCCAGCAAAGCTGAGACCCATGGAGGCGACGAGAGACGTGGGACCGTCCATCTTGGAAAGCCAGCAAAGTGCTTCCTGTGCAGCTCCAAAGGCACCCTCGAAGCTGTGCATTTGGGATTAAAAAGCCCCATCCCCGAGCAGCTTTTGCACCAAAGATCACCTCTCCACACTCACCGAGTGCTGCGTGGGGCCCTTTTGCATTTTCCTGCTCGACGTGTTGTCTGGTCACTTGCCCGTTGGCTAGTGGCCTCTGTGACGACGAACCTTCAAATTTTAACCACTGGTCTGGTTGCTCCAGACTGGCCCTTGCACCCCTGAAAAGGAGCAGCCCATAAGACCTTCCCGGTCTGATCCAAAAGCCATCTTTGAGTCCTGCATGGGTTGCATTTGCCAAGGCCTGTTGATTTCGATTCAAGAACCGACACTGCCGACAGCTAGATCCTTTGTGGGACAGCCCGTGTCCACCTCCTGGTTGTCCTCAATCCTTCCTGGTCCAGGTGGCTGTGGAGACAAACTTCTTGACATCACCTGATCGCAACCCAACATCGCCTGGTTCCTTCCTGGTTCCTTCCTGGTCACTGGCTAGTGACCCAGACTCTGTCACCTCTGCTTTCAGGTACTCTACATCTACGATCCACCCTTGGATCCAACCGGACTCTTCTCTCTTGGTCGACTGCAGCATCTTTACCTCCAGGCTCCATAGAACTCCACGACGAAACCCGACGCACTTTGACACCTATGCATCCACTTCCTGTGGGTGAGGTAACGAGAGTACTCCAGTGCTCCTGTAGTGGTTTACACATCTAGTGTCCTAGTTTTAAGTGGTTAAGTTCTAGTCCAGTCGGAAGACTCCCAAAATAGTAATTTTCTAACTTTTACGCACCATTGACTTCTATTGGTGCACGCGTGTGCCTGTAGACACTGCACCCGCATCCTGTGGGGTTCCCACGTCCTAACTACTGTTAGTCCAGTGTAGCCCCAGCAATTATCAAGGCCCTAGGCCTTACCATTGTTCGTGACGTGGTTCTTATACCACTATTTTAGTGTATGGTTTTAGGGGCCACTCGGGCCTATCCATATTTGTGCAACCTTTGTATGTTATATGAAGTTCTTTGTTTAACGCTTGTGCTTCTGTGCTCATAAAGAGTATAGGGGATTATTCTAGTAATAAATACATATATTTTATAATATATAACTTGTGTGGTGTCCTTTCATTTGGTATTAAACGGATTGCATATGGTAAAACTGCTGGCTTCACATGCCCTCTTGAGTTTAGCCTAAGACTGCTTTTGTCCATGCTACCATTAGGATAGCTATTCTATAAGGTTGACTTACAACCAATCACCATAAGGGTCGTTTGGACTGGTGCAAGGTGTTCACTAGAATAGTGACCATCATATACCAGGCCAACTTCTCACATCCATAAAAGGTGGCAGTCCATATAAGGCGTTATGTCCCTCTAAGGCATTCTGTCCTTATTTGGAGTTGTTATATCCGTATAAGGCTCGTTCATATGAAATGAAGGGGAGATGATGTAGGGAAAGTGTGCGACGTTCCCTGGACCTATATTAGGATACCAATGTGAAATTTGACAGTAGAGTGGAATTGCATACAGTAACATAGACTGTCATAGCTTGTGGTAGTGTGGAGAGGCATAGAGTCTCATAGAATCAAATGACATAGACTTTCATGAAGTGGATTAGGAAACAGTGGACTATGGGAAAACAGTGGAGAACAGAAGAGTACTGGGTCATAGAGTTGAGCTGAGTAGAGTTGAGTTGAGTTGAAATTGAATTGAAATTGAGTTGAGTAACAAGGGGTGGGGTGTCATACAAAGAGTTGCATAGAGTGGAGTAGACTATCCTACAGTTGCATAGAGTGGAGTAGAGTGCCATACAGTGCCATAGAGTAGAGGTGGGTGTAGCGCATGGATTTTGACTCATGGAAATTCTGCAGTTACATAAAAACTTTGTGAGATTTCATCGAGTTCCCCCAATGGGCACTAATTGTCACTTCACACTGCTTCGCGCTGTGATCTTGCTCCGGGAGTGTATTCCACCCCGAAAAATAAACCCAACTGGAATTACACGCTGCTCCAGAGCAGCTACTGCAGTATATTTTGCAGCTGCTCAAGTAGATTTTCTACTCTAGCGGCAGCCTTCTGACTATAAACATTCACAACCGCTTGCAACCACCCACATTTGAAAATCTCACTGGCTGTCCTCCCAGCATCCAAATTTTGCTCTAGGGGATGCCAAATGTCGTTCACAAACTTACCCTTTTGGTGCCACATGCGGGAAAAAATTCCGCTACGCAGCAATTGACAGAATTTGGCTGGAGGTCCATGTTATAAGGGTAACATGGAGTCGCCAAAATTCCGTACGTGGAACAGATTTTTTCACCCACCACTATGAAAGAGTGGAGAAAAGTGTTGTATAGTGGAGCATAGAGGAATAGCATGGAATATAATGCTGTAGAGTGTAGTAGAGTGGGGTACTGTGGAGTACTGCATCATACAATGGAATATAGTGTCAGAATGCAATGGCATGTCGTACAGTGGACAGGAGTGGCGGGGGAACAGCCTTTACAACGCTGGTATTACCACGCGCTGCCATTACTACGCTGCTTTTACAACGCAAGTTGTTTTAAAGACTTGCGCTGGTGTGGAAAATTAATACGGTTTGGTGAACATTATCTGCGCCATCTTCCCTTTTGCCCCGATGCCGCACTCTTCGTCACACACACCCACCACTTTAGCTGCCTTGACCAGAACCACCCTCTGCACACCCCTGACCCCCAACACGGTTCCTCACCTACACAAGCACCTCCACGCACTGATCACTCCCGCTTTCACATGCCTTGCGCGTAAGCGGCAGCCATTTTTAGCACCATGGCCCCTCTGCCCCTCGCTAATGGCCAGCGCGTCTCTCTCTCTCTCTCTCTCTCTCTCAACCTCACAGGCATCCCCCGCACGCTGACAACCCCCTCGCTCTCACATGCCTTGGGTCATAAACCCCTCTTCAGCGCAGATCGGCCTCAGAATCCCATCCTCTTCCCAGCGCGGACACCTCCCTTCATTCCTTTCATAGCCTCAGGCCCTTTGATGCAAACCCCCCTTTTCCTGTGTGCCCGTCTGTCTCCCCTGTTCCCAAGCCGCCACCTGGCCATACGGACACTGTTTATTACCCCCCCCCCGTACAGTAAGAAGCATCCCCCTATCAAAGGACCTTCGGGTCGATCGAACACCCCTCACCCCATGAGATCCGATCAACTCCACACATTCCGTGAATCGGCGGAATGTCCAGCTGCGCGATAATCACCACCTGCTGTGACCGGGGTAGGGACTTCAACTGTAAATGTGTGGGAACGGGCTTGAAGCGGGGATTCCTAGGATGCTTTTCCATACATCAAAGTACTGACAAATATGTGTTTCATGTAATAAAGCAGTAAACCTGAGTATAAGAGGCCAGGCCTCAGAGATGCGGTTAGAGCACCTCGTGACGATACTTGCTGTCCGAATTGATGTGTTCTCCTCCGGAGAGAATAAACCCTCGTTTCCTGCCTTTCAGTCTCCAGCGCCTGCTTCTTCATAGATTAATACTTTGTGGGTAATAGAGGCGACACCGCCGGGCAACACAAAAAGGGTCTTTGGTCACTGGTTGTCTACGACCCCTTTTACAATTGGCGCCCAACGTGGGGCCCATCAGCGACTCGTGGATCCAGTGGGAGAGGTCCTGACGACAGAGTGAACGACTGCAACGATCGGAAGGTACCCTGTCCGATAGACCCTCGTCTGACAGCCGATCATCCGAACTTCACTGGTTCCGAACGGACCTCTCTCGAGTGATCTACGGTCCTGACTGGGAACCATCAGGAGTGCCACGAAGAGTACGAAGAGAAGAGGACGATCGGGCGCTGGATTCGGAAGACAAGAAACTGTCCATACGGTCCGGGTAAGGTCGTGTAAACACGACGAATTGCGGAATGATTGATGATTGATGGAAAAATACTAGTATTATTCTTTGTTAATTTATTTGGAGTTTCGCTGTCGGCAAACGGAGAAACAACCGGCTCTCCCTTTGCAAGCAGTGAAGGATAGGTAATGCACCCGTCGTGCCTATCTTTCTCCCCCACTGATCAATTGCCCCTCCCCATTGATTAACTGTTACGGATTGTTTTCTGGAGATTCTCTGTCTGCAAACAGGAAAGAATAGGTCCCCCTCTTTGCAGATAGTGAAAGGGTAGGTGACGCAGACCTTTGCGGGCCTACTTATTCTCCCCATTGACCATTTTTTTTTTTTATTTATTGACCAAACACTGATTGCCCGATATTGGTTCTTGAGGTATTCACTGCGTGCAAACAACGTAGAATAGAAATATTCTGTCTAGTCTTTGCACGCAGTGATAAGATAGGTAGTGCTGACTATTATCCCCATTGTGATCCGTCATGCCTGTCTTCTCCCCACTGATGGATAGCTGGTTCAGCCCGGACCGTTTATTAGAGGTGGACCATCTAGCTCCGCTGGAAGGCACCCCTAATAAAGAAATGTTCACAAAGTATGGATTAATTACCATAGCCTATAGTAAGCTATGGCACAAGTATACCAAAGCGAACCAAGAGAAACAATGGCCACTGATAGGATCCTTCGATTTAGACAAAATAGAAACGGTAGAAATAGCCCTTTGTAATAATAAGACAACGCCTATTATGCTCGATAGTCTCGGTATGTGGCGCAAAGAAGCTACGCAACGAAAGGAAAGAGACGAAGTCAAAGTAGTTAAAGAAACGCGACAGGCAACCCTCCAAACGTCTGGTAGGCAAAAGGAAGGGCCAGCGACGACACAGTTCCGAGGATTAGACACAAAAAGAGAACGGTGTAAAGGGATGTGCCGACGGGACAACCCCGAGACACAACGACCCAAAAGTAATCCCCCGACACTATGCACAGGACGAACAGATTTAAGGCAAAACCAATGTGCTTTTTGTAAATGTCTCGGGCACTGGAAAGCCCAATGCCCGACTCTACAGAACATAGGTAAGAGCGGAGGGTCGACAGAAATAACAGGCCGGCAGAAAGGGAAAAGGCGCAAGACAAAAACAAATCAGACTAACACGGACAGGACGGATAGAACCACCACGTTGGATTATGCTCGATGGCACAGATTTCGTCAGACCAATTTTAACGACATGTTAGAGTTCTGGGACTGATTGCCCCCTGCTGCCCCCCCACTCTGAAAAACAAAAGCAATTACAGGCCTGCGTAGACAACCTCCCGTTAGAAAAAGGACTCTGGGAAACCAAGCATCTGTTATATAATTTAGGATTTAATTACGATAAAGATAACACACAACCAACGATAAATAGAAAAACTAGTAAAACATTCTTTAAAGTAAACTGTACTAATAGGAACAATACAAAACATATTACGCTCACTCCGGAAGTTCTCAAAATGTAACAAGTCAACGGTCCCGCCCATCCGGAAAGGTGAAACACACAGCACGTGTGGGGCGGGGCCAGCCATCAGCCATAGACCAAAGGAAATCGCCGACGAGAAGGTACAGGAGGCTCCATGGGCCGACATGAAATGGTCTTCCCATACTCTCCTTCCTGGGGTGACATCCCCGGGCCACGAGTAGGGAGGGGGCGGATGCAGATGACCCCCTCCCTCGTATCTCCTGGTCCGGCCATCGCAAATTCCTCCGCTGAACTGGTGCAGGGGGGCCGGGAGGGAGAGGCGACGCGGACGAGCCTCTCCCACCTCCACAGGTAGGAGGTTTCCCAGCCCCGGCCCGGCGCCGAAATCCTCCAGCCGGGCGACGGATATACTTGTGCAACACAGAACGTACAATGTCCGGCGGATCTATTTGCGTAGCACAGAACATACAATGTCCGACGGACCTATTTTCGCAGCACAGAACATACAATGTCCGACGGGCATACTTGTGCAGCACCGAACATACAATGGTCCCCCAAGAGTCGGAGTCAGGGGTGTAGGGTGGTCATCATGTGCACCCCTGATTCGAAGGGACGGCGTGGGATGCGCTGGGAGAGGGAGGCGGCGCGAACGAGCCTCCCTCACCTCCCCAGGTGGAGGCTCCGCAGCTGCACCCTGGCGCCCCGAACCAAATGTCCTGCTCCAACAGCATGGTGTTCTGTCTTTGTCACCACAAGAAGTTTCTTCCACTCCTGAAAGACACGACGAAGGGCGGCGGCTGCAGGGTCTCAAAATGGCGTCTGGGCCCTCTGGAAGGCGGGTCTAGGCCGCTGGAGTAACTTTGTCCGGTATTGCAACTCGGGCGCTTGCCCGCCTGGGCACGAGCCCCCACCTCCGACAACATCCCCACAGCTTTGAAGATTCTACCAGAGTCCCAGAAGCCCTCGGCCTCTACAGGCTTCCGGTGGGGAACAACTGCCTTGATCACAAATGAAACGACCACGACATAGCCACAAGATGGTGGTGCTCTCGTGTCAGCACCAGCTTCAGTCTGAACCATCCGGGAACATTGTGGGCTAGCGAATTCGAGTGAGTTCCGGCTGAACCTCAACGTGACCTGGTAGGGAAGATTCTACCTCCCTCCCCTTTTGATCGACGGTCCACATTACCAGCCCCTCTGTTAGCACAGGTTTTTGAACTGCCGAAAGGGATTCTGGTGCAACCAACCCGGCATCGCCCAAAATGGCGCCGGTATCAATAGGAACTTACGGACACCTCGTGGTGTTCTTTGACTAACAAGACTTGATGTTCTGAGTTATGTATGTGAACCTTTGTACACTTGATGAAAAAGGGAGGAGGGTTCACTTGGCGAACATTTGAAAGGATCCCGTTAAAATGTTGATTTCAATGTACGATTTATTATGATATTTATTGTAACCGATACATAACGTAGCTTGCGACGCACGCCCACGGTATACATCCAGGAAATGTGATTGCAATTAGTCTGACTGTGTTTCAATTTATGAAATAAATACCCTATGATCCCTCAATTATTAAAAGACGTTTTTAGTTTCTTGCAAATAACTAAGTAGACGTTTTCAATGTTTTTAAATACTGCAAAATAGCCCCTACTGTATGTGCTTCAGCCATCGCCGTGTCCGACCAAATACGATTGCATTCACATATTTACTTACTGAACGATTATGCAAATAAAGGTTTTCCAAACTATGAACAGGTATCGCATACTTTTGTAAATTTGGGAAACGGCGGGAGGGCTATTCTGTGCGCAACCGTTTTGCTCTCTTTTCAAGGTTATTAGAAAATGATTGTTCGGCCCTGGATTGATGATCGAATCTAAAGGTATGATACGTTGCCTCCAAATATGCGACTAGGCTCAGGAACTAACGCATGAAGAAGGATCTCGACTTCTGAGAATGGGTAAAGTGAAGCGGTGTGAATGATAGAATGTTATAAAGGTATGGTGCTCGAAGGTACTAAGGGACAGGGTTGACCGAAGAACTGATATGCCTTAGAACATCACAGCTTTGGGAATGATTTAAGGATCCCGGTGGCTAGATACATCTACAAAACCAGGTACCTCGCGCTAGGCGCCTCTGATTCCTCTTTTTAGCGTTTCCCTACACACGATCTATAATGCCACCCTCGAACCCCCCATGAACAACCTATCACACTGCCCGCCCCCTTGACTTCAGAAACCAAGACCCTAGGGATTATATCCTGAGGAGATAAGTACGAGTATGTGGTAAGTAAATAACTTTCGTGCCCGTACATTTGATATGCTCGAATGCTGTCCCCCCTCCCTTTCTTCCTTTTTCTCCCTCTACAGGTTACATTGGAATAACGACTAGGGTATAGTAAAGATCTGGAGCCACGCCATGTCCGATACATGAAGCGGACCTACGCTGCAAGATGGCACCTAAAGACACCCGACTCAATGCATGTCCTTATGTACCTGGCCTAATGCTCTTCCGTCCCAAACTGCATGCTTTCTACATTCTAACACAAACCCAAAATGTCTCATGTTGGGTAATGCACTGAATAGCCTAAATAGTACATGGCCACTCTCCATGTCACACGTGTACTATTTAGCCTATTGTTGATCTTTCTCTCTCCCTCTCTATCTGTCTCTCTCTATCTTTCTCTCTCTATCTGCCTCTCTCTATCTCTCTCTCTCTCTCCTCCACTCTTTCGCTCTTCCTAGCGACTGGCACCTAATTGGCGAACCACTACCCCTGGTGCACCACCTGATTGGCTCCAAATACCACAAGTATTTGCACAAATTTGCCTTAAATAAAAATTGCATTGATACCACGTAACTACCTCTCCTTTTCTGCTAAATATTGATGAAACCTAGATTGACCGAAAAGAAAGGGACAGGTAAGACGACTAAGGTTCTCTAATCTGACCCATTTTGAGGGAACTACTTGTCAGTGGCATCCATGATAAAATATCTCTGGTAAACGCGACCTTCCCTGTCCCGAAATTATCTCAACGCCCAAACAGTAAAAGTGATCGAGACATCCCCGTTTTCCCAGAATGCCCCCAGTTTTGTATCAACTGCCCGGGACGAGAGTTTAAAAAAAAAAAAATGTCCCTTGCCCCAGTTCGCTATATTCCTAGTTGTTTCCCATTAAACCTCTCTCACCCCAAGGATGGGTTGAACAGTCATCACGAGTCCGAGTTTTTAATAAAGTAGCCAGGTTGTAGAAACTATGTAGAATTTAGAATGATGTTTACAAAGCTAAAATTAGATCGAAAAATGAAAGAACTTGTTGCAGTAAACCTTGTTGAAAATAAGATGTTTAGCTAAAAGATAGGACGCGTTGATGTAATGGAGAATCGTTTAGCCTATGTTCATTCCTCAGAAGGATGCCTATCAGACTATGGTGAATAAAACGTTGCACTTTTCCGTAAAATACAAAGCCATGAAGACCAGTCTAGCCTTGCAAGACTCGTACTAGGGAAATGGGTCTCTACCAGGAGAACTGACATGACTGTAATAAACGAATGCAATGAATGGGTATCAGACCTCGTACCACGACAAATGAATGTAATAAACCGACAAAACGCCAAAGAAATAGCCACAAAGGGAAGTTGTTGGGAACCCAGCAAACCCATCATCAATTGTTTATACGTTGGCTGCAGACCTTAATGTAGCGGATGTTTACCCCAGTTGCTTGGTGTTGGGAGAGAAATAGATTTACGTAATTACCTTCCTCTGCAAAATCTCTAAAGACTGTCTTTTCAAACTCATTTAAGGGTACCACTGTCGGAGGAGAAAGAGACCGGATGTGGGAGCACGCGGCCTGACTGCAGATCGTGGAACCTCAGCGACGGAGGCCAAGGCGAGACCACAACAGTAAGGAGTCGCAGGACGAGGCACTGTTTCCGACAAAACTAAAGGAAAGGGCTGACCTGAGGCCCCTGCTCTATGATTGACGCGTGCCGAAAAGTCCCCGCTCTCTGAACGTGATTATGGACCCGCCTGTCTAAAATTTTCCGTCCCCCTGGTCTGTTCCCGATCTGGCCCTGCTCCATCCCCTCCTCCTCCGACCTGCCATAAGGACTATTCACACACCCCCCTCCCTCCACCTGAACTTTCAAAATCCTCTAAATCCTACTGTGCCATCCGGAGAAGGGTATTTCCTGCGTCAAAAGGGAGGGAGCCCCAACTAAGTAGACCACGAACTGTGTTAAATCTCAGAACGGTGACCTAAAAACACCACCAAGGGTCACCCCAAAGAGAAGCTAAACGAAGTATGTGGTTCTGCCCGGTACCGAGCACCTTGAAGATGATGGAAGCAACAGGAAATACCCACCACAGAAACCCAAGAACAGACAGACTCCACAACTCAAAGACAATTGCACCCTTCACCACAATCCTTTTCTGTCTCCTTCTAATGACCACACTCTGGATTATGGAAGAAAATGCATCTGCTCCAAAACCGTAACGCATTTCTCCCATGAGGTCTGGCGAAAGAAAACAAAGACACTCTCCTGCCCGCAGACCTCCAACGGCTCAACCCACATGGACATTCCTACTAAAGAACGAATTGTAATACAGGTGCTCAACAGTGCCAACAGAAGACCACAAAGAATGCTGAGAACTCACTAATAATGGTCCACGACCATAAGACACTGGGAACCCTGATTATTGTTTTTACTATGTCTCATTTCTCTCCCAACCACCATTGAATTGACTATGCTCCAACCGAGTACAAAAAGAACTTACTTACGTGGTAACCTATCGGCTCCTATTCCGAATGACTACAAGCATCTATGATCTGTACCCAATGCTCTCACTGCATAATTTTTGTCTGATATTGCATTACTATGACTTTCCTGCAACAAAGCTTAACGATGAGCCCGCCCACCACATGAAAAGATTTTAAAAATGTGATGTTTATGTACAGTTCCTTCACCTGGGTTATCACTTCCTTACTTATGACCACAACAGTAGACATAGATAGGAAATAGGCCAGCAAGATGTCTTAGAAATGTTAAAGGGAGGACTGTGGAAAATTAATACTGTTTGGTGAACATTATCTGCGCCATCTTCCCTTTTGCCCCGATGCCGCAGTCTTCGTCACACACACCCACCGGTTTAGCTGCCTTGACCAGAACCACCCTCTGCACACCCCTGACCCCCAACACGGTTCCTCACCTACACAAGCACCTCCACGCACTGATCACTCCCGCTTTCACATGCCTTGCGCGTAAGCGGCAGCCATTTTTAGCACCATGGCCCCTCTGCCCCTCGCTAATGGCCAGCGCGTCTCTCTCTCTCTCTCTCTCTCTCTCAACCTCACAGGCATCCCCCGCACGCTGACAACCCCCTCGCTCTCACATGCCTTGGGTCATAAACCCCTCTTCAGCGCAGATCGGCCTCAGAATCCCATCCTGTTCCCAGCGCGGACACCTCCCTTCATTCCTTTCATAGCCTCAGGCCCTTTGATGCAAACCCCCCTTTTCCTGTGTGCCCGTCTGTCTCCCCTGTTCCCAAGCCGCCACCTGGCCCTACGGACACTGTTTATTACCCCCCCCCGTACAGTAGGAAGCATCCCCCTATCAAAGGACCTTCGGGTCGATCGAACACCCCTCACCCCATGAGATCCGATCAACTCCACACATTCCGTGAATCGGCGGAATGTCCAGCTGCGCGATAATCACCACCTGCTGTGACCGGGGTAGGGACTTCAACTGTAAATGTGTGGGAACGGGCTTGAAGCGGGGATTCCTAGGATGCTTTTCCGTACATCAAAGTACCGACAAATATGTGTTTCATGTAATAAAGCAGTAAACCTGAGTATAAGAGGCCAGGCCTCAGAGATGCGGTTAGAGCACCTCGTGACGATACTTGCTGTCCGAATTGATGTGTTCTCCTCCGGAGAGAATAAACCCTCGTTTCCTGCCTTTCAGTCTCCAGCGCCTGCTTCTTCATAGATTAATACTTTGTGGGTAATAGAGGCGACACCGCCGGGCAACACAAAAAGGGTCTTTGGTCACTGGTTGTCTACGACCCCTTTTACACTGGAGGGCGCTGTTGGCAAAGGAATAGTTTAATTTTCCATTCCAACACTTTCCCTACTGTCAACTTGGGCTAGAGTTGGAATAGAAAATTAAAATATTCCACTATCCAGCCCTTACAGCGCAAGTCATTGTAACGACATGCGTTGTAAAAACAGCGTTGTAATGGCATGCGTGGTAATAGCCCGCATTTGTAGTGACATACATCCGGAGTGGAGTGTGACTGAGTGCTGAAAAGTGTTGTAGAGTGAAGTACAGTGGAGTGCCATAG